>NC_068984.1:127971830-127978474 GCF_001194135.2 Octopus bimaculoides | reverse complement strand
ACCACCACAGCTATCACCACCCGACTACCACTATCACCACCACCGTCAATACCACCATCACCACCACAGCTATCACCACCACCACCACTGCCACCACCACTGCCGCCGCCACCACCATCACAGTGATATGGTGAGGGATTACTGTATATTGTTGTGTGCATTGTTACACATGATTTCAAGTTGGCAAGCTGGCAGAATCATTAACATGTTGGACAGAATGCTTAGTGGCATTTTGCCCATTGCTACGTTCTAAGTTCAAATTCTGCCGAAGTCGATTTTGCCTTTCATCCATTCAGGGCCAATAAATTAAGTACCGGTGGAACCATGGGCTCGATGTAATTGACTTAATCCCCTCCCCTTGTGACAAAAATTTGAATTTGAAATCATAATTACACATGATTGCAAAAATAACTATTGAGATTCTTCATAAATTGTGTTTATAATAATATTTATTAAATTTTTCTATCATAAATTTTATCAAATTTTATTATTTTTGATTTCTATTGATCATTTATTAATCTTCATGTGTATTGTCTCCGAGTTGAAATTTGAACTGAAAGGAAAAGATGGGATGGGCACAGCTCAGACACTTTTATTCTTATTAATGTGAAAAATCTCTGAATCCATAAAAAATAGGATGATTATTGTTGAAAATTTCTGATTCCATTAAAAAGACAAGATGATTGAATGTTTTCATTCTTGCTAATGTGAAAAAATTTTCTAATTCTATAAAACAGATGGGATGGACATAGTTGGGATGTTTTCATTTATACTAACATTTGATAAATTGATTAATAATTTCTGTTTCCTTGCGGTCTTGAGCATTGAAATTTGCATATTTTTAGAGTATGTGCAAAGAATGAAGTGAATTGGGCTGTTTAAGTTTTGTTCAATTTCTATTTCAGATGATTAAGTAAAGGATACAAATAAAAGCGGGAAGATCAGATGACAAGAAGTAAAACTGGTATAGAATATGAGGTCTCCCATGCTCACTCACATACTGTGCACCTCTGCTCCTCTGTGTCTTGTGTTGCCAGACCACTGCTTTAAACCATGGCATGATGACAGCCATAAGTCACTTACTGAAACAGGAATGTAACAGAGAAAAGAAAAAGCAGCAAATTATCCCTCTCTGTCATCTTGCTGTCCATTTTTCCTATGATGCTATTACTGTTGTCAGTTGACATTTGCTCTGTGAGTTGTCAAACAAGTGTTTGTGCTGACCAGTGGAGGTGCCATCATGGGGCATTTACATGTGGCTGGATAGTCAACATGACTCTGCACTTTCTGCTTTCCTCTTTCAGCTTTGCATTGCTGTTCACTGCTCCTGACTCAGATGAGACTACTCTACAATCTTAATCCTCTGCTTGTCCTGTGAATCACATGTCACATATAAGGCATATTTCCCTGGCGTCCATACATTGTATATGTTACACATTCCCAATTTTTTTAACCACCAGTGTAGCTTTGGATTTATGAAAGAAAAGCTTTATATTACTCAGAACATCTGAAACAAAAACTAACTAAAAGTTTGAAAACATGCATGGACATTTAGAATAAAGTTATGAAAATGCTTTGGACAGGCAATAGGTTAAGCAGAAGAAAAGAAACCAGCATATGAATGAGGAGAAATCCCAATACTGAATTTTGTGACAAAGGTGATAGCTTTGAATTTACTGTTCTTGTTTCATACAGCTATAAATAAAACATCTTACCATTTTAAAGACGAGCAAACTGGCATTTAACCTTCATATTTATCCATTCTTTAATTGATACCCTATATCGTCTGTATGTCTGACTTTACCAACTATTTTAATGTTTTCTTTTGTCATTATAGTGAGAGATTCTGGCTGCTATTTTTATGTTTTCTTTTGTCATTATAGTGAGAGATTCTGGCTGCTATTTTAACGTTTTCTTTTGTCATTATAGTGAAAGATTTTGGCTGATTTTTTATCATACTAAAAGGTTTATTATCTTGGTATTCATTATAAATGGATTTCATCTGAACACACACACACACACACACATACATAAAATACACATCTATCTGTCTGTTTCTCTAGCTGTATATATATAGGCACAAGTATGGCCAAGGTGCAGATGTGCCTGTGTGCAAGTGATAAGAAGTTTGTTTTCCAATCACATGGTTCTAGTTTGAGTCTTCGAAATCATTTGGGCAGAAAAAATACTAATTCTGCAGACGAGGCTAGAACAGTACTGAAGAATTTTTTCCCACATGGACAAGTGAAATTTGGAAGTTGGGCCTTACAAGTCTACCAGATAGATGGAAGAGCATTGTAGAAAATGAAGGACAGTATATTTTAGATTAAAAAAGAACTTTATTTATCTTAATTTTTAAAAATAAAGGAAGTATAAAAAAAACTGCATTATTTATGGGATGACCCAATATTATCTGTTCAACTGTATCAAAGATACATTTTTATCTCAGCAAACACACACATTCATAAATTCATAATATATATATATATATATATATATATATATATATATATATATATATATATATATATATATATATATATATATATACATATATATGTATGTATGTATGTATGTATGTATAAACACATGCATACATATTAGGTTGTCAGATGAATTCATTTGTTTCTTTCCCATGTTTTTTAAGTTAATGTGAAAAATATTTTTACTATAGTGTTTTATGGCTTTGTTTTTTCTAACTCTATTCTTTCTCTACAACCTTTGTTTACTGTTTCTGAAATTTGAATAAACTTTAACTCTTTTCAGACATACAGTGATGGAGTGCCAAGTAGAAAACAAAAAAAAAAAACCCCAAAAAACAGCATCTTCAACACCTACTTCTCTTTGCTTTCAGTCAAGGTTCCAAAGCTACCAAAACTGCTCAAGATATGCGTACAGAGAAGGCACTATTACTGAAAAAAACTACACAGAATTGGTTTTCCATATTTCAAGGAGGGGAAATTTGACCCCATAGAGTCTCTGCATTCTAGTCAATCTGTTCAATTCAATGAGAATTGATTGAACAAACTTATCTATGAGGATTCATGCCTGTCTACTTGGGAATTGGTCCAGCAAATGTTATGCTCTCATAATATCATCATCTGTCACCTTCACTGGATAGGTAAGGTCAGAGCTGGATCAAGACCCACAGAGGCCCTATCTAAGCACTTACAGGATTAAGATCCATAGAGGCCCTATCTAAGCACTTGAAAGATTTTGGTGCCCCCTTATGTATGTAATTCAAAACTATAAACAATAATAAACCATAAAATAAATTTTAAGCTTTCAAAGTGAGCAGGCTGTTGTGTTGATTTGATGCACTGGAACCCTTGTTGTTATAACTGACAAGGGTCAGTTTATTAAGTTTAATAAAGGGCAGGATGTTACTGCTTGGAACAATTTTTATAATGAGTCTGCTGGATCAGGGTTGACTTGGGGCTAAACACCTATGAAATATCTACAGTGTTATATAAACTCATGGTCTACAGTTTAATTGTCCAATACTTGTGTTATTTTATCTAAGAAATTGGTCACAACTAAAGTTGTATTTCTCACACAGCTGCATTAAACTTCCATCCATCTTGCATATAAAGTGACTTGTGTTTACCAGACCATAGCATCAAAGATACATTTATCACACTTCTAGACTCCTCATAACATCACTATGATTACATTTATTGCACAGATGCACTTATCAAAGCAGTTTTAGTGTAGTTACAAAGGTTGCATGAAGCCAAGACTTTGGTAATATTATATCTTTGAGTTTAATAAGAAACAGCAAGATAAAGAACAGCAAGAAATACGAAGACAAGTTAAAGATGACTGCCACATTTATTTCACTGATAAAAGAAAATACTGCAACTGGTACACATGGGTACTTCTGTTTGTTAAAATACACAGATTCACTGTGTTTCTTGTTCATGTTGAGGTGCATGGTAAAAACACAAAGCATGATGACAAGAAAATCTCCTGACAATTCTCTCCTCACTGAAGATGCAAAGCTGAATAAAACTGCTCCCATGCTGACTATCCAAACATGCTCGTGATGATCCACCACACTCAGGAATTAGTGGGAAGTGCTTCTCCTAAATAGCGATATCAGTGCGCTTGGCCAATCTATCATGCTAAGGAGTGGACAGCCCGTGTAAAACTAGATGGACTTGACCATCATATGATGAGCCAAAATATGGGTACCTAAAGGTAAAGAGTGAGCATGCTTGCTACACAGTACTAAAGTTAAATTTCTCACACCAATGTACCATAGTAGCTCCTATCCTAGCAGTACGAAAAACTGAATTTATTGCAAAGATGCACTACAGTTGCACCTTTCACAGCAAATTAAATTTATCAGAAAATGCATCAATCTAACAATACTAAAGTTAAATTTATTGCACAGATTCACCATAGTTGAACCTATCATATAAGCACTAAAGTTGCATTTATCACACAAATGCACTTTAATTGCACCTACCAAAGCAGTAGCACCAAATTTATAGCATTCATACAATTGCACTAAAACAGTAATTCAGCTTTTCATCTGAAATATTTGATGTTATAACTTTTAGCGAAATCAATTCTCAGATCTTATATTTTCTTCATTTTTTTCCACCAATAGTTGTGTAACCATGGCAACGGTACATAGTGGGAATTATCAGTTGGGGAGTGGGAGTGCTGGCCATTATATTGGCAAATAGGTGAGTGTATACATAAGTATGAAAATGTAAATATAAATAGCCATACATAATATATGTATACATATACATACATAATGCATATATATCATATATGTATACACACACACACACACATATATATATATATATATATATATATATGTAAGTACATGTATGTGTGTCTGTGTGTGTGTGTATATTTATATGTATATATATTTAAGTATGTGTACTCACTCGTTTATATATATATATATATATATACGCACACACATATACACACACACATGCACACACATATCTATATCTATCTATCTATCTATCTATACTATATATATATATATAAGTACATATATGTGTGTCTGTGTGTATATATATATATATATGTATATATATTTAAGTACATATACTCACTCGTATATATATATATACATATATATATATATATATATATGCACACACACATATACACACACATACACACACATATCTATATCTATCTATATATATATATAGATAGATATATGTATATGTATTCACACAAACACACATATATATTTATACATTATTAAGTTACGCAATACATACATGGTTATACTTCATTGGAATATGAAAGTTAATGTTGTGATAGCACTCTATATCTTGAGTCAGAACTAATTAAAATACCCAGATGGATATTTATTTGGATATCTGCACATAGAGATAATGTTACTTCCAGTATATCTAGATGTTTATCCGTATGCATATTTATATTCATACACACGTTCACAAGATTGCACTCACACACATGCACACACACACACACATGTGCACAAGGTTGCACTCACACACACACACACACACACACACACACATCTGTATGTGTTTCAGTAAGTTAATAAGAGAAAAAGTACTCAAATCATTAAATAGAACTTATCTATTTGAAGGTGATAATTCACTGAGTCGCTACTCAGCAAATTTTTCTGGTTATGTTGAGCCTTCAGGCTTGAAAATAATAAATCAATAATCTCTTTCGTTGCTATATAGTGTGAAACTCTGAGTAGTGACAGAAGTAATCATAAACTTTGAATATATATATATGATTGTTTATTTTTGCAATGACATTGTAGGGTAGGTGTGAGAGGCTGGATATGGCCAGTGTGAACATAAAACAGGTAGAATATCTGAGCCGTATATGGTTAGTTTAAATGCTAAAGGGTTAACCCAAAATCAACCCTCTTTAAGTAAATCTATGACCTAAACATTCCAGCCTTGACCAGGCCATCCGTTGTATATTGAGAACTACATTGAATCTCTTGTTTTTGTGTCTTTTTCCTTTTTAAGACTGCACAATGTGATCTGAATAATTTTGACTGCTATTTTTAGCATACTAGCAACCTATAAATGATCCTGCATAATGATGATAGTGGTATTGATGGTTGTTGTACTTGGATAAAATGCCAAATGTCAAAATGCTGACAGTCATAATGCTGACAAGACAAAATGCTGACATGACAAAATGCTGACATGACAAAATACCAGAAGTCAAAATGTCAAATAATATTAATATAATTTTTTTTATCTTTACAAGACCAGCTATATTAGTATTTGGCAACTCTCCAATAATAAACTGGTATGTACGTGTAATGTGTGTATGCACGTGTGTGTGTGTGTGTCTGTGTCTGTCATCATCATCATCATCGTCGTTTAACGTCCGATTTCCATGCTAGCATGGGTTGGACGATTTGACTGAGGACTGGTGAAACCGGATGGCAACACCAGGCTCCAATCTAATTTGGCAGAGTTTCTACAGCTGGATGCCCTTCCTAACGCCAACCACTCAGAGAGTGTAGTGGGTGCTTTTACGTGTCACCCGCACGAAAACGGCCACGCTCGAAATGGTGTCTTTTATGTGCCACCCGCACAAGCCAGTCCAGGGGCACTGGCAACGATCTCACTCGAAAATCCTACGGGAGCCAGTCAGGCGGTACTGGC
>NC_068984.1:127961398-127966160 GCF_001194135.2 Octopus bimaculoides | reverse complement strand
TTAATAAAGATTTTTTCTAACCGGTTTTCATTGCGATGAAGCAAATTATCAAGAAGAAGGAGAATGAAAATGTTTTTTTACAAAGAAGTACAAAAAAGTACAAAATGAAGAAAATAATATATAAAACAATAATATATAAAAATAAATAAATATACCCATACATTATATTGTCTTTGAGCTTTTGTAGTTCAATAGTAGTTCATGTATAAATTGGTAGGAAAGCTATGTATGTATATATATATATATATGTACATATATATGTATAGGTATGTATGTACATTTATATATATAGATACACACACACATACATACACACACACACACACACATGCCAAGTTATATATAAAATTTATTTTTTACATTGAATCGAATGATTACTGAATACTTTTAGTAGAGTACATATTAATTATATTTTCACAAAATGTTGACAGTGACTTCAAAATTTTCAGTTGCTTACATATGTCAGATTGTGCTTTTATTTGAAGTTTCTTTTCGTTATGGCTTCATATAATGTGTGGCAAGTTATATGGTGGGGTGGGAGTGGAGCTGTGGGAAATGATAATTAAATGTGGTATGGATAACCTGCATAAATAATTGCATAGAAAGGAGGGAGGGGATGATAGGGGGAAAGGGTGTGTTTGTAGGATGTGAGTTGATAAAAAGTTATGGTGAGGAGAATTAGTGAGTTTGATGTAGGAATTTTTTAATTTCTTTATTGCCCACAAGGGGGCTAAACATAGAGGGGACAAACAAGGACAGACAAAGGGATGAAGTCGATTACATTGACCCCAGTATGTAACTGGTACTTATTTAATCGACCCTGAAAGGATGAAAGGCAAAGTCGACCTCGGCGGAATTTGAACTCAGAATGTAACGGCAGACGAAATACCGCTAAGCATTTTGCCTGGCGTGCTAACGTTTCTGCAAGCTCACCACCTAAAAAAAAGAAATGGTGCATCGGCTGGGAATCGAACAGGGGCTACCCGCGTGGCAGGCGAGCATTCTACCACCGCTTGTTGTTGTCTAAAGCTCAGTAAAACATGGATATAACTATGTAAGTAGTTGTGTTTGTTATATACTGTGCATATATTTTGCAGGAGAGCAAACAATAAAGCTCCTTACTGCATAATAAAGTTTGTATTTTGTGGATTGAATAACCAGCCTGTGAATACGAAATGCTGCAATAAGGTAGTGATGTGGCAGAATTGTTACCAAACTGGGCAAAATGCTTAGTGGTACTTTGTCCATCTTTATGTTTTGAGTTCAAATTCCACTGGTCAACTTTACCTTTCATCTTTTCAAGGTGGATAAAATAAGTACCAGTTGATCACTGGGGTCATTGTCAGGGCAGGCTCAAGGTACTCGCAATTTGGGCAGTTTGCCTGGGGTGCTATGTATCAGGGGGTACCAAGGAGGATGTGACAAAGACAAGGAAATTTTCATGACTGTCAGCTTGTATATGCTAAAGTTCAGCTTGCCTGGGGTGCCAGCAGCCCTAAGACCGGCCCTGGTCATTGTTATCAACTTACTCCTTCATCTGAACTTGATGGCCCTGTGCCATGATTTGAAACCAATATGAATCGCCATAAAAACTGGCTAAAGTGGAAATAACAACCTATTACAATATTCTTCACCCCTATATCTACCCTTCAATGTTATTCTCCCAACTTTCATTTTCTCATTTCAGATTCTTGCATCCTAAGTGACTGATCATTGTATTTTTCTCCACCTCACAAAGAAGGACAAATCATTAGATCTTTCTACTTCTTCACAACTCAAGATATATTCCACTGTTTTGCTATTTCACAATTGTATAGATATAATTTAGATTTTCACTTAGACAGTTCTGGTACTGCTAAATATATTATCCAAACTTTTCCGCTTTATAAAATGGAGTTTGTAACTGATAACAAGACTTTTGATTAAAAGATGCACTTACATTGTCAACAGAAAATGAAGAAGCCATGTTTACTGGAGACGTAAGAAATATTTTGAGTGTGAAACTAAGACTGCAACGTGTATGAATGTCATTTAAAAGATTCTTCATAACCATTCATAACTATTTGCATCAGTTAAATCTAAGCTGTATTTGAGCTCTAAAAGTAGTTGAAGGAACACACATCACAATCAAATATTATTAACAATGTATGAACTGTCCACATTTAAATGTATGTAGAACATTGCTACACGAAGACTCATTATTGTGCAATGTATTGAGAACAAGAAGGTTCAATGTTGCTACAAATGGTTTAATTCTAATGACCAGTGGTGATAAACTTTTCTTATTTGGAAGAACAGATGTACAATGAAATTTTAAAAGTTTTAGTAATGAAAAAGAAATGGTTTAGTAATGGAATATTTTCTGCACATATCTTGAAATGCAACTTTAAACTCTTCATGCCAAAGTTTCTGAAACGAAAACTTTACTCTCACTTTTCTTCATTGTGTGGTTAAGAAGTTTGCTTTCCAACCATGCAGTTTTAGGTTCTGTCCCACCACATGGTACCTTGGGCAAGAGCCGTCTACTATATCCCCAAATCAACAAAAGTATATATAAATAGAGTTATTAATATTTCTAAGTCTCTCTAAAGGAGACTAGGGCATTGACAAGGGGCAATATCCTGAAACTAGTCTAGTCTGCAGATGCCAAACCAGCAAGGGGAAGCTGCTGACCTCCCCTGTTTGAAGGTTATAAAGGAGACAGTTTCGTGTGTCACATAGCTAGCTAGAGGCGATGGCCTCTTGGAGTTAATCCACGGCAGCATTCGTCCTAATTTTGGGACTGCCATGTTGGCTTGGCGATAACTATTATATATAAATATATTCTTTTATTCTTTTACTTGTTTCAGTCATTTGATTGGGGCCATGCTGGAGCAGCATCTTAAAGCGTTTTACTTGAAGAAATCTACCCCAAGACTTATTCGTTATAAGCCTAGTACTTATTCTATCAGTCTCTTTTGCCAAACTGCTAAGTTACAGTGACATAAACATACCAACACCAGTTGTCAAGTGATGATGGGGGTTCAAATACAGACACAAACACACACAGAAATACATACATATATATATATATATATAAATATACAACCAGGCTTCTTTTAGTTTCTGTCTATCAAATCCACTCACAAGGCTTTGGTCAGCCTGAGGCTATAGCAGAAAACACTTGTCCAACGTGCCACACAGGAACTGAACCAGGAACCATGTGGTTGGGAAGCAAGCTTCCTACCACACAGCCATGCCTGCACCTAACTACAAAGTTTTTTTTTTAATTGAATATTTTTGACTACTTTTTTGAAGAAGTAATTAAGGGTTCATCAATTAACTAAATCACTAATGAATGGGGCTTTTAAAAGCTGAGTTTGGAGGATTGTTTTGTAAGAACAATTGTTTATTATTGAATTTCTTGGAGGAATAACTGAGTGTGGTAATTAGTATTTCTTTAGAATTTTATTTATTGACATTACTTCAAGAAAATGTGTGTGTGTGTGCATGTTTATGTATGTGTGTGTGTGTGTGCATGTACGCATGAATGAGTGCATGTGTGTGCATGCATGTGTGTTCACATGCATGTATGTGCATACATGTGTACATGCACATATGTGTGTGTGACTGTGTGTGCATGTGTGTGTGTGTCTGCATGTGTGTGCATGTGTCTGCATGTATGCATGTGTGTGTGACTGTGTGCATGCATGTGTATGTGCACAAGTGTGTGCACATATGTGCACATGAGTGTGTGTGTGTGCATGCACATATGTGAATGTGCACATGTGTGTGTGTGTGTATGTGGTTAGTTGGCATTCTATTACCTAAATCTGGGAGGAATAATTACTTTACAAGTGGTCAAGGAACAAAATATACAAATGTTTGAGGTGTGGTGTTGGTAGTGGTTATGAATTCCTTTATGAGTGATCCTGGCATATAGTGATCGATGCATCATTAACAAATGTTAGAATGCATTTTTGCTTTTGTTATGATAAATAAACATCTGTTAACTAAATCACTAATGAATAGGTCAGGAGTGGCTGTGTGGTAAGTAGCTTACCAACCACATGATAATGGGTTCATTCCCACTGCATGGCACCTTGGGCAAGTGTCTTCTGCTATAGCCTCGGGCCGACCAAAGCCTTGTGAGTGGATTTGGTAGACGGAAACTGAAAGAAACTCGTCATATATATGTATATGTATGTGTATATGTGTGTATATGTTTGTGTGTTTGTGTTTGTCTCCCGAACATCGCTTGACAACCGATGGTGGTGTGTGTACATCCCCGGAACTTACCGGTTTGACAAAAGAGCCCGATAGAATAAGTACTAGGCTTCCAAAGAATAAGTCCCGGGGTCGATTTGCTCGACTAAAGGTGGTGCTCCAGCACAGTCGCAGTCAAATGACTGAAACAAGTAAAAGATAAAAGATAAAAGAATCTTTTGTTTGTTTTTGTGGTATGTGTGTGTACTTGGTGTGTGTGTGTGCATCTGTGTGTCCGTGCTTTACACATGCACATACACACACAAGAAAAGATGAATAAAAGTATAAAGAAAAATACATAAATAAATAAACAAATTAATAAACAAAAACACTCACCAATAACTCACCAACAAACCATAAACAAACTATTAACATCCACCCACCTAGAGTTGCAAGAAATACAAACACTGTAACACAGAAAGAAAACATACAATCAATGAAAAACACAAGACAGTCTACCATTGAACAAACAAACACTAGGCACTCCCATACACACACACACACACACACACACACA
>NC_068984.1:127954848-127959470 GCF_001194135.2 Octopus bimaculoides | reverse complement strand
ATGTTGGGGGGACAAACACAGACACACAAACATATACACAAACATGCATATATATATATATATATATATATATATATATACACATCTATACGATGGGCTTTTTTCAGTTTCTGTCTACCAAATCCACTCACAAGGCTTTGGTCGGCCTGAGGCTGTAGTAGAAGACACTTGCCCAAGGTGCCACACAGTGGGACTGAACCCGGAACCATGTGGTTGGTAAGCAAGCTACTTACCACACAGCCACTCCTGTGCCTATTGTATAAAAGATTAAAATTGCATAAAAGATTAAAATATTTTTTGTGTTGTAGAAATATCATCATCATCATACATAGATATAATTCAAATAAAGGAACATTAAATATTATGAACATGGAAACTGTGAAGAAAGAATATCAATTCTACTTTCAACAAGTTGCAAGAATCAGTCAAAACTTCTTTCATCTGGTGAAAAAGTGCTGTGCGTGGCAATTACAGCATGAAGCTTGGAAGACTCATTTTAACTACTCCAAAACACACAGATAAACTGCTAACTTCCCCTAATCATTTATTACTAGATGTCAAAATTTTCATCACACTGTCTACATGAAAACATGTCAGAAACTAGATTGCAGACTGCACGAAATGAATTTTGACGCCAAGTAATAAGGGATTAAGTGAAAATAACAGTTTCTGTGTGATTTTCAATAGCTAATGTGTGTTTTCCACTTTGTAATTGCTTTAGTTTCAGATAAATCACTTGTCAGACAAGTACAACTCTAAAAAGAGTTGTGTGTCACTTGCGAAATGTGAGAAATTTATCAAGTTGTAAAGAGATGCGAGTGTGTATGCAAAGAAAGGAAAATAGGCTCTCTAGTCTACTCATAATGTGAATTCTTCTGCATATCTGTAAAGATTAAGCAAATAAAGGAGAGAAAGAGAATATGGTATGGATGCTAAACTGATTGACCAAGGCAGTGATGGAGAGTGAGGGAGAGAAGATAGGAAAGAATATATATATATATAGGTTAAAATAACTGAAGTTAGAGAAACTGCCACTAGCTAAGGTAGTTAAAATCTCTAATTAAATTCAGTGAATAGGCTTCCTTTTATAACGAACAGGCAGCTCCAAGAATAGTTTGCTGAAAATTTGCCGAGCTAAGCTGATTGGCCAATTTTATCCAATGGAAGGAATTAAGCTGACTTTGCGAGATCTGTTCAACTATAATTGAAATAAATTATAGTGGTGAAAGTAGTGTTAATACCAAAAGGTAATTATTAAAATGATGATGACGAGTGTTCTAGGTGATCTGATCAACGGAACAACCTGCTTGTGAAATTAACATACAAGTAGCTGAGTCCTCTACAAATGCATGTACCCTTAATGTAGTTCTCAGAGAGATTCAGTGTAATGTAGAATGTGACAAGGCTCACCCTTTGAATTACTGGTACTATGCATTTTTGCCAGCTGAGTCGATTGGAGCAACGTGAAATAAAGTGCCTTGCTCAAGGACACAATGTACTCCTGGGAATCGAACTCATGGCCATATGAACATGAGCCGATTACTCTAACCACTAAGCCACACACCTTCACTAAAACTGACACTCCATTGGTTATAATGAGTATTCCAGTTGATCTGATCAATGGAACAACCTGCTCATGAAATTAACATGCAAGTGGCTGAGCACTCCACAGACACATATACCCTTAATGCTTTTCTCAGGGAGATTCAGTGTGACACAAAATGTCACACAGCTGGCCCTTTGAATTACAGGTACAATCCATTTTTGCCAGCTGAGTGGACTGGAGCAAAGTAAAATAAAGTGTTTTGCTAAAAAACACAGCACGCCATTGGGAATTGAACTCACAGCTTTATAATCATGAACCAAATACCTCTAACCACTAACTGAGATGCCTTCACTGCCAAAAGGTAACTATTATATCCAACTTAACATGGATGTCTTGTTAGAGCAAACTTCTTACCACACACCCATTCCTGCAACTATTTTATATCTATGCTATGTTCTGGTGACATCACATGTCCTAGTGGTTAGAGAGTTGCCTAACAGTTAATAAATCATGGTTTCAATTCCTTGTTTGGGTGGTTCATTGCATTCTTGAAAAAACACTTCATTTCATATTGCTTCAGTTTACTCAGCTGTAAATGAATAACCCTGCAATGGACTGGAGAGAATATAATGATCTCATTCACTTACATGCCATGGAAACCAGGCACCTGGCCCTGTGAGTCTTAGGACTTGAGACACTGATGTCCAGGGGACTTATTATCTATCAATGAGCTAATTATTACTGGTCATTTATTATCATAATTTTATAATAAGCAAAAATGATTGGAATAATGAATGTTGTCTTACTGACGACATCATTATCATCAGAATTAAAACTTTGATAATTATCTCCAAGTTACTTTCACCAATCAGTGATCGACGACTATAAATGATTAACCCTGTGGTAGACCAGTATTTCAGTCATCACATTCGAGGGAGTGTTGGGACTAGGTCAGTTATAAGCCATGGAATTTGGGTAAGACTGATGAATCTTAGGGCTGGAGATAGATCTAACGTTATCTGTTTTCATTAGTGTGATCTTCATTTGAAGCATAATGTAAAGGTGAATATAGAAATACTGAACTGATGAAGTTAATCGTCCAGAAAACTGTTATCTTGTTAATAACAACTCATCTCAGCTATTTTAGACATTCAACCAAACAATAATAGGAAAATCTTCATCAGTCTTGCATTAAACATTCAGTTGTTCAAGCAACTGAATTCCTGGTCATGAAATTTAAATGTATAACTAGCTGAATTATTCCATAGACACGTCTTACTTAAATGCAGTTCTTAAGCTGAATCAGTGAAGCAAAATGTACAAGGGATAGACTTTTGCAGGTACAGTCCAGAAATAAAAAGGAAAAAAAAAGAGAAAGTAAAAGCTGAATTGATCTTAGTACTAAACTGGTACTTAGTTTATAAACCTTGAAAGGATGTAATGGTTAGTATTTTATTCATCAACCTATAAAGGATGTACTGACTGGTACTCTATTTGTCAAACTTGCAAGGGTGTAATGACTGGTACTTTATTTATCAGCTTGAAAGGATGTAGGATTGGTACTTTATTTATCAACCTGTACTTTATTTATCAATCTTAGAAGGATGTACTGACTGGTACTTTATTTATCAAGATTGCAAGGATGTAATGACTGCATACAGAAATATACAAATATACACACACACACACATACACTTTTACAGAGTTAATATAGATATAGATCCTTGTATATCTATATAAATATTTCAGCATATCTATACAATTTTGC
Source organism: Octopus bimaculoides (assembly GCF_001194135.2). Taxonomy (NCBI): domain Eukaryota; kingdom Metazoa; phylum Mollusca; class Cephalopoda; order Octopoda; family Octopodidae; genus Octopus; species Octopus bimaculoides. The sequence continues at coordinate 127,956,156 of NC_068984.1, read as the reverse complement.
CTCAAAGATTTGCTTCTTCATAACCTTGAGAAAATTAAATATTTCTTTTCTACAAATATGCTTCAGATCGTGTAGATTCCAATTAAATTGGAATTTTGGAATTTATTGCAAAAACTGTTTGTCCTAAAGGAGTTTTAGAAAACTCACACTATTAGGCTTTGATGTATATATATATATATATATATATATATATATATATACGTCGGTGTTTTAATTATATTTTTATACATGCACGTGTACACAAAAAATTGCACATATATCCAAAACTTCTTCACGACTCTTCCAACTTTTTTCTTCATAAAAAGAAGGCTTTTGTCAACTGGGACTATATGTCATACCACTGCACAGCTGTCTGTCTGCTAATATTGTTGATGGACATACAGCGTGTCACTAGCGTTTCACATGTAAAGTCCAGGATTATGTGAAAAAGTGTGAAGACCGTCAATTGACTTTCTTCAATAAAAGTATTAAAAATTATTTGGAAATTATAAAGAGAAATGAATGGTAGATTCGGGCTGTCTGTATTTTAAAACCATGAATTAAAAAAAAAATTGCAGGGGGAATTTTTTTTCTGCATAGTCGTATCCATTATGCAGAAGACAAAATCGGGATCCTTGTGGTTTTCATCACTGCTTACAATTTTGTTCCAGTTGTTTTCAAATTTGGTATATGGATTAAGTTTTGTATACTAATTATGAAAATGAAATTCATTTTCCCTATAAATCCATAATTAAAAAGTTATTAGCCTTTAAAATTTGCAAAATTTGGGTATTTTAGCCAATCAGAAGTGAGCATTTCACCATGGCAAAGAAATCTGTTTCTATTGTAACCAAAAGCAAAGAAGCACCACATGTTCCATAGCTGATTGCGAAGAACTCTGTTTCCATAGTAACCAAAGATGCTGCAGATGCGCACAAGGAGTTTGACTACCGCTTGTTCTATAACTGTTTGTTTTCATAACAGATGAGACTTACATTTAACAATTTGAAAGTACTTGGGCATGGTTTACTCCTATATTTATGAATTTATTTGGAGAAGGAGATACAAGAAAGATAATTTATTTTATAAAATCCTAGAGTATATTGCAAATTTTCGTTCTTGAATTTTTTTAACTAGGCGCAGGAGTGGTTGTGTGGTAAGTAGCTTGCTTACCAACCACATGGTTCCAGGTTCAGTCCCACTGCGTGGCATCTTGGGCAAGTGTCTTCTACTATAGCCTCGGGCCAACCAAAGCCTTGTGAGTGGATTTGGTAGACGGAAACTGAAAGAAGCCCATCATATATATGTATATGTATATATATATATATA
>NC_068984.1:127953387-127954838 GCF_001194135.2 Octopus bimaculoides | reverse complement strand
AACTGATGCTGGTGTGTTTACATCCTCGTAACTTAGTGCTTCGGCAAAAGTGACCGAAAGAATAAGTATTAGGCTTACAAAGAATAAGTCCTGGGGTCGATTTGCTCGACTAAAGGCGGTGCTCCAGCATGGCCACAGTCAAATGACTGAAACAAGTAAAATAGTAAAAGAGTAATAAATGTCGGTTTTAAACAATGTTGTGACAGTTATTTCTAGCAACTCCTGTTGGCTTGTTCATAGCTTTTTAATATTTAATTTGCTCGCAAATGTTTTAATATTAACTTACCTTGTGTATATTTTAATGTTTTGACTGTTATTTCCAGCAAATCCTGTTGGTTTGTTTGTTTGTAGCTTTTAAATATTTCATTTCCTCACATTGCTAGTTTAATGTTTTGACACGCTGATTTCCCCTGCCCTGTCCTGATGATGGAAGAGGTAGCGAACATGCTGTTTTCTGATTGGCTGAAAATTCTGAAAATGATCAAACTTTGAAAACCTGTAACATTTTCACAAATTTGTTTTGGAAGAAATGAATAACAAATTCAGATTCAATGTCAAAAATTGCATCTGTATGATACATTAAAAATATTTTTCAATGATAATTGTAAACACTGACAAACCACAAAGATCCCAGAATTGGAAAAATCTTGTAAAAATTTGTAAAAATAAAAAAAGTTATGAGGGGTTTTAGCATGTTTACATCATAATTCTGCCCATTCATATATGTGTGTGTGTGTGTGTGTGTGTTTGCTACTGTCTGTTTTTCCTTTCGTTTTTGTTTACTTATACACATCAACAAATGAGCCAATGAATTACTCTCTGTGTGGCTGTTCAATTTGCTAGAAATAGCAACCAAACCTCCCTCATACTATGCTCTTGTGAGTATTAAGGAAAGGGAAACTCTTTACTCCTCTCCATCATTACAATTAAAATTAATATTTTTGATTTTGTTCAGTTCTATGAACTCACTACCTCATGATTGTAAGCCTGATGCTCTAACCACTGAGCCATGTGCCTTCACCCATTGGTTATGATAATTCATCCCTCCCTGAGTCATGATATCTTACAGGTATTCCCACTGGAACTCTGAACATGAACTCTACACCTCAATAGGAAATGGGGATCTATTTTAAAACGGGGGCGCCAGTTTTCATTTATGTTTTATGTAGTGTTTTTGGTACGGAAAGACTTTCAAACTTCGTATACTTATCTATTTTGTGTTATAGAACAGAAAAATATTTTTGTATTCGAATTTATTTCATATAAAAAATTGTCTTATTTCGATAATTTCTACTAATCACTGACGTCTATTCAGTTGAAAACAGTTAGCGCTGTAACGGTGTATATCGTATTAATCCCCTAACCCTAACCCTAACTAGACTGTTAACCGTAACCGTAACCGTAACCCTAACCCTAAAACTAACCCTAACTCTAGAATCCGAACTCTAAAA
>NC_068984.1:127951997-127953349 GCF_001194135.2 Octopus bimaculoides | reverse complement strand
CACAGCGTAATTTATTATATAAACAATATATGCGTATAAATTACGATTAAACCAGATGAAATATGTCACAGGGAATAACATTTTTATGACCGCCCAGCAGTAACTCTATTGAGCTGAATAGACGTCAGTGATTGGTTGAAATTACAGAAATACGACAACTTTAACATGGAATAACTTGCGAATTCCTTTTTTTTGTTAAGAAGACTAAGAGTAAAAGATGTTTTATATGACACATTCTACCAGTGTCCCAAGTTTCAAAGTGTTTCGTTAGTGTTTCGTTAAGAAAATACTGGTGCCACCATTTTGAAATAGATCCGGAAATGGCAGCATCAGCTGACAGTCAAATGTGGACAGCATTTGTGAGGGATACAGTGTCCTTGTTGGTCATAGCCAGCTCAACCCACACCAAATGAATGCAGCCACACATACAAGTAAGTCAGCGAGCACTGGTATGAAGACTCATAACCACAGGCTGAAATTTTCATGTTTCTTTCAAAATCTCCAGAAAAATTATTTTATTTTTATAGAATTTACTACTAAATTCTCTATTAGAAGAAATGTAACTGACATAGAAGTCATTCTCTTGTTGAACCTAAATATTTAATGGAAGTTTTGAAAAAAATCAATGAAACTATATATATTTGTTTGTCAGTGTAACAACTCTTCAATGCAATTTTAGTTAGAAATTCATAGCATTTCCATTTTATTGTGTTCAGAGTTAGCTTCATAGACACGTCACTGCTGACCCTGGTTGGATAAAATTGCTAAACTTTGCACCTAACCTTATCATGTTAGCTCCCCTGACACAAAGCTTGACCTGACCAATTTAGTGCTATTTAGAAATACATCTATTTGGAATGTTTTCATAAATATAGATATTCACCTTCTGTTTCTTTAGAAACATTTTCAATAACTTTTTCTCGCAAGTATTATGATTGCTATTGCTTTACTATTATTATTATTATTATTATTATTATTACTATCATTAATATTATTATTATTATTATTCAGTAGTTTTATTTTTATAACGTGCTTTCACTTCACTACCGAGCGCAGCTCTGTGCGCCTTGGGTATGTGCTGTGGTTTGCTGTGGTGCTCTTATGTTTACTGTATTAAAAGTGTTTTGCGTAGAATGTGTGCAGTACCCAGTAGTGCAATTTTCTGTATGTTATATATATTTGTAAGTCCTGGTATTTTTGTTATGTATTTGTCTGAATATTTTTTTATTATACCTAAGGCACCTACTATGATAGGAATGGTTTCTGTTTTTAGATTCCACATTCGAGTTATCTCTATTTCCAGGTCTTTGTATTTTGAAAGTTTTTCCATTTCTTTTAGAGAAACGTTGTCA
>NC_068984.1:127949891-127951366 GCF_001194135.2 Octopus bimaculoides | reverse complement strand
AGTTTTAGTTTGGATTTCATTTGTTTTATAGCTTTTGTTGTTTCTTCTTCTTCTTCTTCGTTATTATTATTATTATTATTATTATTATTATTATTATTATTATTATTATTATTATTATTATTATTATTATTATTATTATTCAGGTGGCAAGCTGGCAGAATAGTTAGCATGCCGGGCAAAATACTTAGTGATATTTCGTCTGCCTCTATGTTCTGAGTTCAAATTCCACTGAGGTCGACTTTGCCTTTCATCACTTTGGGGTCGATAAATCAAGTACCAGTGAAACACTGGGGTTGATGTAGTTGACTAGTCCTCTCCCCACAAATTTCAGGCCTTGTGCCTTTAGTAGAAAAGATTATTATTGTTTTACTTTTCAGAATGTTCGGTCTTGTTTGTTCTGGTGGATTCTGTGAGAGTGGACAGCAGCCTGCTGTCAGAGGTCTCACAGGGTCTCTTTCTGCACATTATAAGCTTTGATATTCGGTTGTAAATTATTGTGGGAGACATTTAACATCCAAGTACCAATCTCAAAATCCTAACTGTCCCCAGCAGAGCAGTTTTTTGGGCTTACTCTGCTCTCATGTCAATTCCGATTTCTTTTGACATGCTTCTTGAACTTGGTTGCGAGTGCCCCGAGTGTCCCTACAATTACTGGAATGACAGACACTCTCTTCATTGTTCACATTCCTGCAATTTCTTCTTCTTCTTCTTCTTCTTCTTCTTCTTCTTCTTCTTCTTCTTCTTCTTCTTCTTCTTCTTCTTCTTCTTCTTCTCATTATAATTATTATTATTATTATTATTATTATTATTATTATTATTATTATTATTATTATTGCTATTATTATTTGCTACCACACAGTTTCCATCTACTAAATTCACATACAAGGCACTTGTTGCTTGAGGCTATATTAGAAAAAAATTGCCCAATGTTCCATACAGTGAGACTTAAGTGGGATTGAACTCAACACCTATGGTTACAAAGTAAGATTCTTAATCACACAGCTATTTCTGCACCTTTATAGAAAGAAAGAAAACCAGAAACTTACAGAGGAAAGGCCATGGTTTAGTGACTTAGTGAGAAGACAAAGATTTATGAAGAACCAGAACTTACAAAGAAAACCAATATTTACAGAGAAAACCAGGAATTTATATTAAATAGAGTAGTAGGATCTGAATTGTTGAAGAATTTAATTCAAAACCATAATTGACCAAAATTTTGTAATTTTTTTCCAAACATCTACATATATGTATCTTTTAGAATATTGTAATTTTGCTTTCAATTAAAATTTGAAATATTGAAATGTTAATTGCATTATAAAAAATAAGATTAATCAATGGTATATTAAAGACATTAAATATTAAGTGATAAAACTTAAAAAATGTCAACTATTAAGTAGTTGAAAGGATGTTATTTAGTAATATTTGAAATTTCACTGATCCTTTTAAATACTTCTATTCCCTATCATTCTTTATTA
>NC_068984.1:127948242-127949803 GCF_001194135.2 Octopus bimaculoides | reverse complement strand
AGCGGACTCGCGATCATAGGATCGTGGTTTCGATTCCTAGATCGGGCGTTGTGAGTGTTTATTGAGCGAAAACACCTGAAGCTCCACGTGGCTCCGGCAGGGGATCGTGGCGAACCCTGCTGTACTCTTTCACCACAACTTTCTCTCACTCTTACTTCCTGTTTCTGTTGTGCCTGTAATTCAAAGGGTCAGCCTTGTCACACTCCATCACGCTGAATATCCCCGAGAACTATGTTAAGGGTACACGTGTCTGTGGAGTGCTCATCCACTTGCACGTTAATTTCACGAGCAGGCTGTTCCGTTGATCGGATCAACTGGAACCCTCGACGTCGCAAGTGACGGAGTGCCAACAACTTTATTGCTGTTGTTGTTGTTTATTTTGTTGTTATTATTTATGTTTTTATTGTTTTTGATGCTGTACTGTCCTTGATGTTGTTATCTATATTGATGTTGTAGTTGTTGTTATTAGTGCTTTCATCAGCTTAAGAGTGTCCAAATAGTTAAGAAGCTTACGTTGCAATCGTGAAATCCAGGGTCCAATTCCACAGTGTTTGGACCTTGTGCAAGTGTCTTTTACCAAACCCTAGGGTTAACTCAGGATCATCTTAGAAGTATTGTAAGCCCCTGGGCAAATCAATGTACTGGGCTCTGGAAATATTCCGGGGTAGAGGTAGACCCAGGAAGACATGGAATGAGGGGGTGAAGCATGACCTTTGAATGCTGGGCCTCACAGAGGCAATGATAAAAGACCGAGACCTCTGGATATATGCTGTGACTGTGAAGACCCAGCAAATAAAGTGAGTTCACGGCTGTATTCTACACCAGTTTCGCATAACCAGCCCCAGCCCATTCAAAAGTACCTAGGATCGTAGGGTGACCTCCTGTGCTTGAGGAGACCTATTGAGTCAAGTACATCAACATCAAAATGAAAATCAAATGGAAATTGTAGTTGTGATACCCATGGCATGTAAAAAGCACCATCCTAACATGGCCGATGCCAGCGCCACCTTGACTGGCTTCTGTGCCGGTGTCATGTAAAAAGCACCAACCGATCATGGCCGTTGCCAGCCTCCTCTGGACCCTGTGCCGGTGGTACGTAAAAAGCACCCACTACACTCACAGAGTGATTGGCATTAGGAAGCGCATCCAGCTGTAGAAATGCTGCCAGATCAGACTGGTGCCTGGTGCAGCCTCCTGGTTTCCCAGACCACAGTTGAACAGTCCAACCCATGCTAGCATGGAAAACGGATGTTAAACGATGATGATGATGATGATGATGATGACAGTGAGCCACAGCATACATAGGTCATACATGCCCGGTGTGCCTATGCATTAAGGGGACATTGGATTAAGCCAAGCTTCTTAAATGAAATTCAGTTAATGGAAACAATGTGGAAGCCAACCAGATCAACTGTATCAATAATTGGATAGGACCAGTGTTGCCACGAAGTGTTATACTGATTCTATTTGGGGATAAAATTAAGGGTAAACATGTTGCCACTACTCTGCCACCGCTGCTGCCGCCCACACTGCCGCTACCTCCACCACTGTTACTGCCGCC
>NC_068984.1:127946251-127947488 GCF_001194135.2 Octopus bimaculoides | reverse complement strand
GTAAATTGCAGTGACACTCAGTAGCATTCCAGGTTCCATACATCCAATTTTGGTCAGCACTTTCTGGGAATGCATACAATGAGCTTCTCTGCCCTAGGAGTACGGAAAACACTCGGCGAGAAATGGAAGAAAATTTGAAGAAAGATGAAAAAACAAAAAATAATAATAATAATAATAATAATAATAATAATAATGAGAATATTGAGAATGGTTTCAAATCTTAGTAGAAGGCAAGTAATTTTGGGAGAGAAGTTAAGTCGATTACATTGACCCCAGTGCTTGACTGATAGTTATTTTGCTGACCCTGAAAGGATGAAAGGTAGAGTCAACCTCATCAGAATTTGAACACAGAATTTATATACAGACGAAATGCCACTAAGCACTTTGTCCAGCATATTAACAATTCTGCCAGCTTCCCACCTTAATAATAATAATCGTCGTCATCATGATTATGATGATGATGACGACTGGTGTTATTATTGTCGTTGTTGTTGTTATTATTATTATTATTATTATTATTATTATTATTATTATTATTATTATTATTCAATAGATACACCCTGCAGCAGAATTTATTATCAATATCTCTGCCTTTCCAATATGGCAGCTTTTGTCTGTGCCTCATCTTTTCTTTTTCTCCCTCTATCTCAATGTCTCTTACTTTCTCCTTTTCTCTTTCTCTTTCCTTTCCCCCCTTTCCCTATAGGTATGCATTTGTGTATACGCACATGTTTCTAAATGCATAAATGTTTGTTGGTGCAAGTGTGTATGTATGTGTATACATGTTCATGTGTGTGAATCTATGTGTGTATGTGTGTGTGTGTGTGTGTGTGGTTAGTTTGTGTATGCCAATGTATATTGTGTTTGGGTACCGAGTTACCTGGCACCTTGCTGTACTCGAGAAGACCCGTACTCCACAGCAGAAATATTAAGACTGGTCCCCCTGGTGGTGAGGATTGACCTACAAGAGTCCTGTGTTGATGTCATATAAAAAGTACTTGTGGCGGTGCCGTGTGAAAGCGCCCATGTGGTTCCATGTAAAAGAGCCCATGTGGAATCACATAAAAGCAAACATGTGGTACCGCGTAAAAGTGCCTGTGGTGCCACATAAAAGCACCCAGCACACTCAGTAAAGTGATTGGCATTAGGAAGGGCATCCAGCTGTAGAAACCATGCCAAAACAGACTGGAGTTTGGTGCATCTTCCTAGCTTGCCAGCTCTGGTCAAACCATCCAAC
>NC_068984.1:127944706-127944923 GCF_001194135.2 Octopus bimaculoides | reverse complement strand
ATATATATATATATATATATATACACATATATATATGCATGTATATATTTATATGTATGTATACACATACATACATACATGGACACATATATGCACTTACTTATGCACATATATACACATTGATACAAACTCACATACATATTCAACTCAAATATACTTATAAATACAAAGATGTATACACACACACACACACACACACACACACACACACACACAC
>NC_068984.1:127943927-127944696 GCF_001194135.2 Octopus bimaculoides | reverse complement strand
CATTAGGAAGGGCATCCAGCTGTAGAAACCATGCCAAAACAGACTGGAGTTTGGTGCATCTTCCTAGCTTGCCAGCTCTGGTCAAACCATCCAACCCAAGCCAGCATGAACAACAGACGTTAAATGATGCTGATAATTATGATGATGATGATGATGATGATGTTGTCGTATTTATACATGTGACTATGTGTATCTGCGAGTTTTGTGTGTTTATGTGAAGGTTTGCTATGTGTGTGTATATGGGAAGAAAGAGATCTGTTGTAGTGTATGGCAATTTGTGTGCATGCACATATGTACATGTCTGCATATTTATGCTTATATGTGGATTTTGTGAACATGCCTGGGGATTTTATGTGTGTGTGCGTGTGTGTGTGTATGCATATGACCAGCTTTTGAATTCATCTACATATTGTATGTGTGTGTGTATGTGTATATAAGTTTTGTATGTGCATATAACCTCTGTGTGTGTGTGTGTGTGGATATTCTATGTATTTTTTTAAAGCTTATATAAATATGTATATGATGTGTGTGTATGCATGTATAAATATGATTCTTATGTATTTATGTTGGTAAATATTGCATATGTATGTATGCAATGTGTGTCTGTGCAGTTTCTCTATGTGTGTATGTGGCATATATAGGTGTCAATGAGGAGATGTCTATCTGTTTGTCTGTCTTCTCACTTCTGTTTACTTTCATACATACAAGCATTAGTTTCACACATGCCACATGTAGGTATATATATATATATATATATATATATATATAT
>NC_068984.1:127939722-127942964 GCF_001194135.2 Octopus bimaculoides | reverse complement strand
ACACACACACACACACACACACACACACACACACACACACACACACACACACATGCATATGTATTTATGTATATATGCATTATTTATATGCATATATATGTGTATTTGTATACGTACATAATATCTTCATCATCATCATCATCATCATATATATTTGAATATGTATATATATTTATACACACATACATATATATGCACTTACACACACCTCACATGTATGGAAGCACACACACACACATACATATATACATACACGTATACATATATGTATGTATATATGCATAAACATGCATATTGTATATGTAATATACATATACATATGTACGTGTATTTGTATACATATATTTTATTACATGTACATATGTATACATATATATACATGCATACATATATATGTATACATATATATATATAAATATATGTTTGTATATATACATGTATAAATATATATATAAATACATATATGTATATGCATATGCATACCTATATATATACATATACACATACTCACACATACAGCATGTATACATGCACACACATACTCACACAAAGTTAGTTCCAGTAAGAAAAATACATACATATAAAGGAAGATAAATAATTCAGTAAATTTTATAGTTGGAGCATTCTGGAACTAGTTTGATAGATTCCTCGTATAAAAATGTAGTTGTTTGAGTCAATAAGATTTGTTTCTCCATCTGTCAGTGGCAGCCTGCTAGCTAAACTTTAAAGAAACACAGAAATTATTACACAGATCTTCTCAAGCACAAAGCAAGAAATTGTATTTATGGTGATTTTCATGCCAAATTTAGTTGACAAGATATGATTCAGTGAACTACAAAATAGATAAAATGATAAATGGATAGATGGTGGGTGAAAGTAAGAGATAAAGAATAAAGGATGGCAAAAGAGGTGTTGTTAAATAGTGTTGCTCTAGTCTGTGCACATTTAAAAGTGTTTTATTGCCTGATATATAAATATATAATTTTGGTTAAATATTTATACTGAGCTCTCCTTGTTGTCTCATTGACATACAGTATAAGATATAGAGCACAGTACATACAGACATACAGTATAGTATATAGAGGATGTACAATACAATATGCTCATGACATACGGGATTTAAAACTGTATTATTGCTTGATATATCGATATAATTTTGGTTAAATATTTATACTGAGTTCCTCTTGTTGTCTCATTGACATACAATACAAGATATACAATGTAGTACCTATAAACATACAGCATTGTACATAGAAAGACACACAATATAATATGCTTAGAACTTAGTAGATATACATACAAGACATGCAGTAGAGAGTCTATATTCCTTTCTACTCTAGTTGCATTTTATCCTTTTGGGATCAATAAATTAAGTACCAGTTGTGTACTGGGGTCGATCTAATTGACTGGTCTCCTCTCCCCAAATTTCAAGCCTTGTGCCTAGAGTAGAAAAGAATAGCCGTTAGCATGCTGGGCAAAATGCTTAGTGATATTTCATCTGTGTTTACGTTCTGAGTTCAAATTCTGCTGAGGTTGACTTTGGGATCAATAAATTAAGCACCAGTTGCGTACTGGGGTCGATCTAATCAACTGGCCCCTCCTCCAAAATTTCAGGCCTTGTGCCTAGAGTAGAAAAAGATCTTTTCTACTCTAGGCACAAAGCCCGAAAAATTGAGAATCTATATTGTGTCACTGTTTGATGTATATTTGTACACTCCATATTGTGTCACTAACATACATTTGTACAGTACAGTCTTATTGTGAGCCACTGCCTGATACACATCTGAAGATTTCAGTGCTGTCTCTATTCTGTGTCACTGACATCTCTCTGTACACTACTGTGCAATCACTATACTGTGTCACTAATTGACATGTAATGGTACAGTCTCTAGACTGAATTCAGCACAGTCTTCTGACTGAGTCACAATCTGACATATATCTGAACTGTACAGTTTCAACACTGAGTCACTCTATCACTTTCTGATAGACATTAGCAAATTACAACCTCTACACTGAGCCATTGTTTCATATAAGTCTTATATCAAACTTATATTATAAGCTTGATATAAGTCCCTGTTTGATATAAGTTCAGTACAAGTTTTATATTAACTGACAGCTTTAAATTATTATTCTGGTACTGATGTAACTACTGATTTCTTGAACATGCTGAAAATAAATTGGCAATAGGCAGCTAAATGCATGCTAAAACATTTGCCACAATGTTGCTAAAATTCTGCTAAATGGGCTGCAAAGCAATTGCTTAAAAGTGAGTAGGTGTATTTTTAAAACACTGCTACAATATTGATAAAATTCATGGTATGCTACCAAAAACATGTTGAAGTACTGCTGAAAATCTCTGAAAAATACTAAAGGACTATTAAAATGCAGCTAAAAAGAATGTTAGATTACTGTGAAAATATTGTTAAAGCACCACTGAAATACTGTTAAAATGGTACAAAATTAGTCCTAAAAGATTGTTAAAGAACCACTGAAAGGGCTTATAGAAAACCGAACTAGTACTGTTAAGAGATTGCTAAATGACTGCCAAAGAACAAAAGACTGCTAAAAAACTGCAAGAGTACTAAAATACTGCTAAAACATTGTTGAAGTGTTTTTAAAAGACTGCTAAAGAGTTGTTAAACTGCTGTTTAAAGACTTCTAATAGGCTGCCAACCCACTTCTACTGAAAGCCAATGCTACAGACTTTGAACACTGATCATAAAATAAGATTCAAAGATATTTTCTATTTGATAGAATTAAGTAGATAAAAGTTTCTAAGAAACTATAAAATTTTTATGAGGAAGTAAAATATCTTGAGTTTTGTATATGGTGTTGATAACATTTTTTCTTTACTCACATACTTTTGTGAGTTTGGTAGCCAATAAAGCATGGAATAATACTTTGTCACAATCATTGAAAGAAACCATCTTCAGGGTAGTTAAATAGCACCAAACTAACACCATTGAATATATCGACCGACCATCAGTAATGTGACATACTTTATAGTTTTCTTCTGTAGAAAATTATTCAGATTTAATGAAGAAGAAGTGACAGATAAAGCTCCATAAAAAGAGATATAGATATGAAATGACATGAAATATTTTCTATATTGTGTTGCCAACAAGAATTTCCATAGATGATGTCAATAAATGCTGATGATATCTGTACCATTATCATGGGGCTGCATGTTCTCTCTCTCTCTCTCTCTCTCTCTCTCTCTCTCTCTCTCTCTCTCTCTCTCT
>NC_068984.1:127936655-127937330 GCF_001194135.2 Octopus bimaculoides | reverse complement strand
TATATATATATATATATATATATATATATATATGTATATATATGTATATATGTATATATATATGTATGTATGTATATATGTATATATATATATGGAACTGAATCCAAAACCATGTGGTTGGGAAGCAAGCTTCTTAACCACACAGCCAGACAACAACTTAGCTCTGTATAATGTAAATTACAGAACAAGATTGCAATAGAACATGCGAAGTCAATGTTGGGATGAAAATCTTGAAATCTTAGCTAAAACAGTTTGTAGCTAACATCAGTTATTTGAATTATTGTCATTTCACTCTAGAAATAGCAATGTAATAACAGCCACCATGCAGGAAAAAAATAAGTGTATTCTTTAATATTTCAACAGTAATAAGCCTACATATGAGCTGGAAGCCTTGAAATAAGAGATGTACTGCTGTTATGTACAATTTATTTCTATTAGAAATTTCCAGTTCCAAATAATTGCTTCTTAAAGCTGAAATATTGAAGAATACATTTATTATTTTCCAACATTGCTTCGTTCAATGTCTTTTATGACCTTTCTATTTTTCTTTCTCTCCCTTACTCTCTCTCATGGAAAATGGACGTTAAACGATGATGGTATACATACAGACACAAGTACACATATGCATACATATATATATATATATATATATATATATATATATATATATATATA
>NC_068984.1:127923522-127936363 GCF_001194135.2 Octopus bimaculoides | reverse complement strand
ATATATATATATATATATATATACATATATACATACACACACACGTGTACGCATATATTTGCTTAATTCGAGTGTTCAATGGAGGAGGCCCTATGGCGTTACTAGGGCTATCATGTTTACATCATAAATAAGAGATCTACGTATGGTTAGATGCTTGACAGTAGGTTCAGGGATATGATTATTTTTTCCTCTTCACTTTTTTTTTTTACAATTGAATGCCATCAATTTTTTTCTATTCATAATTTATACCATATATGTGAGGTGATGAGAGGTTAAAGCATGATGTGAGAAGTGGAGATAGGTTTGTTATGGAAGGGATCCATGGTTATTTGACATTTTACTTAGATGTGTGTGGATGGTTGGAGTAGTGCCACAAAGAGATGTAATTATGATGGTGATGAGGGGCCTGAACGCACACTCAAGGTAGCAAGTGCATAAGCACAGACCCCCACAGAAGCTCCAGGCTGGTGTTTGGCATGCTGGAAGACCACTGTCAGTGAGGTATCCCTTAGCTTTTGTTAAAGCATGTATCTAGAACCTGCTTGAAACCCAGGTTACATCTGATCCAATAATCAGTAGTGACTTGATGAATGAATCCTCTGCGATGGTCAACAATTAATGGCAAGATGAATTGCTATGGATCACACTATCCCAAAATGTATATGCATGTGACTGGGGGCTGCATGTGAACTTATATTCCCACTGAAATTCTGAACACTTGTTGGTTGGAACCAGCTCAATCCACCACAGATGGATGCTACCACAAGTACAAGTACAAGGTAATATGTCCAAGAAGGGGGACAGAAGAGAACATAGAGACAGAAGAATCAGCAGAGGTGGGTGGGGTTGCAAGAATGTGAGGGCAGAGTGAGAGGTAGGTATGAACATAGAGATGATCAGATGCATATAAGAGATGAAAGTAGTCAGTGGCAAACAGATGAGGGTGATTGATGGCAAATATGAGTGGAGAGACAATAAGAATGATGGATGAATGTCCATTGGGAGTAGTTAAAAAAAGAGAGAACGGTGACAGGTAGTATAAAAATGATGATATGAAATGATTTATAATAACAGGTAAGATATGAACCATATTACAAGTGATCCAATCAGGAGAACGGGAACTCAAAAAATTCAATTCTGCATAGCTCAGATCCAGGAGAGAGGTAGCTCTGAATATAAACTGATGCAGTGTAGAAGGAACACTTTAACCCTGACCGACAGACTCTCTAGTGATGTTGTCATGATAGATTTCAAGTCCAAGGTGTGATGTGGTTGGCAATAGAAAGAGTAGCTAGCTAATGAAATCATGCCAAAATTGTGACAGATATAACTGCCATCAAAGCCCCTAACTGCATTTAAAATGTCTTGGCCATATTTAAGAACCTTTTGATCATCATCAAATGATCAAGCAAACTGCCTTCATTTAAGATGCTGGAAACAGATATCAAGCAACAATTTGTCTACCATCAAAGATCTCTCTTCTTATCAGGCAAGGATCATACTAGTCACTCAGATAAGCAATAAGGAAATATAAAGAGGTCTTATACCCAATGACTGGCATACCATTATCATCAACAAGAGCAAAGATGCTCTGGAAAGAAGCAATTATAGGGGTACCAAACTAATGAACCAAATTACAAAAGTAACAAACAGGAAGAATTTTGATTGATTAATTAGGAAGATAATTAACTTAAGTGAGATGTAGTTGGGTTTGTGCCATCATGGAATAGCACTGATATTTCCTTCCTTAGTGAGACAACTATAAGAGTAGTTCTCATCTTAGAGTAAGCACTCAGCTTGGCACTCATTGATCTGGAGAAGGTCATTTGCTGGAGTTTCACACTCTGTGGTTTGGTAACTGCTAAGAAAACATGGTGTAAATAATGACCAGTGAGGACCATGCAAGGTGGGAGCTTAATAGGCAAATAACAGACATGATTGTGTAGTCAAGAAGTTTGCTTTGTCTGGCTCCATCCATTATTTCTAATGGGTTAAATCTAAAAATAAATGTAATTTGAGTTATCAGCCATTAAAGTGTGTATATATTTTTGGAGAGACCCTTTAATATACATACATATATACATACATACATACACACACACACACACAACCATGTCTGTTATTTGCCTATTGGTATTGGTATCTAGAAGACCCAAAGAGTGGCAGGTAACGCTAAGTAAGTGCTATGGACAGACCGTAGTTAAACTCTTGGTTCGATAGTGATATGAGTGAGGAGTCTAATGGGGGTCTTGTATTAGCATGCATATATCTATTAGACAGAATGAGGTAACAAAGCCAAGGCTGTGAGGAGTTTTCAGGACATTTATAAAGAAAAAAGTATAGATAAAGCCTTACAGCTGTTTCTGGGATATTATGGATATCCCTTCATCAGAGCCGATGTGAGATGGTTAAATAGAGGTTTTGACCAATTAGCATGCAGCTTAAACGTCACAGTTTTCCAGGTGCACCAATATTACTGGCATAGATCCCACCTCTATTTTAACCAATTAGCTTGCAGTTTACATGTAATGGTTTTATGAGTGAGCAAACTTAGTTGGTTTCAATTGTTTTTATTTCAATTGGTGGGAGTCTTCTGTAATTTGTTTATATTCATATGTTAAAGATATTTTTTAATCCACATCATTACTGGTTGTTATATTATTGTTGTTATTTCTGTTCAGAACAGGTTTGAATATTTTAATGAAACGTTTTTCCTTAGAAGTGACAGCAGTATGTCATCTAGCCAGGGATCCAAGACCTCCTTCAGGAGATTGCAGTAGGTGGCTGTGGTCACTTTAATACCTTCAGGTACCCTGACTGGGCCAACAAGTCTGTCCTTAATGAAACTGCCTCCTTTAATGCCTCAGAGTCTGAGGCTTCACTGGGCCCACAAGTACATGATGCTAGACATGCGTTTGTGTTCTGTTCACTGACTAAACTAGGGCGCTCCTTGACATACCTGATGGCTGAGCAAATGGTTGGGTCTATTTTGAAGATGAACGTCACCAACGTTTATGACATCAACAACAGGGTGGAGGAGTCATGTTGTGGGCTGGAATCCTCAGATGCTATTTCAAATGGTTTTCAGTACATGAAGAAGTTTGGAGGCGATGAAAATAGCTTTGCTTGTTTGTCAAGGTTTCCCAGGTAACTTGCCCCCAACATTCCTTAAATCCCTAGCTGTCACAGTCTTGGAGGTCCCAAAGAGTCCTTCAGGGATCGTCTAACCATGTCCACATGAATACTTAATTTCTCCACAATGACATGAAGAGAGGTGCCTCTAGCACTTTCCTTGATGACGACAAACTCTTCTTCATCATTAAGGCCTTTTCTATGTCCCATTGTTCTTACAGGAGAGATGCTATTAGTGTGGTTCACCTAAAAACTGTAGAATCTGAAAAAGAAAGGACGTTACACAGAATAATGAAAACATAACAATGGTGTTGCTATAGTATGCAAACCAGCTGGAAAAGTTTTATCAAAATCAATTCACAGAAAACTGAGAAATCTTAAATTTCACACTGGATGTGTGTGTGTTTATGTCTCCTTGTCTTGACATCATGTGATAGTTATAAACAAGTGTCACCATCGTACAAGCAATGTCTCTCATTTCTAGTCTTACTTGGAAACAGGTGAGGGTTGGCAATGAAAAGGGCATCTGGTCATTGAGAATCTGTTTCAATGAATTTCATCTGACCCATGCAAACATGGAAAAGTGGATGTTAAAACAATGATGACGAATTTAATATCTTAGAAAATTCATTTTAATGCTTGAGCATTCTCAAAAATGTGTTATTCATAATTATGTTAATTACAAGTATGATTATTAAGCAAGATGAGCAATAATTTTCTAAATATTTTTTTTTTTAAATGTTTCACTTTAAATTATTTATTTAAAAAAAATCTTTTTTAATGAAAAGTGTGTCAGTAATTTTTGTTTGATCTTTAGTGTTTGATCTTTTTGTTTGATCTTTAGTGAAGTTAAAACAATTTAGATCCATTTAGTTCTAGAGAGATTAATTATAATTTTATTTTAATTACTTCTTTATGGCTAAGAAGACTTTAGTGTTTCTAAAACAACATACAAAGTGTTCGTTCTTTTTCTAATCTGAAAAGATATGATTTGAGGGTGATTTAACTGCTGTTTTTAGCAGATTGAACTACCACATAAAGTCTTCCTAGATTAGCTCATTTCCTGCTTTAGCTAAGAAACAAGTGATTCTATATATGTTTGTTTGATTGAAGTAATGATATTTCAAATTCTACTGACTAATTTATTTTGCAGTTTAAAATAACCATATATTTTTATAGAATATAATTAGAGAGAAATTAATGATTTATGAAATATAATTTAGGCTGCTTTATTGTTAGCTTGACAACATTTTATATCCAGCCTCGTAAATATCTATAAAAGTCTCCATTAATTTATATTAATGATGTGTCTTAATTTGTAGGCCTAACAGTTGTAGGCTATTGATATTGTAGTTGTCGTTGACAATTTGATGTTACTGCTGTTGTTTTTGCTGTTGTTGTTTTTGTTGTTGTTGTTTTTGCTGTTGTTGTTTTTGCTGTTGTTGTTTTTGCTGTTGCTGTGGTGCTGTTGCTGAAAGAGCATTATTATTTAATAGTTTTTTATTTGTGTAATATGAAGTGAAGTGTTTATAGTTTAATCATCATCATCATCATCATTTGATGTCTGTTTTCCATGCTGGCATGAGCTGGACAGTTTGACCAGAGCTGGTAAGGCCAAGGTCTGCACTAGGCTCCATTGTCTGTTCTGGCATGGTCTTTCTACAGCTGGATGTCCTTCCTAATGCCAACCACTCCACAGAGTGTACTAGATGCTTTTCATGTGACTCCAGCACCAGTATCAATTTTGCTGTGGTGGACGTGTCTTCTACAGTGTAATATTGGTTAAAAATCTTGGCACAAGGCCAGCAAGTTCAAGGAGGGTGTAAGTCAATTTCATTGAACCCCAGTGTTTAACTAGTACTTATTTTATTGACTTCAAAAGAATGAAAGGTGAACTCGACCTCAGTGGAATCTGAACTTGGAATATAAGGGCAGACAAAATGCCACCAGGCATTTTTCCTGCAGGCTCCCAATTCTGCCTCCTCACTGCCTTAGTGATACAACATGATATTATGCAGTGTTGTGTTGTGTTGTGTAATAATGTAGTGCCACATCAGAGTTGTGTAATGTTGTGTACAAATCAGTTATGTTACATGGTGCATTCCAAAAGTTTTTCCTAGATTATTGTAACTTTAGTATGTCATTACTATACATCTAATAATCTGACCTGCCAATTTTTGTTATTCCAGATTGTTGGGGTCGACTTTAACAATGCTTTGAACATACATTACTAATATTTTTGTCATTATAAGGGAAATAAAATTTGTCATATAATCAAAAAAACAAAAATAAAATATTCATTTATTTTATTTTGAAATAAAACTGAATAATGACATACATACATACACACATACATACATACATATGCACATACATACATACATACATATGCACATACATACATACATACATACATATACACATACATACATGCATACATACATACATACATACATACATACATACACACATATATATATCTATACATTTATCAATATTTTAACATCCACTTTCTAATATTTGCATAGGTCAGACAAAATTTGTTGAGGCAGGTTCTCTACAGCTGGATGCCCTTCCTTCTGCCAACCCTCACCTGTTTCCAAGCAAAGCAATATTTCTTCTTGATTAGACATATTCCTGCATAAAACTAGAAACAAATGACATAGATTGTATGACTGTGACACAACCATCATACAATATCAATACACAACTGGCTTCCAGACAGTTTCTGTCCACCAAGTTCCATTCACAAGATACTGGTGAATATAAAGCTATTCTAGAAGACACTTGTCCAAAGTACCAAGCCATGGAACTCAACCTGGAACCAAAAAATTGGAAGAAAACATCTTAATCATACAGCTATACTTGCACATAAGCTTATGTGTATAAGTATGTGTATATGTATGTGTGTATTCATGTATTTATGTGTGTGCTTTTTTATTGTTATTATGAAATATGTTTCCATTTTCCATTGTAATTATGGTTTTACATTCATATATATCATTGGATGTTATTAATGTAATTTAATTAATAGATATATTTAATATTGTTGTCGTTGCTATTCTTCCTACTACTTGAGATAAGATTCTGTACTCCATATATCTGTTTACAGTGACAATAAATATTTAATTAAGTTAAAAATTTATTAGAATAAAATCTTTTATTTAATTGAGCTGAAAATCAATCAAAATATAGTGCTCGTTAATTAAGGTGTTTGTTATTATTGTGTAATCATTACTAATTATGTACATATCTATTTCTAAATAGAAAAATTATTTATGAGTTGATAATGTATTGGACACAGGGATTGTGTGTTCAAAATGGCTACAAGATTTTTGCAGGGTTTCTGAACAGGACATAATTGTGAGGTTGTGGTTTTGCTTCCTGGTCCAGGTAGTGCATTGTGTTCTCGAGCAAAACTCTTCATCTCACATTGCTCTGCAATCACTTTGATACCTGACTTGTGGCACACCATACACCAGTATAGGCAATATTGATTTGATGGAAGCAGTGAGCTAAGGGGTAAGACAAACATTTGTTCGTTAGAAACAAATAAATTGTGCAGACTGTTCAGCAAGAAATTGTGGAACTGTCTTTCTCAGACTCAAGCGACTCACAAGAAGAACAAGAAGAAGGCCTGCACACTTCACTCTAAATCACTTCAATTCACTTGGCTATTTGAGACCACTGTACTTCACTGTTAGGGATATATACTCTATCAATCCAGTTCGACTGCAGATCAGATTCACCAAATACTTCACTTGGCTGTTACGAATAGGTGTATAATCAATTTGACTAAGCCTAATGCACAATATGTGTGTGTGTGTGCATGCATTCATTGTACTCACATTGCAAAAGGTGTTAAGGCTGATAAGAAATGAAGCAAACATGCTTTGCTGGATGTGTAACGTTTGTCTGCATGAATGACAAAGCACAAATGAGCTGTGAGAAAAATTTGTTATAAGAGGAATGTATTGTAGTGTGAAAGAGACAGGGCTGCATAGATATATACATAGATGATGGTAGTTGGGTAAAG
This sequence comes from Octopus bimaculoides, assembly GCF_001194135.2. Taxonomy (NCBI): domain Eukaryota; kingdom Metazoa; phylum Mollusca; class Cephalopoda; order Octopoda; family Octopodidae; genus Octopus; species Octopus bimaculoides. The sequence continues at coordinate 127,929,195 of NC_068984.1, read as the reverse complement.
AAGTGACCAAAATTCTAGGCTTGGGAATAGATTAGGTGGATGGAAACTGAAAGAAATTCATTGTGTGTGTGCGTAAGTGAGCATGTTTGAGTGTGTGTGTGTGTGTGTGTGTGTGTGTATGTGTTTGGTTATGTGTGTATACACACATGTATGTATATGGGTATATATATATATAAATATACAAATTCATATATATGCATGTATATGTATATGTGTGTATATAAATATATGTGTATGTACATATGTAGGGTGGAGGCACAATGGCCCAGTGGTTAAGGCAGCTGACTCGCGGTCGGAGGATCACGGTTTCAATTCCCAGACCGAGTGTTGTGTGTGTTTATTGAGTGAAAGCACCTAAAGCTTCATGAGACTCCATCAGGGGGTGGTGGCGACCCCTGTTGTACTCTTTCGCCCCAATTTTCTCTCACTCTTTCTTCCTGTTTCTTGAGTAAAAGCTGCAATGGACTGGAATCCTGGAATCCCGTCCAGCTAGGGGGAAACATGTACGCCATGGAAACTAGGAAACCGGCCCTATGCTCCACAAGGGGAAAAAAGGAAAAACAACAACAACAAAAACAACAACAACATATGTATGCATGAGTGTATGTGTATGCTTCTGTCTCCTTGTTTTGACATCTCATGATAGTTGTAAATGAGTTTCACTGTCATACAAGCAGTGTCATTTGTTTCTAATATTCTAAAGAAACATGTCTGGCTATGGGGAATGATGGTGACACTTATTTACAACTATCACAAAATGTCAAGTCAAGGAGGCACAAACAAGAACCTAACATGCACACAGATATACATTCAATTTCCATCCAGCAAATCCATCTTGAAGACTTTGATTGGTCCAAGGGTGTAATACAAGGTGGTATCAAAAAGTTCCTGGACTAGTTCCGTAATGCGCCAACAGATGGCAGCACACAGTTGCATCCACAGTGAGAGCTGGAAGTAACCTTCATGAGGCAGTGTGCTGAGTGACATTGCTGTGTTTACTTTGCAAGTTGTGAATTTTGTGTTTTGGCGATCATGTGTATGTTGTAGTCTGCGATTTTTGTCATGGGCAGGAAGTTGGAACAAAGAGCCAACATGAAATTTTGCATTAAACTTGGGAAGTCTGTTACAGAGACACGGAGAATGCTTCAGAAAGCTTACAGTCATGAGGCAATGGATCATACGCAATGTCTTGAGTGACACGGGTGCTTCAAAAGCAGAAGAACATACCTGGTAGATGATGAATGATTTGGAAGACCTGCCATCAGCATCACCCCCTGGAAATGTGGTATTGTGCATTGAGAGTTTGTCCCCCAGGGCCAGACCATCAGTTGAAAGTTGTACTGCATTATTTTGAAGCATTTGAGGGAGGACATCTGGTGAAAGCGACCAGATCTGTGGAGCACAAAGAATTGGATTCTTCCCCGAGCTCTCCTCACTCCTGAGTTGCTTGCCAAAACAATATGGTATTGCTTCTACACCTGCCCTATTCATCAGATTTAGCACCTGTGGATTTCCAATTCTCCCCCAAAATGAAAATGCAGCTCAAAGGTCGCTGTTTTAACACCGTTGTCGAGATCCAGAGCAAATCGCAGAAGGTCCTCAATTTACTTATGGAAAACAACTCCCTGGCCGGATTCCAAAAGTGGCAAGAACGCCGGGATTGGCGTATTGTTGTGCAAGGTGACTATTTCAAAAGAGATGATGTTAAAACTTTGGTAAATACGTTATGTTTTGTTAAACATAACTAGTCCTGGAACCTTTTGATACCACCTCATATATATGTATTTACGCACACACACACACACATACACACACACACACACACACACACATGTATATGTATGTATGTATATACATATATGCATACTCTTTCACGTCTGGCTGTACAGCCTTCTGTGTTGTTTATTTCACTGTTTCATTTTCCTGTCTTGTTTTCTGTCCGCCACTACATTCCTCCATGGAACAAATTTAATTTGTGTCCGTGGGAAGAGCCATTGTAACGATGCGTCCTGCCCTAACTCTTTGAAACGCCAGTGTTATAATGGTGGCAGCTGATGAAGGAAATGTTCTCTATGTGGCCTGTGTGTTTTCTATACCTTGTTTATCATTTTGTCCATGTTTTTTTTTGCAACGTCATGTACCCGGATATGCATCTATATATACATGTAGATGAAGGTATGTACATACATGTAGATGAAGGTATGTACATACATGTACATATATATGCATATACTCATATATTATTTATATATATATATATATATCAATGAATATCTTATTAGATTTATATAAATTTTACTCGCTCTAATCTTCTTTATACTGAATCCTTTTTCAAGACTTTGTCTCCTTGGAAATATCTCTGAACAATACATCATGATATTTATAACTGGAATAAATATTAGAAATGTTTCTTATTAAGTTACATATGAATTCTAGAAGAAGCTGAGAGATTGTGAGTGGTGGAAGAGGATTAAAGCCATAATAAAATTTGTAAATGTGCAAATGTTAGAAACATTACACTTTACAATCAGCTTACAAGTAAAATCAATAAGTTAATTAAAGCAGCTAATAGAGAAATCGTAATCAGGGAGCAGCAGATATATCACTGTCTATCATATCTGTGGTAACTTTAAGAGATTATAAAAATAGCTTCACTTCAAGAGAAATTATATCATCTGATCAGCTTTGATAAAGAAACATGAATATATATATATATATATATATATATATGAATGTGTGTGTGAGTATGTATGTGAGTATGTATGTGTGTATATACATACATGTATGTGCATGTGTGTGTGAGAGAGTGTATATATATATATATATATATACATATATATATATGTGATTTAGAACTACTTGAAATATCTCAGGTTATGAAGGCTGCAGGCACATTTACATCACACATTGCTGTCATATATGCTACTGCACAATTGTCTTAAATAGCTGTGTTTCTACTAAGATTTAGTTAAAGGGATATGTTTGATTGATACTATAGTCAAGAATCTGTCTCATTACAACAATGTTGTAGTCTATTATACCGAATACAATAGGATTGTCATAGAGTGTCACTTTTACTTAATAATGCAAACCTGTGATCTATCCAACAAACTCAAGGTTAACAGTGTGTATATGTGTATAGACATACACATGTACATACATATATATACACACATATGTACACACATATTCACACACATAAGTGCACATATATATGATATATAGATGTATCTGTATATATTTGAATATATGCATATATGTATGTATATATGTATATGTATTTCTGTAACATTTTTCTTTTTTTTCCCGTAATTGTTTTTGTATACGTTCGCTGCTTTCTTCCAAGGAATCTAATGCTCTTAGCTTAGTTTTTCCTTGGGGCTGGTCAGATTGGAGCAATCTTGAGTATAACCAGCTGAAATTGCAAAGATAATCTGGAACTTGACTGAGGAAAGATAACTCTGAATGACTTTGTATCGCCTATCTGGATGTTTTGTTGTCCCTTTTTTGTATCACCTAACTGTCTGGATGTTTTGCGTTATTGCCCCATTTTTGTATTTTTTGTGTATTTTTTTATATATATGTATATACATTTGCTTATAACATTAATAATAATAGTAATAATGATGATGATAATAATAATAATAATAATAATAATAATAATAATGATGATGATGATGATGATAATAATAATAATAATAATAATAATAATAATAATGATGATGATGATGATGATGATGATGATGATGATGATGATGATGATGATGATGATAATAATAATAATAATAATAATAATAATAATAATAATATCATGCGCACACACACACACACACACATGAGGGTTGGCTGAAAAGTTCATGGGCTGACCAAGATACTCTCATGGAATGTGACCAAATAATGTTTATTTTTCAACATAGTTCTGCTTGCGGTCAACATACTAGTAGTAGTTTGTCTCATAGAATCTTCTGATTATTTTCTCTATTATAAGTTTCTATCTCCTACCTCTTGACATATCATCATCCAATATTTCTTGGTCACTCAGTATTTCGTCTGTCTTTACATTCTGAGTTCAAATTCCGCTGAGATCAACTTTGCCTCTCATCCTTTCGCGGCTGATAAATTAAGTACCAGTTGCATACTGGGGTTGATCTAATCAACTGCACCCCTACCAAAAAAGAATTTCGGGCCTTGTGCCTAGAGTGTAAAACAATATTTTTTGGTCACTATATTTGGCCAAGGGGATCTTTCAGTTCCCTTACCCTCCTTCTCTAGAACTGTGTTACGTCTTAGGGTCGTTCTATCTCTTACTCAGGTGTCACTAATCACTAGTTTGCATCAAGTGATATTTTATCCACCAGCGAAGGACTTAGTAGTCACAATTATGTCTCTCCATATAGAAGTATGAAGATTGTTTTGTGTATGCACCGAAGTGGTAGGTGATTAGGTGGCTGAAAAGTCTTCAGAATTTAGTGTTACCAATAGTCACAAGATCATTAGTGTCACAAAATTCCACTTCATTCCTTGTACTATAAATAGAGCCTCCATGTACATCAGAGTAGCTATCTTCATGTGATCCAACATGTTGCCTGAAGTCATCAACCACAATAATGTCAGTCACTGTCATCTGCAAGAAAACATTATAGAAACTGCCATTTTTTTCTTTAGCTAGTCTTGATGGTAGTGCATCTAAAGGAATAAAAACACCCTTCGGTAATGAATGACCATAGGATTGCACCTAGAAAGTTCCCCTCTGAGGCACAAGTCCAGGCAAAGTTGTTTATGGACGGCCAGCAGTCACCCATGCATAAACACGAAATGGGATTGCAACTAGAAATGGGATTGCACCCATGCATACCAGCCTCCCCTCTTTACACCGCTGATGCTATGCAAGGGAAAGGCAAAGACTGATACAGCTTGGTACCAGTGATGCTGAAACTCGTTTCTACAGCTGAGTGAACTGGAGCAATGTGAAAAATGCTCAACAACACAACACACAGGCTGGTGTGGGAATCTAACACATTACCTCATGATTTGGGGCCCAACGCTCTAACCACTGAGCCATGCACAACAATAAATAATTGGCTTTACTGAAGCTAAGAAGTAGTTTCATGGCAGCATACTCGAGAAAATGAAGAGTAATATGCCATGTAGAGAAACTACTGATGCTGACATAGTTGATTGATTACCCAGCTAGATGAATTTTCAGCTGATGAAGCTGACGAGAGAGAGAGAGAGAGAGAGAGAGGATGAGGAGGAGGGGAAGAAGGGGAAGAAGGGGAAGACTGTCACTGTGGTGGTCTGTGTTTACATATCATCTCATTATAGAGAGCACATACATAATTTCAGGAAGCCAAGAGAGACCCTTAATAAAGTAAGAGAAATAATTCAGTTAGTTGGAAGTTGGTGAAACTCGGTAGTAGCTTCATTGCAACACTCTTGAGAAAATGAAGGAATAATAATAATATGCATAAGTATGATGCTTATATGGCTGATTACCCAACTAAATGGATTTTCAGTTGATGAATCTGCATAGATAGATGATTAGAGAGAGAGAGAGAGAGAGAGAGAGAGAGAGAGAGAGAGAGAGAAAGGGGGAGTATATACATAGACACACATGCATGTGCACACAAACACACACACACACACACACATATATATATATATATATGTATA
>NC_068984.1:127917331-127918856 GCF_001194135.2 Octopus bimaculoides | reverse complement strand
ATATATATATATATATATATATATATATATATAAACAACTAGTAGAGATACCCAGTGTTGCTCAGGATTAAAATGGCATAGTTTGTATATAATATATTGCAGCTGTGTTGAAACAGGTGATATGGGAAAGTGCAGCATTGACAACAAAACAATTGTGGAGTAAATGATGGGCTAATTTGACTAAGCAACATGCTATGCATCCATCTGGAGTATTTCAGGCCCTAACTTGTCATGGAAAACACAGAAAAGCTGCCAGTAGATATACTCTCTTTTGCAGCAGTTGGCACTGTGTCCATCATCTGAAATTTTGACACCTCCTGTTGGTTTGTTGTTCTACATCACTCATAAATTAAATTTGGAGTTACTGTGGTCATTCATTTATGGGTAACAGGGAATCAATGAGATAACAGACTTGCTCTTGAACTTCTATGCTGGCGTAAATTCATTTTTAACTATCTTTTTAGATGCGGTAAATGGTGTCATTTGAAATGCAGAGTTGTATTTTCTGATATTGCTCAGAAAATCCTTCTAGAAGATCCATAAGAGGTTGAGAAGGAGCTAGTAGTGCTGGCAATGTTACCTGGCCACCTGAGCAGCACATGCCATTTGTTTCATTTGGAAATTTAAAACTTCTACAGAAATGACAATTTGTGTTTAGCACACCAATTTGGACAGGGTTAACATTTTTATAAGAATGAGATGGATCATATCACAAAACAGCTTCAGGAGTTGTGATGAACGAATTTGTACGTAGTCTGCTTCTGAGAGCTATTCCATTGGCCCTCTGTTAAATCATTAAAACAATGATTTAATGATCTGGCATTAAGTGCTGCAGCATGCATTTGCTGATCTTGGGAAAGCCTCATCTCCCTTCTTTCTTGAGACTCCATCTGACGTGCTGCAGCATGCCTTTGCTGATCTTGAGAAAATCTCATCTCACTTCTCTCTTCAGACTCTCGCCTTTGGGTTTTCTACAATCCTCCTTGCTTTATACTTGTTTCTGGAGAGTTTACATCTTTTCTTTCGTGGCATATTTTTTCAATATTGTAAGCAAAAATTATGAACATAGAAAGAAATTATACATTAATATATATATATATATATATATATATAGGTGCAGGAGTGGGTGTGTGGTAAGTAGCTTGCTTACCAACCACATAGTCCTGGGTTCAGTCCCACTGCGTGGCACCTTCGGCAAGTGTCTTCTACTATAGTCTCGGTCTGAACAAAGCCTTGTGAGTGGATTTGGTAGGCGGAAACTGAAAGAAGCCTGTCGTATATATGTATATGTATATATATATATATGTGTGTGTGTGTGTTTGTGTGTCTGTGATTGTCCCCCAACATCGCTTGACAACTGATGCTGGTGTGTTTACGTCCCTGTAACTTAGCGGTTCAGCAAAAGAGGCCAATAGAATAAGTACTAGGCTTACAAAGAATAATTCCTGGGGTCGATTTATTCAACTAAAGGCGGTGCTCCAGCATGGCTGCAGTCAAATGACTGAAACAAGTAAAAGAGTACATA
>NC_068984.1:127915097-127917195 GCF_001194135.2 Octopus bimaculoides | reverse complement strand
ATATATATATATATATATATATATAGATAGATAGATAGATAGGTAGATATATATTTACATATTTATATATATGTATGTATGTATGTATGTATGTATGTATGTATGAACCATGACATTCAGTAAAGTAGATCTATAGTAAATCAAGGAATAAGTGTAGAACCAAGCAGCTCTGATGTCGATGTGCTATCTTGCTGTCATGCTTGGAGAAACCCCATCAGCATTCATAGCCTGGAGTTAAGAATTACTGTGGAATATAACATTACTGAAGTTGTATTATATTGCAAAACTTACACCTGAGTCATTTACTTAAGATATACACACATATATATGTGTGTACTGAGTGTGTTATGCAGATATATATGTGTTATATATATATATATACATACACACAGACATATGAGTGTGTGTATTATATACATAAATGCATGTGTGTGAGTGTGTACTCACATGTGTGTGTGTGTGTGATTGTGTGTGCTTGTGCATGCATATGAACACGTGTGGTTATGCATATATATCTATGCATGTGTTCTTGTGCGTATTTGTGTGTGTGCTTGTGCGAATATGCATGTCATATGTGTGTGTATGTGTGCGTGTGCGTGCACGTGTATGTGTGTGTGTGTGTGTGTGTGTAAAGATATCTTCAGAGTTAAGCTTTCTGCAATATCTTCCAGTTACCACATCAACATGACTGTCAGCCTACATTCTTGGTATTTGTAGATGCTGCAGTCTTCAATTGTCAAATTTATGGTGCAATTGTTGAACAACTTATCCACAAGGAATGCTGTTACCTATGCATTCACGTATGAGTGTATGTGTATGCATACCTGAGCATGTACACACTTACACACACACACACACACACACACACACACACACAGTTATATGGATGGCAGTGAGTTAATAAATTTTGTTGAATTTAGTGAGATATTCTGGAAGGCGTGAATGATGAGTTAAACAAGTGTGAATTATAGTACACCAGTTATATTACTAATGATTTATGCATGTAAGTATCTATGTGTGTGTGTATATATATACGAAGGGGTGATGAAAAATTCCTTGCTATACGTACCATAAACACACACAGACACATACACTCAAATATATTTATGTGTGTGTGCATATTTATATATATGTGTGTGTGTGTGTATATATATATTTATATACATACATATATATATATATATATATATATATATATATATATTGGTGAAGATGGGTGGCTTAGTGGTTAAGATAATCGGCTCACAATCATAAAGTCATGAGTTCAGTTCCAAGCAATGCGTTGCGTCCTTGAGCAAGTCACTTTATTTCATATTGCTTCAGTTCAAAAATGAGTAGTACTTGCAATTCAAAGGGCCAGCTTTGTCACATTCAGTGTCACACTGAATCTCCCTGAGAACTACATTAAAGGTACATGTGTCTGTGGAGTGCTCAGCCACTTGCACGCTAATTTCATGAGCAAGCTGTTCCATTGATCAGATCAACTGGATATATATAACCATAATCAGCTTTGTGGTAAGTAGTTTACTTCCCAACCAATAGTTGTTTGTTTAGTCCTGCCAAGTGGCACCTTGGTAAAATATCTTCTGCTATAGTCTTGGGCTGACCAAAACCTCGTGAGTGGATTTGGTTGGCAGACACTGAAAGAAGGTTGTCATATATATGTATATATATGTAGATAGAGTATATACCAGGCTTAAAGAAAGTACTAGGGTAAATTCCTTTGACTAAAACTCATCAAGGTGGTGCCCCATCATGTCTGTAGTCTAATGACTAAAACAAGTATAAGTTAAACATATATCATCATCATCATCCTCATATAGACATATATATACATATGTATATACATACATACATACATACATACATATATATATATATATATAAGAATTTAAGGATTGGAGAAAACGCATGTTATAATTGCATACTTTATTCCTACATATGTTTCAAAGGATTACAACCTGTGTGATCCATAGGGATCTTTGATATTAAAATTGTAACCTTCTCATCAGGGAAAGCATGGGAATCATCTTAAACGTAAGACATTGTGACCGATTATGAAAACAATAAATATATATATAAATATATATATATATAT
>NC_068984.1:127913603-127914580 GCF_001194135.2 Octopus bimaculoides | reverse complement strand
TTTTCTACAATGCTCTTCCATCTATCTGGCAGACTTGCAAGGCCCCTCTTCCAAAATTCACTTGTCCGTGACAAAAAAATACTCCTCCAGTACTGTTCTGACCTCATCTACAGAATTCATATTTTTTCCCTCCAAATGATTTTGCAGATTGTGGAATAAATGATAATCAGATGGAGCAATGTCTGGCGAATATGGTGGGTAGGGCATCATTTCCCATTCAAACTGCTCCAGCCTTTCAAATGTCATCCTTGCTGTATGTGGCCAAGCATTATCCTGATGGAAGAGCACCTTTCATCTTGAAACCAAAGATGGTCATTTTTCTTCTACCACTCATGCTGCTCACAGTAGATCTCCTTTGTTATTATTAGGTTTGGGTTTAAAAGTTCGAAGTGGATTAAACTTGTCATATCCTACCAAACAGATAACAACACCTTATGTGGATGAAGACCAGGGGTGCCAGTGTTTCTCCTTTCCCTACCTTGTCTTCGGTGCTTGACATTTTTACAGAGAGCCTATATCTTGTCACCAGTCACTGTTTGGTCCAAAAAAAGTTCATTCGTGAGAGGTAACAGCAAAGAAGAGCACACATTCACTTTCTGTGTGTGATTAGACTCAGAAAGTTTGAGAGGAACCCATAGACCCAATTTGCTGACTTTTCAGATGGCATGCATGTGTCAATGAATGGTTGAATGACCAAATTCAAGCTTCTCTATTTAGTGTCCGATCCTCATATACTGCATTAATATTTCTTGCACTTTCCATTGCGTTGTTGCCTTTATTGAACTCATAAAACAAAATATGCCAAATATGCTCTTTTGTCACTTCCATTATAGCTTTGAAAAAATAACTCTTAAAATCGAACTGCAGTCTTCAAAACTTGCACTCTGCTTTTATAACAAGCTGATATATTAGTTTATCCTGTCCCCCTACGACTTTTAGTTCATGCAATTGAAAAAAATGTATTATTTATGGGATAA
>NC_068984.1:127909543-127913317 GCF_001194135.2 Octopus bimaculoides | reverse complement strand
CTAAATGGATTGTTTTCACTACAACTGGTGAACACCATCTCCCCTTGACTATTTTGGAAGGCTGTTAACTCTCCTGAGTTCCTCTGACCTTTGAGAGGCCATGTTTTTCATCCTGCAGGAGTCCCAAAATTACTCTCCTTGACAAGCAAGCCTGGTGTGGTTACTGGTTTATTTGTTGATGACCTGAATCATGCAACAAGTTGTACTGGGTCACCAACAGTACAAGAGTGACTTCACACACACACACACACACACACACACACACACTCTCTCTCTCATGCATGCACACACACACACACACACAAGTGCACACATACACACACTCACGCACACAAACACAAACTTTCTGCTGTGTCACTTTTATCAAAAATTTATTCTTCACAATTAAATAGAATTGTGTATCTGTTGTATGTATTGAAACAATTCGAATCAATAAAATTTGTTTCGTTTTTTTTTTTTTTTCCCCAATCACACCAATATTTTAAAGAAGAATGCTTCATATATTTATTTATTCAGTTCTTTTTTTCCAAACTATGATTCTTTGCTCTTTACATTACCACCAGTGTGAACTAGTTAACTGACAGCAACTCAAACCTGAATCAAATTTCAAAAGCCATAAAGGCTATGTGTACAAGAAGCATGGCACTACATGAGAGCAAGACATGGGCATCGAACATAGAAAGTATATGGATGAAGGATGAAGGTTGAAGATGTATATGAAGTGTATAATCTGTTAGATGAGTACATGTATGATCTGTTAGAAGTTAACATGAAAGCAGTGGTGGTGGTCGTGGCTTTGATAATGAAACATAGCTCAGGTGAACTGAGATAGTGGCTTGACATTAAAAACATCATTTGAAGTAGTGTGAAGTAAGAGACAGCAAGAGAGAAATAGAAATAGAATGAAAGGGAGGGAGAGAGAGTGTGTGAAGAAGAGAGAATTGTGTGCTAGGTCTGGATGTGATGTAAATGATGAAGGATGGATGGATGAAAAAAAGTGATACAGGGTGACTGTGGAAGTTATTTAATGGCAGAAGAAGTCTACGGAAATGATAGGAAGCTGTAGTAAGATTAGAGGTTCGAGGATATTGAAGCCTCATACGTGAGATGATGAAAGCTGGAGATATGATAGTATATAAAATTAGATTTTCAAATGTTGTTGTTGTTGGCAGTAGCGGTGGTAGTGGTGGTGGTGGTGGTGATGCTGGTGTCTGTTTGATAGGAGCTGGGGTCATAGTGATAATACTGGTAATGATGATGATGGTAGTGATGGTGGTAGTGGTGGGTGGTGGTGGTGGTGATGCGGTCAGTGGCAGGTTGTGGTGGTGGTGGTGTTGGTGGAGATGAAGGCAGTAGTGGCAGCAGCAATAGTGGTGGTGATGCTGGCGCTGGTTTGATAGAAGTTGGTGCCATAGTGATGATACTGGTGATGACAATTTTGGTAGTGATGGTGGCAGCGGTAGTTTTGATGGCTGTGGTACTGTCTGTGGTTATGGTGATGGTACTAGTAGTGGTGGTGGTGATGGTTGTAGCGGTAGTAGTAGTGTGGTGTTAGTATTTATCTGATGATGATAATGACAATGACGAAGATGATGATTATGATGGCGACGACAATATTAATGATGAAAGCAAAAGAAACAAAAAGATAAACCTAATTTATGGATTTTGCTTTTAAGCTGATTATCTTTCAGAAAGTTTTGATTTATTCCAGCATTTTGTCCTCAACTGAAACTATATACAACACAATCAACTGAACTATATTTTAAAATAATATACGATTTACATTATTGAGTATAAGAAATTATATTTTGTTCTTTCATTTGGAAGACATTCACAAGAAAATCTTATCTCATTGGAAAGAAGAACAAGAGAATTGATCAAGATAAATCATTATATTTTAATTATTCATTGGAAATGAAATTTTCTAGTACATTTTAAATGTTTAGTTTGGATATTTGATTCTGAAAGTGTTATTTTGTGGCTCAGAGAGTTGTGTCTAATAACTAAATGTGCTTTGAATTTTAAGTAAAGACATTCAAAATCATTTCTGTTATAAAACATCCTGCTTAGATATCTGTATCTTTGTCATTTTGTAGTAATTGCTCTGCTTCATCTGGTTGCTTTTTTTTTATTACACAGCAGGAGTGGCTGTGTGGTAAGTAGCTTGCTTACCAACCACATGGTTCCGGGTTCAGTCCCACTGTGTGGCATCTTGGGCAAGTGTCTTCTACTATAGCCTTGGGCCGACCAAAGTCTTGTGAGTGGATTTGGTAGACGGAAACTGAAAGAAGCCCGTCGTATATATGTATGTTTGTGTGTCTGTGTTTGTCCCCTCTAGATTTGCTTAACAACCGATGCTGGTGTGTTTATGTCCCCGTCACTTAGCGGTTCGACAACAGAGACCGATAAAATAAGTACTAGGCTTACAAAGAATAAGTCCTGGGATCGATTTACTCGACTAAAGGTGGTGCTCCAGCATGGCCACAGTCAAATGACTGAAACAAGTAAAAGAGCATCAATGTGTCAGCTTCTACTGTACTAATTTGAAAAAGATAAGAATCATCATCGCTTTAATGTCCTCTTTTCCATGCTTGCGTGGGTCAGATGGAATTTACTGAGGCAGATTTTCTAAGGCCAAATCTCCTCCCTATTGCAACTGTCACTTTTTTCCAAGCAAAGTAACATTTTCCTATGGCTGCACATATTTTCATGGAAAATTAGTAACAAATGACACTATTTTTATGATGGTAAGGCTTGCTTATATTTATCATGCAATGTCTTGTCAAAAAGACACACACACAGCCCCATGCATACATATCCATGCATCTGTAGTTTTCTTGAACTTTCTGCTTCTTCCTTCTTTTCTTCCTCTCTGAAGTTTTTCCACTTTCCAACAAAGAGCCAAGCTTGAAACATCATTTCTACTCCTATTTTTCCATCTTAAACTTTCACTGAACGTCAAGTTAATATATTCATTGAAGGTGATCCAATTCAGGGGCTTTCTTTTTGTATAATTTAACTCTTTGTCTCTTCTACCGTTTCCCCTACAAGATGTGAGTAGCCATGCAAATCCGACTGCAGGAACTGGCCTTGCCCCACTCTCACTTGGCAATCCCCTCATCCCCAAGCATGAAGCTGACTCTCACCATTCCTCACCCAGAATTCCTAGTCCTACAAACTGCATGGTGACCTCAGTAATGCAGGTGGCTAAAAGAAAGCACCAAGTCCATGCTGTAAAGTAGTTGGCATTGGAGAATCAGCCAGAAAATTATTGCTAAGGGAGACACTGGAGCTCGATGCAGTCGTTGGACTCATCAATCCCTGTCAAACCATCCAGCCCCTGCCAGCATGGGATATGGACATTAAATGATGATAATGACGATGGCGATGACAACAATGATGATGGCGACAATGATGAAGACAGTCATGATGATGATGATGATGATAATGATGAGGATGATGACGATGATGACAACAACAATGTCGACAACAACGACGATGATGATGAAGATGACAATGATGAAGACAACGATGTTGAAGATGACGATGATGAAGATGATGATGATGAAGATGATGATGATGAAGATGATGATAATGATGACGACGATGACGACAATGATGGTGACAATGAAGATGACGACAATGATGACAATAACAATGTTGATGATGATGATGAAGACAATGACAATGATGATGATGGCGATGATGATGATGATAAGGATGACGACGATGATGATGAAGATGACAGTGCTGCCACCGCAGATAACTGTTGGT
>NC_068984.1:127907400-127908709 GCF_001194135.2 Octopus bimaculoides | reverse complement strand
ATATATATATATATATATATATATATATATATATACACACACATGTATATATATACATACACACACACACACACACACACACACACACACATATATATATATGTATGTATGTATGTATACAGACATATATATTCACACACACACACACACACACACACTCACATACATGCACACATATTCACTATAAGAGGTCATTTGTTTGAGATATCTATTCCATAGAATATTTTTCTTCTCATCAACTTACCAAGATTATTTCCTAAACTTTCAGCTATATTCCGTCATGCCAGCCAGAAGTGTCGATAAGACCAATGTTCTTATCTTCAATGTTTATATGTTATTGCCATATATTCTTTCATCGGCTGCAATGATAAACATCACAACGTTTATTTTATTGTCTAACGCCATTGTTTTGTTCTTTATCAATGTTTTCTCGTATTTTCTTTACATGTTTCAGTCTTACAGCTGGAGTTGATAGGCATTTTGTTCTATCAAAGGTTTTATTATTTTTAGAAAACCTTCAACAAAGCATCTAAATGCTCACATAAGCATCTGTAAGTGGATTTCCTATTTCATACAAAACAAGACTGATATTTTGTTCATTGTTTCTCCTGTTTTATTTCTACTCTCATTTATGTCTAAAACATGATTTTGGTTTTACAATTCACCATCACTGTTCATTTAATTGGATCAAGTTTTGTTATAATCTAAAAATACTCCACCATTCTTGCAACTTCCAATACTTTCTCAACATAAAACATCGTCTGCATGCTTCTTTCCTTGAGTAAATCTAAATGTCAGCACCAGAAGGCTGAAACAAATGGATGTGTGAAGCTGACTTCCTCAGGAGCTGTCAATGTAATGTAGTTGCTGTTATCAAATACAATATAGAGGCTGTCTATCCTTGTACTCATTGCCAGATTAAACAATAAAACAGAGTGGGCCAACAGTCACACAAAATAAGTTCAATACGTTCTGAAATTGCTAAAGACATGCTTCAATTTTTCTAAAATTGAATAAAATAAATTAACTAATGATGAATACACATGTGAGATATATACATGATGACCAAAATGAATAATAATAATAATAATAATAATAATAATAATAATAATAATAATAATAATAATAATAATAATAATTCTGCAAATAATAATATTTCTGCAAAATAGGGGTAGTCTATCCTGTTCAGGCTATATTATTAGCATTATCCTGCGATTGAGAATTTAAAAAATCACTTCTTTAACTTTCTAAGACATCTCAACGCTTCTAAAAGCAAACTTCGTTTGTTTGTTTAAGTTTATTGTAATTT
>NC_068984.1:127905421-127907097 GCF_001194135.2 Octopus bimaculoides | reverse complement strand
ACATAGCCATGAGTTGAGAAAAATTCTTTGGAATTTGAATAATTCACCTTAGGAAACATGGGTGTTTTGCTCAACATCCTTAAACAAACCTTATTCAGGGACCTTTTGAGTGTGATGGGCTACTCAACCTGAAGAACATTCTAACTGGGCCCCACCTGCTAGGTCATGCGCTGTTTAACTTGATATGAGATCACCATGTCACACACATATGGTTGTGATGCATGTGCCTGGTGTACCCTTATCAGACGGGTAGTCATGATGGGTATAATGGGCTTCGTATATTTTATCCCAGTGTCGCTTTGATGGCATGCACTGCTCTCTCACTCAATAATAATAATAGCAAGAAGTTAGAAAATAATAGGCCATACTTAACTATCATAGATACGGAAAAGTGAAGTTGCTTACTTACTGACCCATCATGTCCATTTGATTCCAGAATTATAGAGAAAAGGAAGAAAAACAAAATAAAAAAGTACAATCCCTTAAAGTTTGAAAGTTTCACTGTTTCAAGTCTTTGTATTGTCACTTGCCAGCAAAGAACATCACCCTTTTCTTCGGTTTTTACCCTTTTACTAAAGTTTGATAGCATCATGTGATATTCCATGGTGTCCTATATGATTCCTCTTTTGCATGTAGAAGAGTTGGTGCCATTAGTTTAACTCTTTTGTAACCATATTCCTGTTGAAATACATCCTCTTTGCTGTAATTAAATTTTAAAATAAGTGAGAATTTAATAAAACAACTCATAACTGCAAGGGGGTGTTGAAAAGTTCCTAGCTTTGGATAAAAGAAAGCACAGAAGGATCAGTTAATTATGATTTTATCTAACATATTCCCCTCTCAGTTTGATTCACACACTTATTGCAGTGGTCCTACAGTTTTTCTAAGTCCTGTAAAAGAACTCGGAAGGTTGGGCCTTCAACCAGGCCTTTTATGATAGCCTTAAAACCAGGATCTTTTCAGCACCCCTCGTAAAGTGTTGTTTAGAACTTAAGTCAGCCTGAAATTTTGATGGATGGCCTTAGTTTAGACCACTTTAAAACAGGACATTTGAATCATAGAACCAGGAATGGTCTCAGGCAGGTTGGCATAAAAAATGGTTAAGGTAAGAAGAAGCTAATCATTGAAGTAGATTAAAAGACTAAGAAATTTAGCTAAAATAGTCATTACACAAGTTAACTGTCACCACATTAAAGTGTAGTATAATATGGGTAGTTTGTTGAATTTGAATGTAATACCTCCACCACAAGGACTAACAACACCAACACCAACACCACTGCTGCCACCACAACCATCACAATTGCAACCACCACTACAACCAATGCTAGAATCATCACCACAACCACCACTACCAATACTACCACAACAACCACCACAATCACAACCACCACAACCACGACTACCGCAACCACCACCACTGCGACCACAACCACAACCACTATCACTACCACAATCACAACCGCCATTACAACCACCACCAAAACAATCAGAACCTCCACCACAACCACCACAATCATAACCACCGCTACAACTAACACCACAACCATCACCACCACAACAACAATCATAACCACGGCTACAACTAACACCACAACCACCACCACCACAACAACAATCATAACCACCACTACAACTAACACCACAACCACCACCACCACAACAACAATCATAACCAC
>NC_068984.1:127896791-127899291 GCF_001194135.2 Octopus bimaculoides | reverse complement strand
ATTATATATCATATAGATCTGACACATGCATATTAAATGTTTTCAAAAATATGATTATTTGGTTTTGCATCATTATTACAACTTACATATATACATATATATATATATACATACACAAACATACACACACACACACACATATATATATATGTAGGTATGTACATATATGTATGTATAAATGCAGATATTTATTTTTTATTTTCTTTACATTTTATTTATTATTGTATTTTATTTATATTATTATATGATCGAATGCCATGCATCCATTTCCAAGTAAGTTTTATCTTAACAATTACAATGCGCACTCTTATTCTATCTCTATTCTTTCTATCTATCTCCCTCTCTTGTTCTGCTTCCTTTCTGTTTTTCTCTCCCAACCTTTCCCTATTCTTCTCCTCTACCCTTCACTGTTCCTCTCTCTCTCTCTCTCTCTCACTCTTTCTCCTTGACTCTCTCATTGCTCACACGTGACCTATGACCATCCATCTTTCTTTCTTCCACTTCCTTCCTAAAGACAAGATATGCTTTTACATGTCTCTTCTCAAAGTTCGTTTTTCCAGTGTTCACCACTTCACATAGTCTTGGCTTAATACTCTTCACCATTTGTTTTTACTGTTTCATTCTCACTGTCCTGTTTTTGTTACCACTTTCACCTGCCACAAAAAATCCCAAATTTTATTTAATTTGCTTTGCAGGAAATACTGTTTTAATGAAGTCATATCTTATCCCTGCCTTCGAAACGTGGAGTAGATAAAACAGGGGACAGCTGATGAAAGGAATGTTCTGTATGTTGCCTGTCTCATTTCTCTGTTTGTTTCTTTCTTTTGTTGTTTGGAAAAAGTCCGTTTTCTATGTTTTTGTTTTTTATGTTCTTGTTTCTCATTTCGTCTACGTTTTTTTGATGTCTTGTAGGTGTGTACATATATGTATGTATATATGCAGATATTTATATTTCATATATATATATCATCAGTATATCATATATCTGAAAAAGAAGCTCATTCTAAAACATAGAGCAGTAATGTATTTATATGCAGTTAGGTATGGGTCCGATTATAGAGTGACCAATGGTTTTGCATCCATAAAGGGCTAAGCCATCTATGGATGCAAAACCATTGGTCACTCTATGACCGAACATATACTTAACTCCGTAGAAATATATATATATATGCATATTATATATGTTATGTATATATATATATATATGAATATATATATTATATATATATATATATATATACATATATATATATACATATATACATGCATATATGTATGTATGTATTTTCATACATACATTTATATATGTGCTTGTATACATAGACCCTCACACACACGCATACACTCACCCTTATATGTGTGCGTAAGTCTGTATGGCAAACAAGATTACAAACACGTGTCTATACTATCATTACATATTCCTATAGGCAATGTCCATACCATTCTGTACAATTCTATTGTTCTCTTCCACCAGCTCTTGTGGACAAAATCAATTAAAAATGAAAAACATAAATACAAAAAAATGATTTTCTGATTAAATTTTCAATTTTGTTTCTTTTTTTTTTAATATTTTTGTATTATTTTTCTCTTCAAAATTAATCATTCTTTCGGCTATTGTTTTAAATTTCAGCAGTAAAAACATTTAAGTTCTCCTTCTTAGCTGACACCTTCATAAATGTTTCCAATTTTCTCCATTAAGAACTGTGCTTTATTTAAATAACCTTGTTTGAAATAAGCCATTCAGATTATTAATTGATTGTTCTGTGTGTTATATGGTTTATACTTCATGTTTAGATGGTGGGATTTTGTTATTGACTGCGAACAGATGCAAACTATATATTTTGACAAGAGTTTCATAAACATAGTCTTTAATTACAAATTCTCATCTGCTCTTCTTCTTCTCTCTCTCTCTCTCTCTCTCTCTCTCTCTGTATCTCGTTTTCACTCTATATCTCTTATCTCTGTTTAAATAAATACTTCTCTTGTTGCTTTATCTATTTATTGTTAGAAACTCTATTTTCTTCATCTACACTGAAGCCAATAACATTTTACATTGCAATGATTTTCTTGAAATTTGTGGAACAGCTTATATTGCTTCACTTCTTGTTACTAGTAATCTATCTTGCTCTACAGTGGAGGTGCAATGGCCCAGTGGTTAGGGCAGTGGATTCGCGGTCATAGGATCGCGCTTTCGATTCCCAGACCGGGCATTGTGAGTGTTTATTGAGCGAAAACACCTAAAGCTCCACAAGGCTCTGGCAGGGAATGGTGGCAAACCCTGCTGTACTCTTTCACCACAACTTTCTCTCACTCTTTCTTCCTGTTTCTCTTGTACCCGTATTTCAAAGGGCCAGCCTTGTCACACTCTCCCGAGAACTACATTAAGGGTACACGTGTCTGTGGAGTGCTCAGCCACTTGTATGTTAATTTCACGAGCAGGGTGTTCCATTGATCGGATCAACTGGAACCCTCGACGTCGTAACCGACGGAGTGCCAACCA
>NC_068984.1:127892020-127896064 GCF_001194135.2 Octopus bimaculoides | reverse complement strand
ATATAAATATCTGAATACATATATACATGTGTGTGTATGTATGTGTGTGTGTGTGTGCATGTGTGTATATGTGTGCTTGTGTCTCCTTGTCCTGACATTATATAATAGTTGTAAATGAGCATCATTGTTACAGAAGTAGTGTCCTTCATTTCCAATCTTGTGTGATGACATGTCAAGCCATAGAGACACATTCTCTTGCTTGGAAATAGGTGGGGGTTGGTGAGAGGAATGACAAATGGCTTGTAAAAAAAATCTGAATTCCATCTGACCCATACATGCAAGGAGGAGAGGACATTAAAATGCTGATGATGAAGATGATGACAACAATGACGACAACAACAACAACAACAACGATGACAATGATAATGATGATGATGGCGATGATGACAATGACAACGACGATGACGACGACGACGACGATGACGATGACAATGTTGATGATGGTGATGGTGATGATAAAGATATGTGTATATGGTGATGTTGGTATAAATGCATAGATGGATTGATATAGATGATAATGACAATGATGGGGATGGTGGTGAAGGTAGTGGTGGTGATGAGACAGAGAGAAAGAGAGAGGGGGAGAGAGGGAAAGAAAGAAGGGAAGAAAGAAAAAAGAAATAAAGAAAGCAAGAAGGAAAAGAAGGAAAGACGGAAAGAGAGAAAGAAAAGAAAGAAGAAAGAAAGAGAAAGAAAAAGAAAGAAAGAAAGAGTACAAAGAAAGAAGAAGAGAAAGAAGAAAGAAAAGAAGGAAGGAAGGAAAGAAAGAAAGAAAAAAAGGAGAAAGAAGACAGAAAGAGAACAAAGAAGGAAAAGAGAAAGAAGAAAGAAATGAAGGAAGGAAGGAAGGAAAGAAAAAAAGAAAGAAAAGAAAGAAGGAGAAAGGAGACAGAAAGAGGACAAAGAAAGAAAGAAAGAAAGAGAAAGAAGAAAAAGAAAGAAAGAAAGAGAAGGAAAAAAGAATGAAAGAGGAGAAAGAAGATAGAAAAGAAAGACAAGAAAGAAAGAAACAAACAAAAAAACAAAGAAAGGTGGGAAAGAAAGAAAGAAAGAAAGAAAGAAAGGAGGTGGAAAGAAAAAAGAAGGGGGGAAAATGTGAGTGAAAATGAGGAAGAAAAGGAGCAAGGAGTAGAGGAGGAAGCGGAGGAGAAGTGATGGACATATTCTGGAATGGTGTTAGGCCTGAAATGTCAGTTTTAATGGAAGAGATGGATTATATTAAGACTTGGTCCCAAATCCATTCTGGAGTTGTGAGATGGCAGATATTATAACAATGTCAGTGTTGGATCGTTATCTCGTGGAACCAGATTAACGAGATAATCTCTGGTTTCCTTTCATTGGAAAGTAGTTTCACTTAAGATGAAGATTCTTCTGTCAACATCAGCATCCGCATCATCTTCAGCATCTTCAGTATCATCTGTATATATATATCATCATCATCATCATTGTTATTTTCCTTCTTCATCTTCTTGTTGTTGTCACTATTGCTGTCATCACTGTCATTGTTGTTGTCATCTTGTTGTTGTCGTTGTCAATGTTGTCATCGTCATCATTGTATTGGCGGTGATGGTGGTGCTGGGAATGGTGGTTTTGTTCATAATGTTGATAATGATGATGAGGAGGAGGAGGAGCAGGAGGAGAAGGTGAGAAAGATGGTGGTGGTGTTGGTGGCGGCGGTGGCAGTGGTGGTGGTGGTGGTGGTGGTGGTGGCAGAAGTGGCGGCAATAGTGGAAGTGGTAATGGTGGTAGCAGTCATGATGACGATGATGATGATGATGATGGTGATGATGACAACGACAACAGTGAAGATGATGATGATGATGATTGTGTTGAGGATGATATGAAGAAGATGAGGATGATGATGATTATGTCAATAATAATGAAGATGATGGGGAGGAGGAGGAGGAGGAGGAGGAAGAGGAGGCGAATTATCATGATGATAATAGTGTTGGTGGTAGTTTTAATAAAATGGAAGCAATCGTGAAATAACAATGCTATTTCTTTCTTAATAATTTTCTTTTTGTTTACGTGTGTGTGTGTGTGTGTTTGAATTAGTTATTTACTTCCTGTTGACCCTTTCTCAATGCGGAGGTCATTTTGTAGAATCTAATAGAATGGAAATATTTTATTAATTCACCTTGGCACATCATTTCGCATTGTTTCTTTTTTTTCAGTTCTTGTTCTTGTTATTGTTGTTGTTGTTGCTGCTGTTGTTGTTGTTATTCTTGTACTTTTTTTTATGTTAATGTTGTATAAGTTCTTCATCACCAATATCTTCATTATCATCATCATCATCATTAACAACAACAATTACAACAGCAGCAACAACATCCTCATCATCAAAACCTTGCCATCAGGCACCATCGCTGTTGTCATTGTCAACATTGTTGCCATTGTTGACGTCGTCGTCGTCGTCCTCCTCCTCCTCCTCCTCCTCCTCCTCATCATCATCATCATCATCATCACCACCACCACCACCACCACCATAATCATTATCATCATCATCATCATCATCATCATCATCATCATCATCATCATCATCATCATCATCATCATCATCATCATCATCAACATCACGATCATCTAAACCTTGCCACCAATGTCATCATCATTTTGTCAGTGTCATCATTGTCATCGTTGTCGTCGTCGTCCTCTTCCTCCTCCTCCTCCTCATCATCGACTTCCTCATCATAATCATCAACTACAACAGCAGCTACCTCATCAATGATGATGAAAAGTAGGAGGAGAGAAGAGGACAATATTTAGACATCATCACTGTCGTCATCATCATCATCAACAACAACAATATTGTTACCCTTGCCACAACCACCACCACCACCACGACCACCACCATTGCCACCATCATCAACATTATAATTGCCACCGGTCATCACCAAGCATTTATCATCCTATCATTTTGCCATCTTACAATTCAATCATTTTAGTATTCTATCAATTTATCATTCTATCAACTTACTATTTTGTCATTTTACCTTTCTACCAACCTACTTATCCCTCCATCTCACTATTCTACAATTTTCATATTCTATGTTAACATTCCACCATTTTATTTTACTACTACAAGGTGGTATCAAAAGGTCCCTGGACTAGTTCTGTAGTGCACCAACAGATGGCAGCACACAGTTGCATCCACAGTGAGAGCTGGAAGTAACCTTCATGAGGCAGTGTGCTGAGTGACATTGCTGTGTTTACTTTGCAAGTTGGGAAATTTGTGTTTTTGTGATTACATGTATGCTGTAGTCTGCAATTTTTGTTGACAACACACCTTCCCCGAAAATACTGCCATACATATCCACATACAACCCCAGAAACGAAGCCTTCACGATCATCACCCAAAATTTACCAATGTTACATAAGGACCCCAAATTAAAGGAAATTTTACACATACATAAAATCATTAAAAGCTACAAACAACCGAAATTACTAAAAAAGAGCCTCACAAAGGCAAAATTATTTTCCAAAGTAACAGATGCAAAAGTGAAAAAGTGTGGTCTACCAAAATGCGCAACATGCCCAAACCTTCTAGAAGGATCAGAATTCCTTTTCAAAGAGGGACAAAAATTCAAAATCAAATCTGATGTGCTGCCATCTGTTGGCATGCTACAGAACTAGTCTGGGAACTTTTTTCATATAACCTCATATGTTTGCTCACGACTATGCAGGGCACCTAAAACAATGAGTGAAAGCAAGGTACATGCCAACAGGTCATAACTACTCATGAACAACAACTAGTAGTTTATATTTTTTTTTTTAGACAATCTTTATATTTACTTGACTTTAACGAAAGTTCTCCCAGACATTCTTTATAGAGAAGAAGCAGGGAGAAAGCCATTTCAACCGACATGATGTATCAACCCATAACTCTCTACTTTAGACGACCATTAATGTTGTTACATATAAAAAAAAAAGAAGAAAAAAACCAAGTTTGTGTTATTTCATAACTTCTCAATTAAAATGGTTTTCCTTTTCAGACATGCACATGCACACACACACACACACACACACACACACACACACACACAC
>NC_068984.1:127883484-127884109 GCF_001194135.2 Octopus bimaculoides | reverse complement strand
TATAAGATTGCCAGGTTTTTGTCTCTCTCGCCAAGGTCAGCAGCTATCGGGCGCCGACGAAGGGAAATAACCCTGAAATCCGGATACGTTCGTGCTGCAGATCGAGGTGAGAGGGATAACTTCCCTTGGCAAACAGGACACAGTCGTGTGTCGATAAGCCAGCTGGAGGAGATGTCCTCCTGGGGCTAAAAGCAACAGTAACATCCACCCCTAGGGGTCAGCCACACTTAAGTGGCAATATACTACACTATATATATATACATATACATATATATATATATATATATATATAAATATAAATAGATATATATACATACATATACATATATGCATATACATACATACATACATACATACATACAGTCGATTTCTGGTTCACCATGCTGTATTTTATATGAGGAAAATGGATGTTTAAATAAGTAGTAGTAGTAGTCCACAAGGTTTTAACTTTGTGGATACGAAACCTTGGGTAACTCTTTGTCCAAGATATAAATTTTCCACTCTATTCTTTAGAGTGTACTTCTTTTCTGATATGTTTTATTATTTAACTATATACATACATGCATACATACATGCATGCATACATACATACATAGATACATACATACATACATACATACACATA
>NC_068984.1:127870268-127880705 GCF_001194135.2 Octopus bimaculoides | reverse complement strand
AGTGTTTCAACAGCTGGATGCCCTTCCTAACGCCAACCACTCTGAGAGTGTCGTGGGTACTTTTTATGTGCCACTGGCACAGGGGCCAGAGGAGCTGGCATTGACCACGATTGGATGGTGCTTTTTATGTGCCACCAGCACAGAAGCCAGTCAAAGTTTTCACTGTTTAATTTTTCCAGTCTTGGTCTTTGTTTGTTAATTTGGAATCCTCCACTTAGCAGGTTAATCCACTTCGCGGGAAGAGCTATTCTAAAAGCGTGTTCTGCCTCATCTTCGAAACACCTAGTTTAGAATAGAGGCAGCTGATGAAGGAAAAGTTCCATAAGTGGCTTGTCTGTTTTCCTATGTGTTAATTCTGTTGTCTGTAAAGAAAAGTCCGTTTTTTGTTCTTTGTTTATATTCTCATTCCTTTTTTGTCCACGTTTTTTGACGTCCTGTATCTGGATATGCATCTATATATACATGTAGATGTAGGTATGTACATATATGTATACATGCATATGCTCATATATCATTTGTATATATATATATATATATATATATATATATATATATATTGAGAGTGGGTGTGTCTTTGTGTTCATCCACAACCACATGATGTCAATTTCATTTGGGTGTTAATCATGAAGTTTACTCTGTTAAGCTCATCAATGGGTTCAGGCTATGATTTATGACTTCAAATCAGAGACTGATTGTTTTATGATATGAACATGCTTCTGAAAATCCATAAATATTTGTAGGGATAATTATTCACAAGGAGAGTGGAATGAGCAAGTAGTTTTATTGATATAAGTTGTTTATTGATAAAGGAGTGAGCAAGTCATTTTATTAATAATATGGTGATTGATGATGATGATGATGATGATGATGATGATGATGATGATGTTGAGAATGATGATGATGATGATGACAACAATGGCAATGATTATTATTATTATTTTTATTATTATTAAGGTGGTGAGCTGGCAGAATTTTTAGCAGACTGGGCAAAGTGCTTAGCGCCATTTTGTCTGTCTCTACATTCAGAGTTCAAATTCCACCAAGGTCTTCCTTGCCTTTCACATCCTTTCAGGGTAGATAAAATAAGTCCCAGTTGAACCAGGGTCAATGTAATTGACTTACCCAGTCCCCTAATATTGCTAGCCTTGTGCAAAAATTGGAAATCATTATCATCATCGTCATCATCATCATTATTCATATGCACAAAACAAATTAGACTGTTGGAAAAGAAAAATTCTTAACATCAGGCTACAACAAGTAACCTTAAATGCCAAGATCCCCTTAAGTATCCTAGCTGTCCCTAATAATACTGTTTTCTGGAGTTGTACTATTTCCTCTGTCCATCTGTTCAAATCTTTAGGGATAGTCCCTAATGCACCAATAACTACTGGGATACAGTTTACCCGCACTTTCCATAGTCCCTGTAATTCAATGGCTAGGCCCTGGTACTTTGCTCTTTTTTTCTATACCTCTCATATTGATTTTTTCATCATTTGGGACTGTAAAGTCAATTATCTAGCACCTTCTTCTTCTTCTTCTTCTTCTTCTTCTTCTTCTTCTTCCATTTCACTCAGCTGTTGTGATGTCACTGGTGCCAAGCTATATCAGTGTTTGCTTTTTCCTTGGATAACATCGGTGGCATGGAGAGAGGAGAGGCTAGTATGCATGGGTGACTACTGGTCTTCCATAAACAACCTTGCCTGGATTTATGTCTCAGAGAGAAACTTTCTACGTGCAATCCCATGGTCATTCAAGACCAGAGGGGGTCTTTATCTTTTACCCTGTATACTTGGTATATAACATAATATATCTAATTTTGTTGCTTAACCCCAGCTTAACCTTCATCAAATATATTTCAGCTGTGACCATTCATATTTTTATCGTTTACATAATATATCTTGTCAGTACCACCTGGCTGGCCCTCGTGCTGGTGGCACGTAAAAGCACCCACTACAGTCTCAGAGTGGTTGGCATTAGGAAGGGCATCCAGCTGTAGAAACTCAGCCAGATCAGATTGGAGCCTGGTGCAGCCATATGGTTTGCTAGTCCTCAGTCAAATCGTCCAACCCATACTAGCATGGAAGGTGGACGTTAAACGATGATGACGATGATGATGATGATCTCAGACTATCATCTTTCCTGTAACATTTTCAAAATACTTAATCTAATTGCATTTTCTCAATAACTTATATTCATCTATCTTTACTGACCCATCTGATTCACCATTGTTAACTCAGGCTCCTTTCCTCTTCACACATTACTTTCCTGTTCAATTTCTATTCTCTCTCTCTCTCTCTCTCTCTCTCTGTATATAAAAATGTATCTTACCATTTTTTTTAAGACAGTAGAATGTGATTTGAAGGAGATTTGGCTGCTCTTATTAGCTGATTGAAAAAGAGCATGGCTAGGTTAGTTCACATTACTCTGTAAGAACATGGAGCTGACCAGTTTCCAAGTTTCTCTGGTGTATATATTCTGTCTAGGATGGGACACCAGTCTGTCGCAGGATTACTCATTTTTACCAGTTGAGCAGATTGAAGCAACATGAAATGAGGTGTTTTGCTCAAGATTGCAACATATTACCCAGTCCAGGAGTCAAAAGCACAATCTTACAATGATGAGTCCAATACCTCAACCACTAAGCCATGCACCTCTACAACAGAGAAGTATATAATATCCTTTATTGCATTTATATGTCAATGAATCGAGGTGTGCTTTTAAGACAAAAAAAAAAAAACAAAGAAAAAATTCAAATGTAAATGAAAAAGATGCAATAAACCACCAGAAAACAATGAACATTGGTAAGCTACAGGATAAAGCATAATTCTTCCATAGAAAGAATCAGAAAACTGCCAGAAATCCTGGTTCCACTTATTCTTCATATAATAATTCCTATCACTTTATCTTTTTCTTAATCTCTGAAGAGAGAATTTTCGTTTTAATTTCATCTCAAACTTATCTTCTGCCCAGGAATTTCTGATTTATTGGAAGAAATTTCTCCAAGTAACTGAATGAAAGGGAGCTGCTTGGATATTTTGAAACAGAATCCAGTAACTATTTATTTCTCACCGTTTTTGTTTTTTATTTATTTATTATTTTCATATCATCAATTCTGCTTTACTTTCCAATTTTCTTTCTTTACTCCTTTAAGTAAGAATCACAATATTATCTTTCTTCACTTCCTTCCTTCCTTCTTTCCTTCTTTTTGTCTTTCTTCTTTTTCTTTCTCTTTCCCCTCCGCCTCTCCTCACCTCTCTCATATATGTCTACCTAATCTCCTCTGGAGGGGAGGGGTCCTCTGCCCTTCCAACCACCCTGTGCCTCTCCTTCTCTTCCTCCTCTTCCTCCCCCAACTCCTTATTTCCTCCCTCTCTCTCTCTCTCTCTCTCTCTCTCTCTCTCTTCTCCTCCACTTCTCCCTCTCACTTCATCCCCCTATCCATCCTCTATCCTTCTCTCCTCCTACTCTCCCTTCCCTCTTCCTTCACCATTCCCTCAACCCTTTGTTCTCTTCCTCTGTCTCCTCCCCTGCTCATCCACCTCGTCTCCTCCTCTGCTTACACTTCTTTCCTTTCTCTCCCTCCCTCTCCTTCCATATCGCATTTGACTCACTTTATCTCCTCTCCACCTTGCCTCCTCCCCATCTCACCTCTACCTCCTCTTCCTTCCTCACCCTCCATCCATAAGGGACAGTACATAACCATAAGAGATACTACTTAGTAACAAAACAGGCCAGTAAACAAAGCCACCATTAGTCCCCACTATCTGTGACAAGGTCAGCAGCTTCATTAAATCTTCCATTACCATTGCTAGATCATCGTTAACTAGTGAAATATTTCCCTTTCACAAAGCTCCTCCAACACAATAATAATAATAATAATAATAATAATAATAATAATAATAATAATAATAATAATAATAATAATAATAATAATAATAATAATAGTAATAATAATGATAATGCAATACAGCACAGCTGTTGTTAGGTAGACAAAGAACAAGCTTGAGGAAATGGACAGGAAAACTAGAAAAGTGATGACAATTAACAAGGAACTACATCTTAAAAAGCTATACTGACAGACGTATGTACCTAGAAACAGAGGTGGAAGAGGTCTCATTGGATGTAAGATCTGTGTTGTCAATGAGAAGAACAGTCTGGAATGGTACATCAAACAGCAAAGTGAATCCTTGCTTGCTGCTGTTAGAATTAACAATATAATACATACCGAACATGTGATGCACATATAAATATTTAAGAAACAAGATGAAGAAGAAAGAGTTAACAACTGGAAAATGAAATTATACTGCATGGGCAATTCCTCAGAGAAATCAAAGGAAAAGACAAGATTAACACTTGGGGGTGGCTAACAAAAGGTGATCTGAAAGGATGCACTGAGGCATTGATATGCAGCAGCCAGGAACAAGCTCTGAGAACTAATTACACCAAGTTCCAACTAGATAAGTGTAGTCAGTCGCCCCTTTGTAGGATGCATGGCAACAGAAAGGAAACAATTTCACAAGGCTTTGGTCAACTCAGGGCTGTAGTAGAAAACACTTGCCCAAGGTGCCACACAGTGGCAATGAACTCAAAGACACATGGTTGGGAAACAAGCTTCTTAACAACACGACTACGCTATATGAGTGTGTAGTGAGTTCATGCATGTATGGCAGTGTGTGTGTATATGTTTGTCGCACCATCACTTGACAACCAGTGTTGGTTTGTTTATGTTCACCCTAATTTAGTAATTTAGCAAAAGTGATCAAATGGAATAAATTTTTTTTTTTATG
This sequence comes from Octopus bimaculoides, assembly GCF_001194135.2. Taxonomy (NCBI): domain Eukaryota; kingdom Metazoa; phylum Mollusca; class Cephalopoda; order Octopoda; family Octopodidae; genus Octopus; species Octopus bimaculoides. The sequence continues at coordinate 127,875,918 of NC_068984.1, read as the reverse complement.
CGTCCTTCCAACTTGAAGGAGTTTAGTTGAACAAATCAACCCCACGACTTATGTTTTCTTTTTTTTTAAGCCTGGTACTTACTTATTCTATCGGTATCTTTTGCTGAACTGCTAAGTCATGGGATGTAAATACACCAACACACCAGTTATCAGGCAGTGGTGGATAGATAGACACAGACACAAAGACACACACATTGATACACATACATACATACATACATACATACATATATACATATATATATATATATATATAAAAGTTCTTGTGTGTGTGACAAGCTTCCTTCAGTTTCCGTTTACCAAATCCACTCACAAGGTTTTGGTCAACCTGAGGCTCTAGAAGAAGACACTTACTCAAAGTGCCATGCAGTAAGACTGAACCAGGAGCCATGTGGTTGGGAAGCAAACTTCTTACCACAGAGCCTCACCTGTGCCTTATAGTGCAACATTTTCTCAGAGATTCTAATCATGATGGATTAGTTGGGAAAATTTGCCTAGTACTTGAATAGTTTGTTGAATCTTTAAGTGAAATCAGAATATTTTTTTGATATGAAAAGCTTTGAGCATGATTTTCCTCAGCTAAATGTTTTAGCTGAGCTCAGTAAATCTATGCTTTTTTTTCTTCCATAGATTTTTCATTGCATCTAAAGGAACTTAATATTAAATTGCAAGGTTTCGGAGAAATCTATTCACATGATGTTTGGAGCTTGATCAACTGTTTTGAGACTTGGCATATTCCAGTGTGAATTAGAAAGTAAAAATTTCAAATGCTTCCCAAGAGTGAAGACATTTTTATTATTAATACATTTTTTCTTTTGCCTTTTTTTGTAAAGAACCCAGCTGTAAGAAACTTGAACAACATGCAAAATGGTTTAGCGAAGTTATAAATGCCATGACTGAGCAGTTTTCTTTTAGATTTGTGCAATTCAGAGAGCGAGGTGAAAAATCAATACAATTTATAAAATATCCTGTTGAAGCAGATTTCATGAATGTGTTTGAGTGGTTAAACTTAGGAGATATATAAATGCAGTTAGCCGACTTCTAATTCAATCCTACTTGGAAGCAAAAATCCATTACATTTGGAGCTGATTTAGAAGAAATTGAATGTGAACGTGTAACAATAATCATGAATAAATATCCAGTCTGAATTTCTCAGAATATGGAACTACATGACCAAAAATGTTAGTACTCTTAAAATTCTTGCAAAGCACTTGTAATTATTTTCTCATTTGAAACATTGTTCTCAGAACTAATGTAAAACTGACCAAAGGAAACAGAATGGTTTATGATCTGAATGCAGTTTTCCTTGCATTTAAGTCTACATGCTATATTCCATTTTATTATTCTAGTTTTATTACCTGGCAGAATTGTTCCCACACAGGACAAAATGCAGAATGGCATTTCTTCCAGTTTTATGTTCTGAGTTCAAATGTCACTAAGGTCGACTTTGCCTTTCATCTTTTCAGGGTTGATGAAAAAGTACCAGAGGTCAGCTCAGTCAGTCTGTCCTAGAGCTAAACAATAACAATGAATCTAACAATAGCAACTACAGCAAACGCCATAATAGAAGGCACCTCTATGTGGTCACTCAATATACAACAAATAACAAACAAATCTCTCTCATTGACTCTCTCACAAATCAAATTCTACTTAAAAAATAAAAAAGACACTGGATAATGTAGTTCTAGAATATGCGAAATGACAACATAGTCAAATGCCTCTGATCATAGATCTACTTAATCATGAGAGACCTGGTGTTAAACAAAAATTACACTACCAGAATAATGTATGATTCATGAATTTGCTGTGGGGAGAAAGAGGAGTCCTCCCTTTTGAGACTACTTGCTCTTCATCTGGGAGAGAAAACATTGCTTTTTCTTTTAGTATCTCTCAGATGAAGCAATCTGTTCTGAAATGGCAGATTCCTCAACTCACAATGGCATACAAATAGGCTCACAATATTTTTTTTTTTTTTTGCATCCTTTTAAAGCCTAGCCAGGCTCATGGGCCTGGTTTCCCGGTTTCTATGGCGTATGTGTTCCCCCTAGCTGGATGAGACGCCAGTCAATCGCAGCTTTACTCAAGAAACAGGAAGAATGAGTGAGAGAAATTTGGGGTGAAAGAGTACAACAGGGGTCGCCACCACCCTCTGCCAGAGCCTCGTGGAGCTTTAGGTGTTTTTGCTCAATAAACACACACAACGAATCGAAACCACGATCCTCCGACTGCAAGTTCGCTGCCCTAACCACTGGGCCATTGTGCCTCCACTTGCAATATTTACTGAATAATATTTGACATTGCCAGTATCTCACAATTCTCTGCAGACTTTGGTTTTGCTCTAAACATAATGTTGTATTGTAATTTAGAGAGAGGTGCAGGCATGGCTGTGTAGCTAAGAAGCTTGCTTCTCGACCACATGGTTCCATGTTCAGTCCCATTGTGTTGCACCTTGTGCCAGTATGTGTATGAGTTGACATTTCCCTGTCTTGGCATTGCCTGATTTTTGTAAATGCATTTTACTGTCTGTCATACGGCAATGTTCTTCATTTCCCGTCTTCTGTGAAAAACGTGTCTGACCACAAGGAAATATTGCCTTAGTTGGAAATGGGTGCAGGTTGGCAACAGGAAGGGCATCCAGTTGTAGAAAATCTGCCTCAACAAACTGTGTCTGACCCATGCAGGCATGGAAAAGTGGACGTTAAATGATGGTGATGATGGTGATGATGGTGATGATGGTTATGATGATGATGATGACGATGACAACAACGATGATGATGATGATGATGATAACACAATGGCAATGATGACAATGAAACAGCCTTTTCTCTGATGCTATATCATGAAACTGACTGACATTCAACTAGAAAAAATGCCAGAGACCAAATGGTAAATATTTAACAGTGTATATTTTACTACCTTTATTGATTTGATTTTTTTTTAATGCTCTTTCTTGCATATTATCTCAGAAATCTTTGGTGTCTTATCTTATTTATTTAACTTATGAATTGTCTGAAGCGAAATTTCAATGTACCACACTTTTGCATACAACATTAATGAAATTTTTATTCTATTCTCAATATGGAGTGTTTGCAAGATTTTGCAGTCTTTGAAGAATAAAAGTTAACATTTTAAAAAATGCCAAAGGAACATTAACCCCATCTCCAAACAACATCTGTACAAAACAACACATGAGAGACTGAAAACACAGAGAAGACATTCAGCATGAATAACGTACACAAAATACAATACACATATTGCTCACACATAACACATGATACACACACAATACAGCATAAACAACAACATACACAATACCCACACAAGATAACATACATAAAACACACAACACATCACGTATACAAAATACACACACTACAACATACATAATACCTGTACAATACAATATACATAAGACCCACACAACATATATAATGCACATAACACAACACAAACAGAACCCAGGGCTGTTTTCGTGGCATTCCAGGTTCCTGGACAAATTAGTGCACTTAGCCCTATAGTATTTATATACTGACAGCAAATCCAGAATACATAGATTGGAATTGGCCCACAGAAACGTTTCTGGTTACTTTTGGGTACCTCTTTGTATACAGCTGGGAAACTTAGCTGCAGCTTCTAAATTCCCTGACCTTCCACCTTCAGATTTCCACCTACTTTGGTCTCTTCAAAATTTATTATATAAGTATATATATATCATTCACTCATGGCAGTGTGTGAGTATGTTCTTGAGGTTAACTTTTAGTTACTCTTTTGGAGACCTCCTTCGGTCACAAATGACCATGGGATTGCACCTAGAAAGTTACCCTCCGAGGCACAAGTCCGGGCAAGGTTGTTTATGGAAGACCAGCAGTCGCCCATGCATACCAGCCTCCCCTCTCCACGCCACCGATGTCATCCAAGGGAAAGGCAAAGGCCGATACAGCTTGGCCCCAGTGACGTCGCAACTCATTTCTACAGCTGAGTGAACTGGAGCAACGTGAAATAAAGTGTCTTGCTCAAGAACACAACACACAGCCCGGTCCGGAATTCGAACTCACAACCTCACGGTCGTAAGTTCAACGCTCTAACCACTGAGCTATGCATCTTCACAAGTTACTCTTTAGTACTTCACTAATTCAGTTCTCAACTAAACTGAATGAAGTTTTTTTAGCAATGATACTCCAGTCTTTGGATGAATTTTGAGGTCAAATAATTGAAATTTAGTTCATTAAAAAAAAAGTTAGATTAAAATATGTGAGGTCAAAAATGGAAGAGTAAGGTGAAAAACTGATTTTCAACTGTAATATCTCAGTTATTCTAAGAAGGAAAGTATAGATTAATTGGGTTTTAAAAAATGTGTTCACCGAGAAGAATCTTTTGGTGAAAACCTCATTAAAAAGTATTAGCTATGAAGTAGCTACTAAGTAGTGTGGCTTTAAGTGATGAAAGAATGGTAAGTAACCCCCAAAATTGACTTTGAATCAAAATAGCTCAGCTACTGTAAAACAAAGCTATACAATAGTTTGTGTTTGAATGAGTCCTATGAAGTGAATCTTATGGTGAAAACCTTGTCAAAAAATATTAGCTATAAAGAAAGCTGTCTGGCTTTAAGTGACCAAAGAAATATGGTGATTATTTTGACAAACCAAAATATTTTTGTCATTTTAAGATATTTAGCATTATAAAAGATGGTATCTGATGTCATTGATCACTTAGCTTAACAATACAGAGCACTTAACCAGAATCTGAGAGGTATGAGGTTTGATATTTCATAGTGTCTTGCTGGCCATTTTTCCATTTTCTAAGGATATTTAGCCAATCTTCTAAGCTGTTTTCACAGCTATTCTGCGTTTGAGATTTACTTCAGATGAAAGAGCTCTATGAGAAGAATTGTATGGTGAAACCATGTCAAAAAATATAATCTCCAAAAGAAAGTTGTGTGGCTTTAAGTGAAGAAAAAAGGGTGATAAGTTTAAGAAATCAAAATATTTTTGTCTTTTTAAGAGAAAAATAATATTTTTTTGAACTTAAATGAAAGAGTTCATTGAGACAAATATTCTGTAAAAAGAAAAAAACCTGTCTAAAAATATAAAGCATAAAAACTTGTAACTTTTTGTGATTTCATATAAATTTTTATTATTCTGTTTATGTGTTAAGATATGCACATTTAAAAACATATTGAAATAAAAAATTCCACTCATTAAAACTACTAATTAGTAATTATTTAATTAGAATATAACATTATTTCACAATGAAAATTATTTAAAAATATATTTATTTGTAAAACAATTTGTTATTTTTAGATGCAAACAAAATTTCTAAGTTTGAACAAAATCTGTATTTGAAAAATACTTACAATAGTATCATTTTTTTTCAATTATAAAGGTAAATATAATTAATTATAATAATAGAAGTATTGCCTGGAACAAATATAGACTAGAATGAAAAATGCAGTCACAGAATCCTAGAATATTTGTAAGTATTGAACGTGGAAAAGTACAGAGCAAGCAGTAATTAAGCTTGGAAAACTACAGGACAAGAATTTAAAAAATGTTAATATTGCTGCTGAAGTTAGAATTTTCTAAATAAATTTCTGAAATTGTTCATCAAACTGTGTGAACACTGCTCTGATATATATATATATATATATATA
>NC_068984.1:127858734-127863474 GCF_001194135.2 Octopus bimaculoides | reverse complement strand
GGTGGCACATAAAAGACACCATTTCGAGCGTGGCCGTTTTCGTGCAGGTGACACGTAAAAGCACCCACTACACTCTCTGAGTGGTTGGCGTTAGGAAGGGCATCCAGCTGTAGAAACTCTGCCAAATCAGACTGGAGCCTGGTGTTGCCATCCGGTTTCACCAGTCCTCAGTCAAATCGTCCAACCCATGCTAGCATGGAAAGCGGACGTTAAACGATGATGATATATTGCGTTTTATTGCAACTTTTTAAAATTTAAGTTAATATTTTTTATTTAAAAATTTCTTTGTATTAAGCTAAAACATTTCTGTTTTATTTTTAGTATTATATTATTATTTTAATTTCACTTTCTTAGCAAAACTCATTATCCAAAAATTTCAAATCACAAATATTGTATTATAAAATTAAACTCATGTAGAATATATGTAATTCAAAACAGTAAAATATTGGAAAAAAAAAAAAATTAATTTCCATAAAGTTTGTATTATTAGATAGCAAAGTAATTTCTATTTACAGTTAGAAAAACATTTAAAAAATGAAAGCTAATGAACAAATTGAGAGCAAAATATAAAAATGATTGTAGCAGTTTTTTTAAAACATAGGGGTTCTAATTGCCAATTTTGCTTAAATTACTATTAAGTAATTTTTTAGATATAGAAATTGGTAATATCAAATTTTTAATGTGTAAACTTGCAGGCAATTAGATTTTTCACTAAAATTGAAAATAAATAGCTTCTTGAGTATTTTAATTTAAATTTTTTTAAATTAAAACCAAAAACAAGTATATAGAAGGGCATTTATTACTATTTTAGTTTTTAAATTCTATCTTCAGCAGCAATGTTTTATGTTTTTCCTTCTTGTCCTGTACTTTTCCATGCTTGATTACTACTTCTGTACTTTTCCTGGTTCAATACTAACGATAATTCTAGGATTCTGTGACTGCATTTTTCATTCAGTTTTTCTCCGCTTAAGAAGTCTAGCTTGCATTTGCCCCCAGGAAGCTATTGCTCGCTTTCTACATGTTAGGACAATAAAATTCATCAATCTCGACATCGCCGACAACAACATCATAATTCATCCTTGTGCATGTAAACTCACTAAGTGAATATGACTTAGCATTCCTACAGAAACTTTCATTTACCTTATACAATGTTTAATGTCTTTTCACATTCATGTTGAATTATGCAGCAATCTTATGTTCTCTTCATAGAACACTTGTAATGTATGTATTACCAGATCTTTTGGCATAGTAGATTTTTGCTATTCTTGTTTATGTCACCTCACTGACGTGGATATTCTAACAAGTCACTTCTTAAATTTCACACCTCTCTTGTTCAATAAACACTGAGTTAAACTTGCAAAGCTGTTTGTTTTCTCCTTTTGATTTTTAATGTTTATTTTAGCAGGTTACAAAACTATCAGTTTGATCTCCTAGCTAAAACGGTAATGACAAATTTTAAAGTTTGCTTGACATTTTATAAGTGTGGAAGGAATCAAAATTTTGATACTCTGTATCAAAGGTTCCAACAAGAATAGGCAGAAAATCAGAGCTTGAGACAAGAAGACACTTTTGACCAATCAGAATTCTGTTTACATAATCAGTTTGATCGGTCATCTTCCTCTGTCAGTTGAGTAAAGTGTCATCCAAGCTGATGTTTATTGGTAATTAAACTTAATTTGCAACACCTGTGCATATTCATCAGCTTTGTTTTTGTTGATAAGACTTATCAACAACTTTTCCTGTGATCTTGATTTGAGAAGACATACAGAAGTACTAGGTTCACAAAGAATAAGTCCAGGGGGTCGATCTGTTCGACTAAAAGTGGTGCTCCAGCATGACCACAGTCAAATGACTGAAACAAATAAAAGAATAAAAGAATCTCCAGATATTGCAGACCAACCTTCTCCCATTTAATACACTGGACTGAACACCTTGATCGGATGAATGATTAGAGGATCCTTAAGAGTATGCTATATGCTGGACTTATTTGTGGAAATCACTCCCAGTGATTTAAGAATTGTGTAAAGTCCTCATTGAAAACATTTGAAATATGGGTGGTCAGTTGGGAAAGAAATGCTTGTCATCACCACCAAAGGAAAAAACAAGTAAAGGAAGGAGTGAGTGTTTTCCATAAAAAAACATGCATTTTCTTATGCAGAATTTTAAGCAACTTGCTCGGAAATGTATCATACATTCATACATATATACATACTTATATACATACATGCATGCATGCATGCATACATACATACATCCATACATACATACATACTTACTTACTTACTTACATGCATGCATACATACATACATACATACTTACTTACATACATGCATGTATGCATGCATACATACATACATATATGCATACATACATACCTACATGCATACATACGTACGTACGTACGTACATAGATTTAAAGGATCATGGTTAAAACAAGATGCTTTCCTTCAAAAACTTGCTAACAAGTAAGTGACTGGTCAAAATTTATTCTAAATTAAAAACAGAAAGAGAAGAATATACATACATACAGACAGACAGATAGACAGACAGACTGATGGACTGACAGAGAGATAGATAGACTGATGGAGAGTCAGACAGACTTTTCTCAAGTTTAAAATGTGACATTTTTGTTATCTGCATACCAACGATTGAGCTTTGTATCTTCGTTAGAAGCCAATTCCTTCCTCAGAGGAAGAATTTAAATAATTTAGAACAGAAGAGAACATACATACACACATACACATACACACACACACACGCACACACACACACACACACACATACACACACACACACATACATACATACATACAAAAACATACATACACACATACATACCTACATACAAAAACATACATACATACATACATACATACATACATACATAACTGCATGCTTACATGCATACATACACAAATGCACATGAATATTCATTTGACAACTGATATCCCCATTTGACACTAAACAGTTTTTTTTTTTCAGGCTTGCTCCGAGTAGTAACCATGTTGCTATGTTTCTTGTACAGAATATTCAAAGAAGTAAACAAAGAACATATCTTTAAAAAAATCTATATAAAAAAAAACCTATTGAAAATAATCGATCAAAATGGTCAATGGAAGCACTAACAGTTATGATAAAAATCAGAAATATAAGATTTGGAATTTAGAATACATATCAGTGGTTATTGACATGAATAAAAACACAAATAATATTTGATATAAACAAAAACAAACAAACTACTTCAATTATGTATGGTTGTGTATAGGTGCAGACATGGCTGTATAGTTAAGAAGCTTGCTTTGTAACCATGTTGTTTTAGGTTCAGTTCCAATGCACAGCATCTTGGGCAAGATTTTTTCTACTATATCCACCACTGCTGCTGCCACTGCTACCGCCACTGCTGCTGCTGTTGCTGCTGTTGCTGCTGCTGCTGCTGCTGCTGCCACTGCTGCTGCTGTTGCTGTTGCAACTATGCTACGGTGGTTGATGGTGGTGGTTGTGGTGGTGGTGGTTTTAGTAGTGGCAACAGGGATGAGGATGAGGATATTGATGACAAAGATGATGACAACAATGGTGATATGGTGGTTTCAGTAGTGGCAGCAGTGATGATGATGATGATGATGATGATGATGCTGATGATGATGATGCTGATGATGATGATGCTGATGATGATGATGACGATGACGACTACACCTGATTTAAACACAAAACCTGAAATTCAGATGAGGAGGAAAATAGTCTATTATATCAACGTAAGTACATGATTGGCACTTTATCAGGCCTGGAAGGCTGAAAAACAAAGTAGATCATGGTGGAATTTTAATTCAAAACATGAAAATTCTGATCAGATACTGCAAGGCAATTTGTTCCAATGATCTCTAAAGATTCAGCCAATTTACTATTATAAACATTACAATAACAATTATAAAAATTCTGTTATGCTTTGGAAGGGTCATTATGCCAATCATAATAACACACACACACTGGTTCAACATCACTTCTTTATTGTTTGTCAATTAATTAAATATCTAATCAACTGACCAATTAATCATTTGTTTAATTTGCTGGTTAAACAATCAATTGGCTCTTTGTTAGTCTCAAAGTCCCTTTGTTGCTATTTGCAACTTTTTCAATAACTATTATAAAATACCTATAATAAAAATTCTCTTTCTGTTTATGTACCATGTTTATTTTACAGGTATCAGCAATAATGGATCTCCATGTCAAAGCCTGAGGATTCATGAATTTCGTTAAACAAGACACAACAGTGATTTTCCCTATTTCTTTCTGCTAGTTTACTTATAGCTTTTTCTGTTAGTCTCTTATTCTCCTGAGTTTTGTAACCTTGCAGATACTAGATAGAGAGAATTGAATGAATAACTAAAGAAACAAATAATTCCATTTGATATCATGGCTGTAGTTGGTGCAAGAGAATAATTCCTCTATACTGGTGTTTCTCAACTATTTTTTACCTATGAACCCCTTTGGTTACTATTTTATTCTGGTGGACACCTATAGCCATTCATTGTTTAAAAATTAGTTTTAATGAAACTTCTTTCAAAATTTTAATTTTGCTTTTCACTTGCTTACCAACCACATGATTCCGGGTTCAGTCCCACTGCATGGCACCTTGGGCAAGTGTCTTCTACTATAGCCTCGGGCCGACCAAAGCCATGTGAGTGGATTTGGTAGACGGAAACTGAAAGAAGCCCGTCGTATATATGTATATATATATATAT
>NC_068984.1:127849411-127858600 GCF_001194135.2 Octopus bimaculoides | reverse complement strand
ATGTTTGTGTGTCTGTGTTTGTCCCCCCAACATCGCTTGACAACCGATGCTGGTGTGTTTACGTCCCCGTAACTTAGCGGTTCGGCAAAAGAGACCGATAGAATAAGTACTAAGCTTACAAAGAATAAGTCCTGAAAAGAGTAAAAGAGAGAAAAGAGTAAAAGAGAGAAAAGAGTAAAAGAGAGAAAAGAGTAAAAGAGAGAAAAAAGTAAAGAGTATTCTCTTGTATAGGTTGAACCATGATTGTCCATCGATTTCCAGTGAAGAGGTAGTCTGTGGTCTCAGCAGTCAGTGGTGGGAATGAATACAGGCAAATGTATGCTGGAAGCATACAGGAGCTTTCAGGTTGGAGACTGGTAGTCTGTGATCAAGACTGAGGATGATGGGGCCCAGTGACATGTCTCTTGTGGCTGTGAGGTGTTACCATTGATCCTCCTCAAAAGACGAACTATGTAAAACATTAAAGAAAGAGGTCATGTTGTTTCTTGCAATAAATATACCTTAAGCAAGATTTTTTCATGGCCCCTTAATAAACTACAGTAGGTTCACAATTTACTATTTTGCTTGTATGGAACCCCAAAAATTTTATATGGACCCTCAGACAGTAGTGAGAACAAAACTTGATCACTGGAAAAATAAATGGTAGAGACCCCCTTAGGCCATGACTAACCATGGGATTGCACCAAAAAAGTTTCCCTCTGGAGCACAAGTCCAGGAAAGGTTATTCATGGAAGACCAGCAGTTGCTTGTGCATGTCAGCCCCACCTTCTCCATGCCACTAATGTTATCCAAGGGAAAGGCAAAGGCCAATACAGCATGGCAGCAGTGAAGCTGCAACACATTTCTACAGCTGAGTGAACTGGAACAACATGAAAATAAAGTGTCTTGCTCAACAACACAACACACAGCCCGGTACAGGGATTGAACTCATTACTTCATGACTTTGAGCCCAATGCCACTGAGCCATGAAAAATACTAACACTATAAAAATAAACACAGAGATAAGACTAAGTAAGAGTTAGACCTCCCTCAAAGGGAAGACAAAAAATCGTTTTTTATATGTTCAATTTAGTAAGTCCTCAGAAAGCTGTCCATTGATTGCATATGGACAAGTCCATTGCATTAAATGTGGACTAGTTCATGTTGATGAAGGGGAAAAGGCAACAAGTTTATTTTCTGCTGGTTCACAAACTCTTCAACTGGAACACCGAGTTCTTAAAACTGAGCTTACTCTACAAGCAGGGAAATGGATGCATGTGACATCGAGCATACCTGTACACAGGTAGCCCTCTCTGATACATGACTAAGAGCCAGTTGTCTTCCAAGTCTTGCATGGTTCGGTCACAGAACCATCTTCTGCTCTGTGACACATAAATGGAGCCTTTGTCAGATGCTACCCTCCAGGGCCAGTGTGAACCTGGAAGTAGTGATGATTCCATAACCCTCAAACCTCTTGAACTCCAAACCTGGAGTCTCACCACTGGATGCAGTTTAATGGCCTTGCCAGGACAAATAGTCTGATATTTATATCAGTCATAATACTATTGCTGGTAAAAACAGGAAAATTATTGATCTTAAAGTTAATTTTAATCAGAATTAAGATATTGATCATGAACAAAATTGTAGATAGTAGTTATATTAGTAAAACTCATAGTAATAATGTTGCTGGTAGCATTAATATTGTAATGATGAAAATCATAATAACTAATCTTGATAAAAATGTCATGAGGATGATGATGATAATTATTATTATGATAATGATTATGATGATGGTGGTCATGGTTATGGAATGGTGGTGTTGGTGGTGGTGGTGGTGATGATGATGATGACGACAACGACAATGGCAACATTGATGATGAGGGATGAACGTTGTAGCTGATTAAAATTGTATTTAAAGATATATTTAAATATTTTAATGTTAGAGACTAAGAAATTATTATTGCTGATAAAAAAATGTATAATTGGAGATGTAATAATAGATAGTAGTATATTAAGATAAGAGAGAAACATATTGCTCAACTGGTGTACAAATAGCCATTGTCTTGATGATATAAGGACCATTAATTTCTCCATTTAGAAGTTTGCATAGATATATGTTTAGGAAGTTATATATAGAGAGATAAAAGACAAGAAAATGAAGGTTTCGTTATAGTGAGATATTAAATTCTTATATCAGTTTCACCTTAAGGAGGAAAGAGTTAGGAGAGGAAGCTGTGAGAGACTATTGCAGTGGAGAGTTATATTTAGTGTATTATATGGAGCTGAATACTGTCTTGGGAGATGGAAGCATAAATGGGTGTCTGCATGTGTGTGTGTGTGTGTGTGTGTGTGTGGCTGTATGGTAAGAAGCTTGCTTCCCAACTACATGGTTCTGGATTCAGTCCCACTGTGTGGAACCTTGGGCAAGTGTCTTTTACTATACATGTCACACACATGTCAGGCTTCTTTCAGTTTCTGTCATCCAAATCCACTCACAAGGCTTTGATCAGCCCGAGGCTATAGTAAAAGACACTTGCCCAAGGTTCCATACAGTGGGACTGAACCCAGAACCATGTAGTTGGGAAGCAAACTTCTTACCACACAGCCACATACATGTGTGTCTGCATTTGTATGTGTGTTTGCATGTGCATGTGTGTATTTGTGTGTTTGTGTGTGTGTGTGGCTGTGTGGTAAGAAGTTTGCTTCCCAACTACATGGTTCTGGGTTCAGTCCCACTGTGTGGAACCTTGGGCAAGTATCTTTTACTATAGCTTCAGGCTGATCAAAGCCTTGTGAGTGGATTTGGATGACAGAAACTGAAAGAACCCTGACATGTGTATGCGTGTGTGTGTGTGTGTGTATACATTTATGTATTTGTTTTGTAAGATTCCTGATGTGAAATCATGTGATGAAACAGATATTGCTATATTTTGGGATGGTCATTTTTTATTGCCAAATAAACACACACACTATATATTCTTATTTTATGTCCTTTGTCTGGAAATCTTTCATCACACCTTCTGTGACCTCTTTAGCAACTCTCCATCCCACATTCTGTTTAGTTAATTCTGTCTTTCTATCTCATACGACCCCTTCTTGAACTAATTTCCTGTCAGCTTTGTGGAAGTTCAAGCTGGATAGTATCTGTACTTGCCTCATATTCATACTGCATTTAGTTGTCCAACAGACATAAGAAGTAATGAATTTGTTCCTTTTAGAGACGAATGGCTCTCTATTTCCTCTGTACTTTGATTGCTAGGTGGATCACCTAGACCAATTTCTACATTAATACAAACAAATGGTCTTCAATTTACCAATTTCGTATTATTTTTTTTTGTGTTTTGATTTTCAAGATTTCTCCCTTTATAATGATGGTTCTGTTGCTCTGTTGGCATCCATCGAAGGGAATTTTGTTCTTGAGTGGAAAAGAAAGTAAATAATTTAGGATGAAAATTTAATTTGTTAAGGCAATAAATTTTTCTAGTTAAACTTGACTAGTTGTTTATGGTTTTTGAAGAGATTTATAATGAAAGCTAAAGAATGTTTAGTTCTTAAGATAATAAATTTGTCTGAATATACTTATCTGATCATTTATAAATTTGTTCTAATTGGATTTATCTGCTTATCTGGTTAATTATAATTTTGCCTAAAAAGATTAATGGTGAAAAGTTGAAGAGTGATTTGTTGCTATGAAATAATAAATTGAAATAAAATTAAAAAAAAAATAATGAAATATAATGAAACACAAAAATTATCTTTTTCTCTCTTTCCTTCTCTCCCTCCTCCCCTCTCTCTCTCTCTCTCTATATATATATATATATATATTATATATATATCGAAATCGTAATTGAACCAAATTCGATGACTGGCACCTGTGCCAGTGGAGCGCTAACAGCACCGTCCAAGTGTGATCATTGCCAGAGCAGCTGTCTGGCTTCCGTGTTGTTGGCACGTAAATAGCACCATTTGAGCATGATCGTTACCAGTGTTGCCTTGCTGGCACGTAAAAGCACCCACTACACTCTCAGAGTGGTTGGCATTAGGAAGAGCATCCAGCTGTAGAAACTCTGCCAGATGAGATTGGAGCCTGGTGGAGCCTGGTGCAGCCATCTGGTTCGCCAGTCCTCAGTCAAATCGTCCAACCCATGCCAGCATGGAAAGCAGACGTTAAAATGATGATGATGATGATGATGATGATGATGATTATTCATATTTGATAGAAGTAACAGAGTGACTCAAGGGCTAGCACAAGAAAATCTTGGCCCTTGATTCACTTAGTTACTTCTTCCAAATATTAATAAAAAGTATGTGTGTGAATGTGTCTGTATATTTGTATATATATATATATATATATATATATGTATGTATATGTATATATTTATATGTATATACAAATATATATATGGATGTATATGTGTATATATATATATATATATATATATATACACATATATGTGTGTGTGTGTGCATGCATGTGTATAACATGTATATCAATTTTCATGTGTGCGTCTGCCATTCTATTTAGAACAACAATCTAATTTAGTAGAAATTTTACATGATTCATTTATTGAACGTCGTTACCATTTTATTAGACAAAGGAGATTGGGTGTAGTGTGATGGTGGGGGTGGGATTGAACCCAAAACATCACTGTCCCCTTTCCTTCTTTCTCTTCACCACTCTTGAATATGATGACATCCCATTGCCGATTGCCATTTATTGATCTAGTGAGCGATTCCACAGACTTTGAAAGAAATGGGTTTTCATTTCATCTTACTTGTTGTATATTTCTTATTGTCTTTGTTTTATTCCTGCTTGATCTTCTCATTTCTTTCTTTTTTCCTCTCCTTCTTTCTGTTTTATTTCTATCTCTTTTATTGCAGCAGTTCTTCTAGTTGTCTATTTTTAATACTTTTTCTTCCTTCCTCTTTTAACTTGCCTAAATATTCTTCTTCCATTCTCCTTCATCTTGCCTTAATTTCTTTCTTTTCTTCTTCATCACACCTTAATTTCTTCTTTCTTTCTTCATTTCTTCTACATCTCACCTTGACTTCTTCTTTTCTTCTTCATCTTACCTTATCTTCTTTCTTTCTTCTTCATTTTTTCTTCATCTCATCTTGATTTTTTTCTTTTCTTTTGTCTTGCTTTAATTTCTTCCTTCTTCTTCATTTTTTCTTTGTTGATTTTCTTCTTCTTTTCTTTTTCACCTTACCTTAATTTCTTCTTTACTTCATTTCTTTTCTTTTCTTCTTCATTTTGCTTTAATTTATTCTTTCTTTCTTCTTCATCTTTTCTTCTTTTCATTTCGATTCTTTTGTTTTCTTTTTCATCTTACTTTCATTTCCTTTTTCTTCCTTCATTTCTTCTTCATCTCACCTTAATTTCTGTCTCATCTCATCTTGATTTCTTCTTTCTTTTTCATTTCTTCTTCATCTTGCTTCAATTTCATTTTCCTTTCATCTTCTTTTTGTGCTCATCTTGCTTTTATTTCTTTCATCTTTCTCATTTACATCTTTTTAATTTCTCCATCCTTTTCCTTCACTTTTTCATTAATCTTTCATCTCTTCTTTATTTCTCTTTCATTCTTCTAACATTTCTCATTCACTTTTCCTCTATTCTTCATACCATTTTCATTTCTCTTCCATATCAACTTTGTCTCCCTATCATTTTTTCTTTATTATTCCTCTCTTTTTCCTTCATTTGTTCTTTATCTTTTCTTCATAGTTTCTCCAATGACATAGCCCTCATTCATCTTTCTTTAATTCATCTTCCACTCTTTTTTCTTTAAATCGTTTTCATTCTCCTTCACTTCTTTATAACACTTTTTAAAATTTTATATCCTTGTTTCATTTATTCTACATTTCTTTCATCATTTTCATTCATATCTCTTCAATTTAATTTTTCTTCCATTTCTGTTTAATTCTCCTTCATTCTCCTTCACTTTTTCATTAATCTTACTTTCCTCCTTCATTTCCCTTTTGTCTCTCCTTCATTTCCTGCACCTACCTCATTTATATCCCTTCAATTTAATTCTATTTCATTTCTATTTAATTTCTTCTTCATTCTCCTTCACTTTTTCACAAAACTTCCTTTTCTTCTGTATTTCTCCTTCATTCCTTTTTCACTTCTCCTTTACCTCTTCATTGTTCCTTTCTTTCTCCACTATCTTTTTATCATTCTTTTTCATTTCTTTTCTCTATGTCACCATCAGTTTTCTTTCATCGCTCTGTATATTATTCTTCACCTCTCCTACATTCATTTTCATTCAACCTTCAGTTCCTTTCATTTCTCCTTCTGTATTCTTCTATATATTCCTCCTCCATATTCTTCCCCCATCTGACCATTCTCTATCATTCCCTTCATTTCATTTCTTGTTTCTTGTCACACCATCTTAACATATCTAATCTTTTACTATTTTTTTTACTTCATTTTTATTTTTTATTCAATTCTTTATCTTGTTCTTCAGCATTTTTCTTTCTTTCTTTACTATTCTCCTTTTTCACTGTTCTTAAACCATTAGTCTTCTTCTCCATTTCTCTGTATTTATCATTCTTTTCTCTTCTGTCATGCTTCTAAAAACCAAAAAATAAAATAAAACAAAATTAAAAAATTAAAAAAAAAGTCAAAATATTATAGATTCTTATATTTCAGTTTCTTTTACTCTTACAGCTTATTTCTTCTCTGAAATATTTTTTACCCTGTGTCATCTATTTCTTTCTCCAGTTTCCATTCTGCAAATCAGAAGACAAAAAATCTTTACATATTTTTTCTTTCTAGTAAAATATTATGGAAAAAGTCAAGCAAAAAACCCCCAAAAACTTGTAGATACTTTTAATTTGATAATCACGTTTACTTTAAAAAGTATATGTATTCTGTATCTACAGCCATTAATCTATCTGTATGTATGTCTATCTACATATCTATATATCTGTATATCTACGTACCCATTTATCTAATGATTGCTGGATGCACATATACACCATTCATACATGAACACTGGCCAACACACACACACACACATAAACCATCATAATTATCGTCGTCATCATCATCATCATCATCATCATCACCATTATTTCATGTCCACTTTTTCATGCTGGCATGGGTTGGATAGGTCTCGCAGTATCTCACCACATGGCATGATCCTTCATAATCTGGCATACATAGCAACAGAGAAAAAACACCAGTTTCTATATTATTGTGTGTCATATATATATATATATATATATATATATATATACTCTTCACTCTCTCTTTTACTTGTTTCAGTCATTTGGCGATATGCTGTACATATCGCCAAAGGCCTCACTCACTAGTCATTGTGTCTGTGAGGCCCAAAGTTCAGAGATCATGCTGCACCACCTAATCCCATGTCTTCCTGGGTCTACTTCTACCACAGGTTCCCTCTACAGTTAGGGATTGGCACTTCTTTAAACAGCTGTCCTCATCCATACACATCACATGACCGTACCAGCGCATTCATCTCTCTTGCACACCACATCTATTGCCTCTTATGCCACACAAATGGCTGTAATTACTGCTGTAATAAGACATGGGCACAATAGGCTCTGGTCCAGAGGCTTCAGGGGTTTAGGGGCCCAGTTCTGATCTATTTGTATTGTGAGCTGCAGTCAATAAATAAATGCTATAAGGTCCAGATCACAGATTTGTCCAGGGGCCTAAAATGCCGCTAAGAAGGCCCTAGCTGTAATAATGTATATATAACAGACAAAGTAACATAGGGCATTTTTTCTACCTGGCCAGCTCCTGTGAACCATCCTACCCACATATGCATGGAAGGTGGATGTTAAACGATCACGACAATGATGATGAGGATGATGATGATGATGATGATGATGATGATGATGACAGCACTAATGTAAAGATCAGGGATGAGAAACTACAACTCTCAACTCAGACAGGCTTGGTTTCAAATGTATATCATATATATATATGATATATGCAAAAAAATTTTAAAATAACTAAAACAGTATGACTTCAACTGAAACATCTTTCATTGTAGATCTCTATCAGAGTTGACCTGGGGGGTAAAAATAACAGTAACAACAATGACAATAACAACAATAAACTATGTCAGACATATTAAAATATTCAATATATTTTCCTAAAACAGTTGATATTTAAGTTACACAGACAGTATTATGGGGCCCCAATATGTCCACAAAACATTGGGTGAAATTACTAAAAGAACAAAGGGTACATTTTTTTTTTTATTAGACCATTATTTTGTTTCTATGGAGAATTTAATTATCAAAAAAATGACTTACATGTATTTTATACACTGCAAACCTATGCCAATACAAATATGCATACACATGCCCATGTATGCATATAGAAATATGCATACATACACCTATACGGACAATTGTACACACATGTGCGCATACACAAACATGTATTTATGTTCAGATATACAAACATAATATGCTCTCATATACATGTAATCATATATATATATATATATATATATATATATATATAGAGAGAGAGAGAGAGAGAGAGAGAGAGGGAGAGACATATATGTATACACACCTACATACAAGCAAACACACACACATATGTACATATATATATCTATATGTATATATATTTCATATATGAACACACACATATATATGTATCTCTCTCTCACTCTCTCTCTCCATATATATATATATATATATATTTATACACTCACACATATATACACACATACATGTGCACACATACACACTCACACATATACACACCACACACGCATGCATAGATACACATCATAAAGTAGACAACATATTTTCTTTTTATTTTGAAAATTCAATTTTGAATTCTGTGTTGATTATCTCAATAGCACTTATTAATTATTAATTTGGGGAGAAATCTTAAAAGCTTGTTGCAGACATACAGACAATGTATGAAGGCTGTGGTAGACCTGTATTACTGCAAAAACTTAAATTAATTAATTAAAATTGAATGTTTACCACACAGAGCCAAAATTGTAAAAGAAAATAAATCGAAATTCTTTTCATAAAGATAATCAGTTTCCATATATATATGAATACATATATATATACATGTATGTATGTGTGTGTGTATATATATATATATATATATATACATGCTTATGCAGCAACAAACATATATTCATTCATACATATACACACATATTTCTATACAAACACACATCTCTCTCTCTCACTCCCTCTGTATATATA
>NC_068984.1:127845311-127849094 GCF_001194135.2 Octopus bimaculoides | reverse complement strand
ATATATATATATATATATACCCACTCACAAGCATATGTACATATGTATGTACACACTTCATTTTAATTCATACATGCATGTAAACAGGAACACACACATACAGTACAATTCGCCATCATTCATGAATAAGTATGGCATGGTAACATGTACCATGCTTTCACTTGTAGCCTTAGGTGCTTTGTGTAGTCACTAGCAGATGTAGATACTTCTCTTGGCACTATCACCCTTGACCTCATCATTCCTTGGAACAGTCAAGATGTGGAAAATTCAAGATGGAACATTCAAGATGTGGAACATTCAAGATGTGACAGCTGAGAGGAGAGTGGACCGCACCAGCACCCAACTGTTATTATTATGATAGTTAAGGCAGTGAGTTAGTAGAATCATTAGCATACCAGGAGAAATGCTTAGCGGCATTTTGTCTGTCTTTACATTCTGAGTTCAGATTCCACTGAGGTCAACTTTGCCTTTTATCCTTTTCGGGTCGATAAAATAAGTACCAGTGAAACACTGGAGTCAATGTAATTGACTAGTTCCTTCCCCCAAAATTTCAAGCCTTTTTCTGCCTTTTGTAGAAAAGATTATTATTATTATTATTATTATTATTATTATTGAGTGAGAGAGCAGTGCATGCCATCAAAGTGACACTGGGGTAAAATATACGAAGCCCATTATACCCATCATGACTACCCGTCAGATAAGGGTACAGCAGGCTCATGCATCACAACCATATGTGCATGACATGGTGATCTCATATCAAGATAAACAGCGCATGACCTCGCAGGTGGGGCCCAGTTAGAATTTTCTTCAGGTCGAGTAGCCCATCCCACTCAAAAGGTCCCTGAATAAGGTTTGTTTAAGGATGTTGAGCAAAACACTCATGTTTCCAAAGGTGAATTATTCAAACCACAAAGAATTCCTCTCAACACATGGCTATGATGCTCCCCCACTACTTCTGCTCATGATCAGAGATGCACATATCGTCAGCCACCAAGGGACATGCTCAACTGGTTAAGGTCAAACAATTGACAAGCAAATCTGTGGTATTAAGCAGAATATTTGCTGTAGCTCATCTTTTATACCAAGACAAAACGGTGTACATGATAGCACTTCCAATCAATTAAGATCAGCCACTGCCTGGTACTGCATCCAGGCAGATCAGAAGCCATGAGAGCCACTGCCTGGTACTACATCCAGGTATCGGATCATATATGTATGTATGCATGTATATATTATTATTATTATTATTATTATTATTATTATTATTATTATTATTATTATTACTATTATTGAGTATACTGAAGACACAACATGCTGCCTAGCCCAGAAACTCATGACCATAAATCAAATACCTTAACCATTAAACCATATACTTTCATATATATCTGCATGCATACATTTCTCAATGTGTGTCATTGATTTTGCTGTCTACATGCCAACAATGGAACTTTGTAGCTTTGTTAGAAACCAGCTCCTTACTCACAGGAAGACTTCAGCTAATTAAAAACAGAAAAGAACGTATATAGATGCATACATACATACATACATACATACATACATACGTACGTACGTACATACATATGTATATCACCATCATCATCATCATCATCATCATCATCATCATCATCATCATCACCATCATCATCATCATCGTTTAACGTCCGTTTTCCATGCTGGCATGGGTTGGACGGTTTGACTGTGGTCTGGGAAGCCAGGAGGCTGCCCCGGGCTCCAGTCTGATCTGGCAGTGTTACTACAGCTGGATGCCCTTCCTAATGCCAATCACTCCAAGAGTGTAGTGGGTGCTTTTTTTCATGCCACCAGCACAGGGGCCAGAGGAGGCTGGCAATGACCACAATCAGTTGGTGCTTTTTATGTGCTACCAGTACAGAAGCCAGTCAAGACAGCAACACTTTTCTCAAGTTTAAAATGTGATTTTATTTTTTACCTACATTCCAATGATGGAGCTTTGTGTCATTGTTAGAAACCAGTTCCTTCCTCAGAAGAAGAATTTAGATAATTAAAAACGGAAAAGAGCATACGCACATTTATATATGACTCCAAAGTTCCATAATCACTAGTAATTACTATTCATCTCTGAGTTAAATCATAATACAGTAATGTCTTTTGAGAAGTAATGAATAGACTAATAAAATCTGATATCAAAACATAATCAAAATGCACTGCTCTTTGTACTTTTGTTAGATCTATTAGCACACTTTCTCAGAAGATGTGATTCTTTTATTTATTTATTTATTTATTTATTTGTTTTCAAAAATAGATATCCTTGATCTAGAAACCTTTCTCACCATTTCTTTAAGGATGATTTGAAGCTGTATAAATCAATTAATAATCACATCAAAAGCAATTACATTTCATTACTTACCTTTCCTTCGATTTTAGATTGAAACTTGGTGAATTTGTATACGTTTATTACTTTTCATATCTATGTGAGTAAAACTAAGGAAATTGTCTTCCACGAACCAAGGAAATCTAAAAATGAAGGTGAGGACTACATATAACTTGGAAAAGAGGAAAATGCCAGGTAAGGTGACCTCATTTAACAATGGAAGGACAAAAAGTGAATACTCAAGAGAATAAAGAGAAACAAATAACCGTGCAGCACCCATTACTTTCAGCAATGTGTTTCCAGGCTCAAAATTGTCAAAATGTGGAATAAACCACCTGCACCAGTTGTTAGATGCTAGGGCAATGTCTCCTTAAAAAATTCCATACTTTCTAGAATTTGCCAATACTTCCTTGTACTTATACACCTTTTCCTCTTTATGACTTTTTTGTTGCTCACTTTTTTGTCTTTTTATGCTTTATTTTGTGAACTGTGTATACACTTTTGGCTTTCATTGTTGTCTTTCTTCATTTGACATAGTGCAACTTTCTGTCTCCTCTTTTGCCCTATTCTCATGAGTTTGTGCATTTGAGCCCTGTACAACAAGCTCATAATTATTATAATTATTAATATCATTATTATTATTATTATTAATACTATTATACCTATTTTCAAGGTGGCAAGCTGGCAGAATCATTAGCACGCTTTGCAAAATGCTTAGCAGTATTTCATCCATCTTAACATTCTGAATGCAAAATATGCCAGGGTTAACTTTGACTGTCATCCTTTCAGGGTTGATAAATTAAGTACCAGTGAAACACTGGGGTCGATGTATTTGACTAGTCCCATCCCCCGACATTTCAGGCCTTGTACCTTTAGTAGAAATGATTATTATTATTGTTGTTGTTATTATTCAGTAGCCTTATTTTTATCACGTGCTTTCACTGCACCACCGAGCGCAGCTCTGTGTGCCTTGGGTATGTGCTGTGGTTTGTTGTGATGCTCTTATTTTCACTGTATTGAAGGTGTTTTACGTAGGATGTGTGCAGTACCTAGCAGTGCTATTTTCTGTATGTTATATATACTTGTAAGTCCTGCTGTTTTTGCTATGTATTTGTCTGAATATTTTTTTTTATCATGCCTAATGTGCCTAGTATGATAGGAATTGCTTCTGTTTTTAGGCTCCACATTCAAGTTAATTCTATTTATTTATCATCATCATCATCATCACCATCATCATCATCATCATCATCATCATCATTAGCAGCAGCAGCATCATGACCACTACTCCATTGTCCATTATCATCATCATTGTTATCATGAGAATGCCGCATCTGCTACTTTTTCCTCTTCCCCTTCCTCAATCATCATCGTCAGCGTTATCCCCTTCATCACCCACATCCAGCCTTTCCCCATTCTCTCCCCTTCCACCTACT
>NC_068984.1:127842798-127845301 GCF_001194135.2 Octopus bimaculoides | reverse complement strand
TCACGCCAAAATTTGAAACCATCATCATCATCGTCGTCGTCTTCGTCATCGTCATCGTCGTTGTCATCGTCGTTGTTGTCATCATCATCGTTGTCGTTGTCATCATCGTCGTCGTTGTCATCATCATCAGCATCATCATCATCTTCATCATAAAACTGTTACATGTTATTTTAGTCAGTAGGGATGTTGTCTTGAGGTTTGGAGACAAGTCACCTCAAATCTCAAGAACCTTTTTGGAGGATTCTCGCAGAAAACAGGATGGAACTTTTTCTTACAGCTAAACAATGCATGGGCTTAATTCCAATATCCTTCAACCTCTTAGACAGCATTTTAGTTGTTTTTCCAAGTGCACCAGTTACCACAGGAACAACTGCCCCCCTTCATCTTCCACAATCCATTTTTCTCTCTGGTTCAATTCTGGCATTTCTCAGTTTCCGTGATTTCTTTGGTATCCACTAAGCTGTATGTTATTGCAAAGTTTATGCTTTTACACTTTCTTTTGTCTGTTATAATTATTTCTGGTTTCCATGGCCAGTCTTTAAGGAGAAATCCCATAAATTCCCTTATTCATTTATTCACCATCACAGTCGCTGACTCATGTTCATATTACTTTTCTATCATTGTGAATCCACACACTTGGTTTATATCCCAATGCACTCTTTTACTAACAGAGAGAGAGAGAGATGAAATTTGGCAAAAATAGATAGCAGAAATATATTTTTCTGAACATGTATAAGAGGGAAGCATCAACATCTTTGTATCATTAATACAGGTTGAAGCTATTACAAAGCATCACAGAGTGCTGGGTGTGAAACACCCATTAGTCTTAATGAGTCAATGGTCAGCAAGAGAATGATTTTAACATCTTAATATATAAGAT
Source organism: Octopus bimaculoides (assembly GCF_001194135.2). NCBI lineage: Eukaryota > Metazoa > Mollusca > Cephalopoda > Octopoda > Octopodidae > Octopus > Octopus bimaculoides. The sequence continues at coordinate 127,844,421 of NC_068984.1, read as the reverse complement.
AAATAAATGCACCCTTTTAAAGCCTAGCCAGGCTCATGGGCCTGGTTTCCCGGTTTCAATGGTGTATGTGTTCCCCAGCTGGACGAGATGCCAGTCCATCTCAGCGTTACTCATTTTTGCCAGCTGAGTGGACTGGCGCAACATGAAATGAAGTGTTTTGCTCAATAACACAATGCGTCACCCGGTCCAGGATTTGAAACCATAATCTTACAATCACAGTGCTAACACCCTAACCACTAGGCTACGCGCCTCCACCATCTTAATATATAGCAATGAAATATTCCATGAATTCCCTAGACATTATATTCTGTTTTCATTGATATGTTTTTAACTTTTAACTGAGAATTCCATACGTGAAATCTGTGTCCATTAAATTTTGGCAGGTATCACTGGTTTATCTTGGGTATTGGAACACAGTCTACTGGATATTGTAATAAAGATATAAACTTGACATATTGTTATATAAAAATAGACGTGTTATATGTCAGTAAATATACTCTTGTGTTTATATATTTATAGAGTGTAGAAGATAATATCAATAAGCGTGATGTAGACGTATGGTACATTGAATATACATATGAGTATATGCATGGTACTGTAAGTGTTCAGCATTGCATGTGTATGTCTGTGGCATTGCTTGATGCATATGTGTGTATATGTGTGTTTCTCTCTCTTCCTCTCCCTTTCTTCTTCTCTCTTGCTGTCTCTGTTTCCCTTTTGACATGCTTACAAAATGTTTTGCCATCTATCCAAGTAAAGCATCTACTCTGTGTTAACATAATGTAAGTAAGTGTTCCCCTGAAGAAACATTGTGGATCTGCATCCAAATGCTGTATGAAAACCCACTGCAGAGGATGCAAATAACCACAATGGTGAAACATGCATAGGGAACTACATCATGTACTTATACTTTTTCATATATATACATACATATATATATATATATATATATATATATATATATATATATATAAATAATAAATTCCTCTATTTACATAATATCGAGGTCTCTTTCTTTCTTTTGTTGTCTCACCTTTTCTATCAATGTATATATATATATATATATAGTTTTTATAACAATGGCCAGAAAAGACATACCGTATTTCAACCTGTAGTATAAGGAATCCATTTCAGTCAAAAATTAGGTGAAAAAAATTAGGGAGTTCCTTATATGCAAGGGTTCCTTATACATGTTAAAATACATGTAACAGTTTTATGATGATGATGATGAGGATGAGGATGAGGATGCAGATGAGGATGATGATGATGAGGATGATGATGATGAGGAGGAGGATGACGAAGATAATGATGAAAGCCTAACACTGAAAAGGGGTGGAAAACAAATAAAGGATTGTATTTCCAATCATGTTATTGTCATGATGTTATCACTCTAGTACTTTTCTAAACTTTCCTCTGGGCCATTTTATTTAAAGATTTTTCTAGCAACCAGCAATTTTTGTAAACCATTGTTCTTATGACATACTCAAAAATATCTGTTTTTGGCTAACCAGTTCCTTTACAAGATACCTTTACAATTTTAATTTAATCTAACATACTACTTGTCTTTCTCTCTCTCTCTCTCTCTCTCTCTCTCTCTCTCTCTCTCTCTCTCTCTCTCTCTCT
>NC_068984.1:127839078-127842338 GCF_001194135.2 Octopus bimaculoides | reverse complement strand
AATAAGATGTCTCAAAATGAAGTTTTTGTTACTTGGCAACTGTAACTGAACTATTCAGATGATATGCTACACATCATAATCATCATCGCTGTCATCGTCGTCGTCATAGTCCTCCTTCACCTCATCATCATCACCACCACCATCATCATCCTCATCATCATCATCATCATCATCATCATTTTATTGTTCACTTTTCCATGCTTGCATGGGTTGGACTGAATTTGCTAAGGAAGATTTTCTGTGGCCAGATGCCCTTCTTTGGTGTCAACTCTCACTTGTTTCCAAATAAGGTAATATTTTCCCTTGACCAAAAATGATTTCACTGAAAATTGGATATGAAGGATTCTACTAGCATAATGTGGTGCTCATTTACAACTACCATGCAATATCAAAGCTTATTTACCAACCACCATACATACAAGTAAAAATCTTGTCGCTGCCACTGCTACCACTGCTCCCACTGCTACCGCCACAGCTGCTGCCAATGATGATAATACAATACATTTTGCATTTTGGTGGCAGCAGCAGCAACAGCAACAGCAATTGGGACAGCAATAGAGACAAAGCTTTGTGAGTGGATTTGGTAGACGGAAACTGAAAGAAGCCCGTCGTATATATGGATATATATATATATGTGTGTGTGTGTGTGTTTGTGTGTCTGTGTTTGTCCCCCAACATCAACTTGACAACCGATGCTGGTGTGTTTACGTCTCCATAACTTAGCGGTTCGGTAAAAGAGACCGATAGAATAAGTACTAGGCTTCCAAAGAATAAGTCCTGGGTTCGATTTGCTCGACTAAAGGCGGTGCTCCAGCATGGCCACAGTCAAATGACTTGAAACAAGTAAAAGAATAAGAGTAAAAGAGGAGCTGCATGGGATGGGAAGACATTTGGACTATCTTTATCTTTTACTTATTTTAGTAACCATGGCTGCAACCATGCTGGGGCATCACCTTGAAGAATTTTAGTCTAACAAACCAACCCCAATATTTATTCTTTTTAAACCTGGTACTTATTCTATCAGTCTCTTTTGCCAATCTGCTAAGTTACGGGGACATAAATACACCAACACTGGCTGTCAAGCAGAGTGGTGGTGGTGAACTCCACCTGGCTACATATGTGAAATCTTCAAACTAGTTTCACTCGGCCCACATTTTACAGCCAACATTTGTCAAATCATTGCATAACCATGTCTGCTTAGCTGACGATCCAAACAGCCAAGAATTAATTATTCTAAATTCAATTACTTGATGTGTAAACCAAAGATTCTTGGTAATTTCTTGCTTCATTGACATTAATTACACTATAAGACTTGAGCAAATACAGTTTATTACTATATTTCTTTAATCAAATAAAATTCTGGTTATTTTCAGCACAAATCATTACCAGAATTTAAAGAGATTTAAAAAAAACAGTTTTATATGCAAGATCAAGTGAAAAATGTGTTGATAAAATATTACCATGAACTGACTAACTGCATAATAAAAAATGCAGGAAAATGAAATATATAATGTCCATTCTCTGTTAGCAACAGCATAGCGTTCGATTGGGGGTCATTTAAGGGGAAAGGTTTAACATTTGGCCCTTTGATGCTGTTAATGGAGTTCATTCTGTTACAACGATCAGGATCAAATCCTGATTCCCTCCCTACCTATCTCAGGTTTTTTTTCCATTTTCTTTTTATTTATTTATTTATTTATTTATTATTATTATTATTATCATTATTATTATTGTCATTATTATTATTATTATTATTATTATTATTATCATCATTGTTTATTAGACTTTTCTTTTGTTTCTGTAGACATTGATCTGTAATTGTTTAGGCTCAGCAACAACTGCATCAGCATCCTCAACGTGGGTGGAGGATACAAAGGTGATGTGTACTGCTACTGCTGTCTTGACTAGCTTAAAAAATGAAAAATACACTTTCAACAAGTATATCTAGTTTCTTACATATTATTCTTCTATTTACAATAAAGTAGGAATGTAGCTGTAGCATTGGGCAAACCCACCAGCATTTAAACCAGCCATATCTTAGGTATTTCGTCTGTCTTTACGTTCTGGGTTCAAATTCCGCTGAGGTTGACTTTGCCTTTCATCCTTTCGGGGTCAATAAATTAAGTACCAGTTGCGTACTGGGATTGATCTAATCGACTGGCCCCTCCCCCAAAATTTCAGGCCTTGTGCCTAGAGTAGAAAAGAATATTTACATTTAGAATGACACTGTAGGGTAGTTGTGAGAGGCCTGATCTGGTCAGTTTGAGTACAAGACATGTAGAATATTTGGGCCTGATATGGCTGCTTTGAATGCTAAAGGGTTAAATGATGATGATGATGATGGTGATGATGATGATGATGATGATGATGGTGATGGTGATGATGATGATGGTGATGATGATGAGGATGATGATGAGGATGATGATGAGGATGATGATGAGGATGATGGTGGTGGTGTTGGTGGTTTTGGTGGTAATGACAATACAAATGATAATGATGACGACGATGATGATGATGATCATCATCATCATCATCACATCCTAAACACCTCAAAAAAGTATCGAATAATGTGTTCCAAGACACACTGTCTGATAGAAACAAAATATAAAATAAAAGATTGCCATGACTACAATATCTTTAGTCATAAGTCTTCTCCAATAAGTTTGGCCGATGGTAAAATAACAACAACAACTACAACAACAATAACAACAACAACACCTAATCCTGTTCAAATTTCATCTCTACTATCATATGAAAACATCATCTCACATTCACTTTATCACCTAAAATAAAAGCTGTAGATAATTTAATTTTTAAAAAAAAGTCATTAAAAAAATCATTAATCATTTAATAACTAAATCATTAAGTTTAGAGGAAGCTGGTTATATTGATTGGAAATATTTCTTAATTTGTTCATCTAAAAAAAAAATTTCTGTTTTGGTCTGTAATTAATGAAGACCAAGTGTAATTCATTTGCGATATATAGAAAGTTTTAACTAATGAAAATGAACTTCACTAATGAATTGGAATTGATGAATATGAAATTCTATGTTATTTTCTGCTATGATTCATATGTTACCATTTTAGACATTTAGGGTGAGAATTTGAAACCAGATGACTAGTATTGTTTGTAACCTTTGGACAGTATATTAATTCTATGTTCTTGAGCAAGGCATGATATATTTACTCAAATACACCTCTTAAGGGTGAAATCAATAAAATACAACCTTATATATATATATATATATATGTATATATAT
>NC_068984.1:127830718-127838772 GCF_001194135.2 Octopus bimaculoides | reverse complement strand
ATATATAATATAAATGATATGTAAATATATGCATATATCCATACATATATGTACCTACCTACATCTATATGTATACATACATGCATATATGGGTACAGGACATAAAAAAAAACGCTAAACACAACGAGAAATGAAAACATAAAAACGAAAGCATAGAAAACGAACTTTTTTCAAACAATGAAAATAACAAACAGAGAAACGAAACATGCAACATAGTTCATAATAATTTTTCTATCGTCTTGGCTTAACAGCCCTCACCGTTTGTTTTTATTGTCTTGTTCTCACTCTCCTGTTCTTGTTAACACTTTCACCCTCCGCAAAAAGTCGCAAATTTTATTTAATTTGCTTTGCGAGAAGGACTGTTTCAATGAAGTTGCGTATTGTCTTTGCCTTCGAAATGCGGAGTAGATGAAACAGGGGCAACTGACGAAGGGGTATACTCTTTATGTTGCTTGCCTCGTTTCTCTATTTGTTTATATATATATATATATCCAGACTCCAGTCTGATTTGGCATAGTATCTACAGCTGGATGCCCTCCCTCACAATATATATATATATACATATATACGTAGTTGTGTGTGTGTGCATATATATATATATATTCTGTTGTGTCTGGGGAGAGTCATTGTTTTTGTGCCTTATAAATTGTTTTTATTATAATTGAACATAAAAACAAATACATACAAATATAGATTTTGTTGTGTCTTGGGAGACTCGTTATACCAATAATACTAACACATGCACAGGTTCAATTCTGCTTCTTTATTGTTAGTCAATTGGTTAGATATCTAATCAACTAACTATTTGACTGTTTGTTTAACATGTTGGTTAAATAATCGATAGGTTGTTTGTTTGTCCATTGAAGTTCTTTCATTACTGTTTGTAACCTTTTCATTGACCTGTGACTCCCAACTCACTCCAAGATCTACAGACCTTGCAAAAGAAATTCAAAAACGAAATACATATATATATATATAAGCATATATATATATGTGTGTGTGTGTGTGTGTGTGTGCATATATATGTATGTATATACATACATACATACATACATACATACATACATACATACATACATGCATGCATACATAAATATAAAGTCATAAGCACTGAGGACAGACCAATTCATGTCTGAAAAGACACAGGAAAACCATTTGACAAGTGCTTCAGAAGATGGCTTCTACAACTCTCATAAGTCATTCATCTAATTCTAGTTTCCTCTGTGACCACCAAATCATGGTGTTGGAAATCCTGTCAACTTACACCAAGTATATTGGCTGACTCCTGGCTAAGTAATTCTCCTGCAGTTGCCTCACCAGGAAGATACAATCAATAGTATTTCTCCAACAACAAAGCTGAACTATTACTTTTTATGCATGTATGTGTGTATGTATGTATGTTATTGTTCAGTTTTTTTTTCAAGATTTCTTGCCAATAGAGAAAGAGCCAGTTTCTAATCTAGATCCAAAGCTCCTTCAGTGGTAATTTCAACATCAACAACATGGTATTTTTGTTTATATGTATGTATGTATGTATGTATGTATGTATGTATGTATGTATGTATGTATTCATGCATGTATGTATCTCTGTCAAGGCTGGATTAAGACCCATCGAGGCCCTAAGCACTTAAAAGATTTTGGTGCCCCCATAAAAGATTATGTAATTCAAAATATAAACAATAACAAACCATAAAATAAATTTTTATTTTTCAAAACGAAAAATGTGTGTGTATGTGTGTATGTATGTTTGTGTGTATGTGTGTATCTATGTATGTATGTGCATGCATATGTACGAATGTATGTATGTGTGTATGTATGTGTGTGTGTATGTGTGTGTATGTGTGTGTGTGTGTGTGTGTGTGTGTGTGTGCAACTTTAGAAAGTTGGTAATTTCTAAATAGCCGTACTCTACATATATGATAACAATTAGTGCATGTCTCTTCATTTCTTATGTTAACATTTTGTCTTCGCATTTCTGTTTCTTGAGCATCATCAGTAGCAAGCATCCACTAGCAAACTCGTGCTAAAACCAATTTAACTTATACTGATATAGAAAAATCAGTGAAATACAAATTACTGGTGTCATAATTAGCCCGTAAGCTGGATAAAAATTCATTATTATTTCAGAGTTTATATTTTTGAAGCCTAAATATATACATGAATATCCTCAAACAGATCTCAGCAGGTAACTAGTTGGATCAAAGTTAAATGATTAATACCACCTTGTAACTGTATATGAATGCAGAAGCATATCACATTTACCAGTTAGATCAGAGAGAGTTGTTTTTCAGAGAAGTATATCCAGGTCAGGAAGTGTGTCTGGAATTTTTTCAAAGAAATCTTTTGAGATGAAGTTTGAACTGTTTGGGATGTTAGTGGAAGATTGCATTGAAGTGGTTCGATTGAAGTAAAATAGATTTCCTGGACGATGTTAATGTATTGGCATTTAGATTTCCCAAGAGGTTGAATACAAGATTTTCTTAACAGCTGAGTTTTGCAATAAATACAAGGTTTACTACACATCAAGTGATTCAGCTACAGGATGGTATCGGTGAAGAATAGTTGATTACATATATATATATATATATATATATATATATATATATATATATATATATATATATATATATATATATATATAGATAGATAGATAGATACGCACATGTATTTATAGATATAGATCTATCTATCTATCTATATATATATATATATCAACATTATTATCATTATAATTTTACATCAGATTTTTTAATGCTGCCATAGGGTACACAGTTTGTTTTTGCTTTTTTTACATGATAGTATATATGATCATGTAACAGGAGAGAGTGATTTATGCACAGGCAGAACATAATTAGCATAGTTTAGTAACATAAAAATGTACTCAGGGATGTACATGTATACATATATATATATATATCCAAAAGCAGTATACATCTTTTTCTATGCTTGACTAAGCCTGGTTTCATTGATTTAACTTGCTTTTGCTCAACTCAGTTGAGATAAGATGTCAAATTTCACAGCCATCCTTACTTTGTATGTGTAAAATTTAGGGAAACTTACTGTTCATGGTGACAGTGTCAATTCAAGACATTCATTCTCTTCTGACTCCAGCACATTATCGTATGTGCTGAAAAATATCGTATGTGGTTAGACAATCTAAAGTTTATTTTTCAGCATATTGGCAAAGAAAATTTTTTTCTTTTGCACTTATTTATAACTGTTTATAATTTTCACTTTAAAAGGTATTTTTAATATACTGGCCACTGATAAAATCATATTAGAAGTAAAAGATGTATATGTACATATATGTATGTACATGGAAAAAGAGACAGTTAAAAGATGATGATGTTGATAGTATGATGATATCCATTCATACATAAAACAAGTGCATTCAGAGAATGCAAACCTCTGCCAAGGCAACATCAACGTCCTACCAACGATTATCTGGAGATGATTTTTAAAATGAGAATTTCTGAATTAAACTCGAGTGCTCTCACAAACAAGATTACTAAAAATGAACCTGACTGCTCTCAAAACTTAAGCAAAAAAAAAAAACGAAAATATAATCCAGAATCTTTGTCCAGTACCAGATTGATCCCAAAATCTAATAAGTTTGTGCCAGCCACAAGGCCAAACATCCCTGAAAGTTTCATCAGAATCCATTCAGTGGGTCTTGTGATATCTTGTCCACAGACAAACAAACAAACAAACATGACTGAAAACAATGAGGTGGAGAGTGACAGTTGGGTGAAGAAGTGCCAAGGAATGTGGTCTCAGAATGATGGACTTCATGAATGAAGTAACAAAGATTACAAACAAATGCAAAGCACTGTGTTAAAGCAGATCCAACCAACCTTCCTGTGCAAGTGAGGGAAAGAGATATATAAAAATAATAGGAATTAATAAATAGATACATAGACAGACAGACAGACAAATAGAGAGATGGATAGACAGATAGGCAGATATATATATAGAGAGAAAGAGAAAGAGAGAGAGAGAGAGAGAGAGAGTGACACACACACACGCGCACACACACTCATACACACTCACACACACACACACACACACAGACACACACACAGACACACACACAGACAAGCAGGCCAACAAACAAACAGAAAGACACACAGACTGAAAGACAGAGAGATAGGAAAAATTAGACAGATATATTATATATATATACATACACACACATATGTGCGTGTGTGTGTGTGTCTGCACACACATGCATATATGTGTGCATTTGTTTCTTTGTGTGTGTGTGTGTGTGTGTGTGTGTGTGTGTGTGTGTGTGTGTGTGTGCGCGTGTGTGTGTGTGAAACCTACAGCTTCAAATCAAATTATTGAAAAACTGACAAAACTTCACACAACAGAGAAATTTTTTTTTCTTTTTCTTTCCTTTTCTCTTCTTTTCTTCGGCAACATAAAAGATGTTTCTGTATAGAAATGCTTGAATGAACTGATGTGTTTGAATGTTAAAGAATGACCGATGGCACTTGGGTGAAGAGGCAGGGTGGCATCGATGATAGGAATAGTAGACCAGAAATAGAACAAGGGGAACGCTGACAGACACACAGAAAGTATCAAAGACTGCCTGAAAGGAGGATCTGACAAGTTCAAACATGGAAGAAGATGTAATATCATCCAAGTAAGAAATTTGAAGCCAATGACTTTGAAGGTGGAAGGAGATGGAGAAATTCTTTGTGAATGTCACAAAGACATAGATGGCTTCCTCTTTCAGTTAAGTCTATAATCAATGCATTTCTTCCTGGTTTATTTTTCAGACTACCGGTGCAGAGAGAAATGGAGAAACATTGAAAGATTTTCTGGATGGAAATCAATAAAATGGAGTGATGGGGTTGGTGAATGAGTGAAGTATACAAAATTTTTGTGAAGTGTGATTAAATGTATGAAAGTGAGCCAATGAAGTAGGGCCATGCTTGTAGATGAGGGGTTATTGTTTGAATCATTTACCATTGGACTGTGACCAGGCTGGAGCATCATTTTGAAAGGTTTTAGTCAGTTTTATCAACCCAAGGACGTATTTTTTAAAAAGATTTTTCACTTATTTTATCAATCTCTTCATCAAACTGCAAGTTACCAGATACAATTGCAGAACATCATTTTGTAAGTGATGCCAGCATAAAAAAAAGCATAGAGGTCAAGTTACTCATTAACTTTTGGAGGCTGATTAAAATGTATAATTGTGACAGTCTGGCAGACCTGTAAGAATGTTGGGACATCTTGTGGTATTTGTTTTTGCTCTTTACATTCTAAGTTTAAATCTCCCTATGGTCTGCACATGTGATATACTTAATCCCTTGCCTAGTTTAACATCACTGGACAGTTTTATAAAGACGTGCTAATCACTTAAAGTGGATGCAAGTTATGGAAGAGGGAGATCTAGGAAGACATGAGATGACGTATTGAAGGCTGACCTCAAAACAGTGAGAGAAGACAAAGACCAAGATGATGACAAAGGATCAAGATATATGGTGCATTGCTGTACTCAAGAAGAGCTGCCCACCCACATAAAAAGCACGGTGATGGTGCCATGTAAAAAGTACTGGTGCAGGTGCCATGTAGAAAGCACTGGTGCTGGTGCCACATTTAAAGCACCCAGTACACTCTGTAAAGGGGTTGGCATTAGGAAGGGCATCCAGTCATAGAAACTATGTCAAAACAGACTATGGAACCTGGTGTAGCACCTGGCCTTGCCAGCTCCTGTGAAACTGTCCATACCATGCCAGCATGGAAAACAGACATTAAATGATGATGATGATGATGATGATGATGATGATGATGATGAAGATGATGATTTTACACCTTCAGTACCTTTAACAAAGTCCACTCTTTTACAATCATTTGGGCCAAGTCTCTTGTTTGAGGATATCTCTTTCCCTACTTCCTTCCCTCTCAGCTATTTTTGAGGCCCTGTCAAGAGTCATGAGAATTGCTTTTCCTCTTCACTAGAAAATTGAGAAAAAGAAATGTCCTTCACATGCAAAACAAAAAGAAAAAGGAAAAATGCTATTTCTGTAAATCATTCTGAGATCTTGACAGCTGCTGAGTAGACTGCTTCATTAAGGGGAACCAATACTGGTAACAATCAGACTTGTCATCCACCTATATGCTTCCATTTTCAGTATAGCCTTTAGTTGAATGAACAAATAGAGACAAGTTTGCAGCTCAGAACATAAAGAGTAAGGAACAAATGTGACAAACCATTTTAGCCACTATTCTAGCAGTTCTGCTAATCCACTATATCAAAATGGCAATCTATTTTATAATTGCAGTGTGGAAGGTGTTTATAAGCCATTTAAAAAAAAAACAAGCACAAAAACCATTAGATTCACTTCAACATTTAAATTTAATTTGTGTCAAAATATTTTTGTCGCTTTGAAACCATAAACTTTTCAATGACAAAATTTTGTTGCGATTTTAAAGTGACAAAAATATTTTGACACAAATTAAATTTAAATGTTGAAGTGAATCTAACAGGTTTTTGTGTGTGTGTGTGTGTGTTTTTTTTTTGTGTGTGTTTCTTTTTAAATGGTTTATAAACACTTTCCACGCTGCAATTGTTTTTGTTTCAGCACATGATCAAGTCACTTGCTATGCAAGTACATCTCCGTAATTTATTTTATCTTTTCTTGAAAGGATAAGTGATAAAGTTGACATGGATGGGATTTGAACTCAGAACATAAAGACCAAAAACAAATGCTGAAAAGCAATTTCGTCAGGTGTGTTAAGGATTCTATTAATTCATCACATTTTCATTGAGCACATAGGTTTGTCTCTGATATTTTTCTCTCTATCTCTCTCTCTCTGTCAGTTTATCTATCTGTCTCTCTGTTGCTCTCTCTCTCTCTCGACCCTGAAAGGATGAAAGGCAAAGTCGACCTCAGCGGAATTTGAACTCAGAACGTAAAGACAGATGAAATACCGCTAAGCATTTCGCCCGGCATGCTAACGTTTCTTATTTCTTTCTTGCCCACAAGGGGCTAAACATAGAGGGGACAAACAAAGGGTTTAAGTCGATTACATCGACCCCAATGCGTAACTGGTACTTAATTTATCGACCCCTAAAAGGATGAAAGGCAAAGTTGACCTCAGAACATACCTTAATTCATCCATAACTTGAAGTAAATTATGTTAACAGTTACTCAAAATTCATTCCCACTGCATTGCGTGAAAGTACAATTTATATGCATGTAGGCATCTCAAGAGTCTTTCATAAATTCTATTAATGATCTTCTCTTTAGTCTACAGAATAGACAGGGATTCCTCAGAGCAGAGACGTCAGAACATAAAGACAGACGAAATACTACTAAGCATTTCACCCGACGTGCTAACGTTTCTGCCAGCTTGCTGCCTTAGTATAATATATATATATTGTTGGCAGCAGTGGCTTTATCTCATATCCAAGAATTTAGTTTCTTCTTTGCTGAACACTTCCTTTATGGTGATTATGTTGATGACTCTGTAGACCAATTCTTCCATAGAAGAATCTATAGCATTGACTGCATGGTAATATTGGTGGAGAATGAGGTTGAATTTGTCAAACGTTTCTCTGCAGTCATTTGATTTCTTCCTTCTCTCTTCTGGTGGCATATAACAACATATGAAATTTCGACAATTTCTTATCGAACAACCACACAGATGATTTGTTTATAGGAATCAAATAAGCTCACTCCCTCCATCAGATTGACATTACCTGTACAGGTGCAATGGGTGCTACATGTCAGATGTTGAAATTATTGCAGAGCAACATGAAGTGAAGTGCTTTGCTCAAGAACACAACACAACACCCGGTCTGGGAATCAAACCCACAATCTTGCAATCATGAGTGCAGCACTCTAACCACTAAGCCATGCACCTTCACACACACACACACACACGCACACACGCACACACGCACACACACGCACACACGCACACACACACATGTATTTATGCATGTATGCATGTATGTATATGTACAGGGTGTTTGAGCTAAATATAATACTATATTATATTATATGTATTATATTATACTATATATATATATATAT
>NC_068984.1:127818791-127826641 GCF_001194135.2 Octopus bimaculoides | reverse complement strand
TATATATATATATATATATATATATATATGTATATATACTATGTGTATATACATGCCTATACAGATATATATGTGTGTATATATACAGGATGTTTGAGCTAAATTTGACAGTTTGCTTAAAAGGAAACAAATACACTAAATTCCTATCCAAAAATAAAAGTATTTTACAAAATCAAAAGTATCAACTAGATTTTGGCTGGGAGATGACACCTAACTCAAAGTAGACTCCATGGCTCCCACCATGGTCTCAAGACTGCTGCAGAACCTGGCACATGCATTCCTCACTGTGTCCCTGGGTAGATCTCCAAACACTTCCTTGATTTGGTTATTAGCTTGGCCTTGGTGTTGCAGGCAGAGTGGTTGGTATCTTTTTCAGCTATGCCCCACACATAGTAAGCCATGGGATTACAATTGAGGGAATTAGGAGGCCAGATATTGGAGTTGGTGAAGTTGTAAAAATTCTCCGACAACCATTTCTGGTTCTTACCTGAGCTATGGTAAGGAGTCAAATTCTGCTGCCACGCATATGGCCTTCCAGCAGAAACCTTCTCCAGCCAGGGATTGACTACAGTCTCCAGCAGCTTCACATAGCTGTCTGAATTAAGCCTAAGGCCCTGTTCAAAGATGTGGGGCAACATGTATGAATAGTGTTCCAATGTTGGTCTTACTCATGCCTAATAGAAGGTATGCAATTATTTAGAGCTAAGTATATTTGGAATCTAAAATGAAGTCCCCTACTATGGATGCAGTTACAGTCATGTTATACCTTAGAGGTTACTCTCAGAACCTCATAGATGGTAAGTAAGGCCCAGCATTCCTTGAAACTTTAAGTGTTTTAGTTGTATGCCTTCGTGATTAAAGAAGATTTATGGTATGTTTGTTTCCTCGACATGTGTAGTGACTGAGATTTTGTGCTATTGAAGGTAGTGTGTTTACTTTATATTGGAAAGCTGTAGTGAAGTTAACTGTCTTCTGACAAGGCTGCATTTACAAAAAAGAAAAAAATTATACTACTAAATCTATTATTTGATAACATAAAAACTGTAAGAAAATATAAAAATGCTAGAGTTTTGGAATAAATGCCCTTGGAGTAACTTTTCTCATTTCTTCAAAAATTTCTTCAAGTTTTTGTTTTAAAATACAATTGTAATTGCTTTACACAAGTAATTACAATTGAACATGGAAAAAATATAAATTGGAGATTCTAAAATTTGTAACTAATTGAAAAACTGGGCTTTAATTAAAATAAATCAACAAAACTATATTAATGTATAACATGATTTTCCTTTAATCATTGCACTTCTTTCAGAAGACCAAATATAGCCTTAAAGCTGCAGATTCCTCACCTCTGGACCAGATTGTCATGTTTTCCTTGAAAAATGCTCTCAGAGTTTCTGTTCATTAACCCTTTCATTACCATATTTCTAAAGAAATACTTTTTCATTATTAAGCTGGTATTTGGAACATAGCTTAACAAAAAGTTCTGACGTAAAATTATAATCATCATCATCATCCACATATTAATTTCAATAGACAAACTTTAAAGTTGTTGGTTCTGTATCATAGGTTAAAAGGCAGCCTTGGTTGGATGTGTTTTTATGAGAACATTCAAGACAATACGTGCTTGTGGGTGATATCTCAGTGTAGAAAGTGAGGGGGGAATGAGGAAGGGTATCATCTACATGGAAGTGTGATAAATCCTCTTGAAAAAGAAATATTACTAATTTTTTTTGTCCTCCCTCCATTAATGAAAAGATAAAATAGAATTTGCATAGGAAGCTTCAATCTGTTAACAAATTTGAAATACAAAGACTTCTAGCATTGGACTGGTGTGTAGCAAGGAAGATGTGATGTGTGTTATCTTGATTATACGAACCATCATACAATCTGATGTGTGCAGATGTAGTGATGTCTGGATATTGAATGGATTTGGAGCTCAGAAAAATGTCAAGCATTGTTGTAATATCAGTCTATCAGAAATAAAGGATAAGAGTGACATGAATACTAACAGGCACAGATAGGGAGAAAAGTGATGTGGCATAAATGTTTTAGATGCAGAAAGTGAGACAATTGATTACCTGGTGAGGATTGGAAGAATTTGTGGAGCAGTAGAGATAGTAAGAGGAACTTCAAGGAAAGAGAAGGAGAGACTTTGAGCCAGAGTAACTGTCGTGGGAATTAAGTTTCAGAGCAATGTTGGAGTGTGGAGTTGTGTAGCTTAGTGGTTAGGGTGTTGGACTCATGATCGTAAGATTACGGTTTCCATTCCTGGACTGGACAATGCATTGTGTTCTTGAGCAAAACACTTCATTTTATGTTGCTCCAGTCCACTCAGTTGGCAAAAATGAGCAATCCTGTGACAGACTGGCATCCTATCCAGGTGGAGAATTTATACACCATAGAAACCAGAAAACCAACCCTTATGAGTCAGCATAACTTGAGAAGGTAACCTTTACCTTTACTTTACTTTACCAGTCTCGGAATATAGATTGTCCCCTTGACAGCAGAAGTGACTTACAAAATACATGGTTCAAAGGAACAATACAGCTGATTTACACAATAGTACAAAGGAGTGCAAGGGTTCCAAATGGACATAAATTGCTCACAGCTATTGATGCAGAGGAGACAAAATTGTTCAGCAGATAGATGAGACCATGTCCACCTATCTTAATCTCCTTACTAAAATTGTCAGTGAAAAATATTCCATAATGTGCAAAACATTTTGACCGATATCTTCAAAGAAGTTGTTAGACAAATAACTTCATTAGGATGTCATTAACATAAACTGATACTCATGCTACAACTTCTTAACATATAAGACACAATCTGTAGAGTGAGGTAACTTCAACTATATCTCATGGAATCCCATGAAATTGGAAAACTTGGGCCACTCTGCTATCTATATAAGCACTTTCCAATCTGTAGTCTGTAAACTCAAGAGATTTGCAAAGGTAGAACTGAGGATCCATGAGTTAAGTTCAAAAGTTCAGAAGTTCAAGAGTCTGCAGCTTAAAATATTCAAATACTCATGATAATATTGTTAAACTTACAAAATTTTAAATTAGCTTCCAAATCTACAGAAACAGTCTTATATTTTCAGATGTTTTTTAAAATATGATCTACATTTAAAGCTTTCTGTTAATGAATTTGAAATTTGAAACATAATATCTACAAAACAGCAGCAGTCATCTCATTAAACCAATGTTTCTCTGTCATTTTTTACCTATGGACACCTTTGATTCCAGTTTTACTTTACGGGAACCCCATAATCATTTGATGTTTAAAATATCCTACTATATTTTTGTAATTAAACATTATTAGAAATTGTATTTTAAAAAAGCAGTTAAAATATTTTGTGTATTGTAAAAGTATAACTAATTTATTACACATAAATTTTAACAACAAAATCTTACAAGGGTTTCCCAAGGGTTATATGGACCCTGATTGAGAACCACTGCATTAAATAAATGTTTTTTGTTCAATAATACCATATTTTTATCTATATTCAGTTACATCTGCCTTTCAATTCTGAAATGAAACTGCTGAGAAAAGGAGTTTATTTTAGTTTCTAGTAGCAGTTTTCTGAAAAGACAGATATTTCAAAAACCTGGGATCTGTAGGAAAATTAATTTTAAAAGAGCCCTTAATAATTAAAAAGTTGAGAACAACTGACTTGCATAAACACATGCATAAACAAAGGATACTCTAGACAGTCTCTCAACTTACAAGAGATAGCAGCCAAATTTTCTGCAAACTACATTATTTATCTTAAATTAAGGAAGATTGGACAATGAAATTACTGATATACACATAGGATGGTCACGATTGGATCATCATTGATCATATGTCTGCTCAATTAGGATGAATTTATGGCGAAATAACAACAACATATAGGTGCTGGCGTGGCTGTGTAGTAAGAAGCTTGCTTCCCAATCACATGGTTCCAGGTTCAGTTCCACTATGTGGCACTTTGGGAAAGTGTTTTCTACTATAGCTTCAGGCTGACCAAAGCCTTCTGAGAGGATTTGGTAAACAGAAATGGAAAGAAGCCCATCATGTGTGTGTGTGTCTTTGGATTTGTGTTTGTCCCCCACCACCACTTGACAGCCAGTGTTGGAGTGTTTACATCCCCATAACTTAGCAGTTCAGCAAAAGAGACTGACAGAATAAAGTACCAGGCTTAAAACAAATGCATTGGATTGATTTGTTCAATTAAGAAATTCTTCAAGGCATGCCCCAACATGACCACAGTCCATTGACTGAAACAAGTAAAAGATAAAAGATATACACGAGGAATACAAGGAAACTTCTATGCAGTTACTGGACCTGTTAAAAATTGTAGCTAAGTCACCCTCAAATCATACCATATAGTTTTAAAAAATGGGAGGAAATATTCACTAATGTAGTCCATATATATATATTACATCTGAATAAAAGATGTGAAGGTCATGGTCAGAATACCTTTGATTGGATCACAGATAACCTGGACCTAACCAGTAACAAATATAGCAAACTGCTAACCACCATTATTACAATGAGCCAACAAAAGAGCCCCTGACATGCTAGAAATGGCAGTCAAATCTTCTTTAAAATCCCACCCCACAATCTTAGAAGAGAATACATTGGCCTTGGGTTCCTTGCATATAGAAAAAGATGAGATGGTCATAGCTGAAATGTCTTTAATCACTGATTGACTTGATCATGGTTATCCTTGGGTTAAACAATGACAGCAACAGTAACAACAACAACGACTATAGTTACAAAGAAGGGATGCTTTATGTGTTCACTCAACCTGATAGAAATATCAATCAAATCTCCCTCAAATCTCTCCTTACGTTCTTCAAAAATCAATGCCCATTAATGATAATGAAGACTAAGTGAGATAAACTATATCTTAAAATATACATATATAGACATACATACATGCACATATATACATATACGTACATACATACACATATATACATATACATACATACATATACATACATATATATATATAGATACATATATACATATATATATATGTATATATGTGTGCGTTTGTGTGTGTGTGTATATACATATATACTCATACACACATATACATACATATATGTATATATATTTGTATATATATGATCAGCATAGCTGGAACTTCTTTGATCATAAGAACAAAGCTAATTCACAACAATAGACCCATAAATTGAGATTTAATTCACTTTATAGGTTACACAGCTGCTCCCCTCTGTGAAAGGAATCTTTCCAATATCTTTTATCTTTGCAAATATAATTTCTCTCATTATGGTTTATATTTTTGTTTAATTTTTCAACTTAATTTTTTTAGAATTTACGTCATTATATTAATATTTATATTATCTGTTCCTTAGCATAGCCATAGCCAACTAACTGGATCCAGTTAAAAATTTAAAGTATGTATATACTATATGTGAAGGCACATGGCTTAGTGGTTAGGGTGTCAGCACCATGATCGTAAGATTGTGGTTTCGATTCCTGAACTGGGCGATGCGTTGTGTTCTTGAGCAAAACACTTCATTTCACGTTGCTCCAGTCCACTCAGCTGGCAAAAATGAGTAACGCTGCAATGGACTGGCGTCCCGTCCAGCTGCGGAACATATACGCCATTGAAACCAGGAAACTGGGCCCATGAGCCTGGCTAGGCTTTAGAAGGGTGCATTTATTTATTTATTTATTATATATTTTGTTTGATATTTATTTGATTTTCAGAGATGCAGCATATCTATGTGCATAAGAAGCTTGCTTTGCACTAACTTGGTTCCCAGTTCAGTCTTTCTCTGTAGCACCTTGGGCATGTGTCTTCTGCTATAGTGCTAGGTGACCAATGTCTTGTGATTAGATTTGGTAGACAGAAACTGTTTGGAAACCCAGGTGCAGGAATGGCTGTGTGGTAAGAAGTTTGCTTCCCAACAACATGGTTCCAAGTTCAGTCCCACTGCATAGCACCTTGGGCAAATGTCTTCTGCTATAGTCTCAGGCTGACCAAAGCCTTGTAAGTGGATTTGGTAGATCGAAACTGAAAGAAGCCTGTTGTACGCTTGCATGGTGGATTTGAAAATTAT
Source organism: Octopus bimaculoides (assembly GCF_001194135.2). NCBI lineage: Eukaryota > Metazoa > Mollusca > Cephalopoda > Octopoda > Octopodidae > Octopus > Octopus bimaculoides. The sequence goes on along the minus strand of NC_068984.1, from coordinate 127,820,561 downwards.
AATGTATAAAAATGTAGCATGCGTATTTTCAATGCTATTTGCTGCATAAATATGCATTAATTTTAGTGCCCTTACTGAAGAAGTACAGATGGCAAATAATTTATTTTGCACATTGATACAGAAACTTGAGTCTGAGATTAACTACAAAAATATTTTTGTTTTCATTCCCTTTGAAATTTTCTCTTATTCATGGTTTGGACTTTAACTGCCCTTTCTAGCATGTAAGGTGTCCTGTTAAAGGTCACCTCTTTTGTGTATAAATATGTAAATCGTTTGTATACTATTATATATGAAAATCTGTTGTCATTTTGACTTTAGTACGTATGCTGGCCACCAGAATGAAAATTTTTCCAAATTTTCTACCCTTATTATTTTCACAGTAAAATTTTTGTAGTTTTGAAGCCTTTCTGGCCCGCAGTTTTAATCTTTTTATTACTGTTTGCTGATGAATGTAACTGCACTTGCACGGTGGATTTGAAAATTATAATGTATAAGTATGTAGCACACGTAGTTTTGGTGCAATTTGTTGCATAAATTTGCATAAATTTTAGCACCCTCACTGAAGAAGTACAGATGGCAAATTATTTATTTTGCACATTGATACAGAAACTCGAGTCTGAGAGTAACTACGAAAATATTTTTGTTTTCATTCCTTTTGAAATTGGTCTTATTTGTGGTTTTGGCTTTAACTGCCCTTTCTAGCATGTAAGGTGTTCTGTTAAAGGTCACCTCTTTTGTGTATAAATATGTAAGTTATTTGTACACAATTATATATGAAAATATGTTGTCTATATATATATATATATATATATATATATATATATATATATATATATATATATATATGTATGTATGTATGTATGTATGCACTTGTGTGTCTGTGTTTGTGCCCCCCCCCCCAATCACTTGACAACTGATGTTGGTGTGTTTACATCCATGTAACTTAATGGTTCGGCAAAAGAAATTGATAGAATAAGTACTAGGCTTACAAACAATAAGTCCTGGAGTCGATTTGTTCAACTAAAGGTGGTACTCCAGCATGGCCACAGTCAAATGACTGAAGCAAGTAAAATAGAAATAAAGTAAAAGAATATATATATATATATATGTATGTATTTATCTATCTTTCAATATTTATCTATCTATCTATCATATATATATATATATTCATCATGTAACCTCGTGGGCATCGGTACCATTTTCCTCTTTCTCCGTTCTTCCATTCTCCGAACTTTCCATCTTTCCGACGAAGGGCTACGCCCGAAACGTCATACACTCTCTCTTTCCTTTCCTGAGCGTCCAATAATACTATCCATATCACGTCCTCACTTTGTTGTTTTTTTGTTTTTTTGTTATTGTGTTTTTGAACTATATATATATATATATATATATATATATGTTGTTGTTGTTGGCACTCCGTCGCTTACGACGTCGAGGGTTCCAGTCAATCCGCACAACGGAACAGCCTGCTCGTGAAATAAACGTGCAAGTGACTGAGCAATCCACAGACACGTGTAACCTTAACTTAGTCCTCGGGGATATTCAGCGTGACACAGTGTGACAAGGCTGACCCCTTGAATTACAGGTACAACGGAAACAGGAAGAAAGAGTGAGAGAAAGTTGTGGTGGAAGAGTAAAGCAGGGTTCGCCACCATCCCCTGTCGGAGCCTCGTGGAGCTTTAAGTGTTTTTCGCTCAATAAGTACTCACAACGCCCGATCTGGGAATCGAAACCGCGATCCTATGACCGCGAGCCGCTGCCCTAAATACT
>NC_068984.1:127817075-127818781 GCF_001194135.2 Octopus bimaculoides | reverse complement strand
CCGCTGCTACCGCAGAGCGGCGGATTAGAACGCGTACGTACGAACGGCCGCCGCCTCCGAGCGCTCGTTCGAACGACTCGGCGGCGGCCGATTCAGCCTCACTCGTTTGTTTTCGCGCGACGGCGACGGCATCGGGCGTCGTCGAGGCGTTCCGCGCTCGCGACCGCGCCCCCCTTCCGCTTGCCGATCGACGACGAAGACGCTACGACGACGACGATACCTGGTTGATCCTGCCAGTAGTCATATGCTTGTCTCAAAGCTTAAGCCATGAAAGTGTAAGTTCATGCCGTAAACGAAATATATATGATGAATGTAATATTAAATGCAGACATAAATTAAATTACTTATATAATAAGTTTAGATAACTAATTTATCTATCTAAACATAGGATTAAGTACCAACTTATAGTTATGATCAATAGCGCAAAATACATCTAATTAGCTTTAGAATACACTTTAATCACAATATTATACAAAATTAAAACATATAACTACCTTTAGTTTAAGTATTTATTCAACGATAATATGAGCAGTCTTTTACAATATTTCATAGTATTATTTAAGTAATATATAATTTTCGTATGTGGTATAGTTATTATTCTGCGTAAATCTGAGTTTTAAGTATTTTAGTATTATTAATCTTCAATAAACTTTTTATTTTAGGTAGATTTCTTTTTCGATATTTTCGTTATTATTTTACGTATTTACCTCTTGTAATAGACACCATGTTTATCACGTGACCATTCAGTATTAATTCTATGGTACTCCCTCTTTGGTTTATCTACGGTAAATCGCCGGCAAATTAGTTATGTTTTCTAATGTTAATTTTCTAAACAATATTGACAAACGTCTTTTGTTAACTTTATACACTAACACATTTTTTTACTATTATTTACTTCATAATGATTTAACCTTGGACTATAAAGTATTCAACGATAATATGAGCGGTCTTTTATGTTTTCTTAGTATTATTTACTTAATATAGAATTTTCGTATGTGATATAGTTATTATTCTGCGTTAATTTGCGAGTTTAAGAATTTTAGTATTTTTAATCCTCACGAAACTTTTTATTTCAGGTAAATTTTCTTTTTTGATATTTTCGTTATTATTTTAGTAATTATAATACGAATTTACTTCTGGGTAATAGACGCCATATTTATCACGTGACCTTTTAGTATAAATTCTATAGCATACCCATTTTTGGTTTAATATACAGTTACTCGCCGGCAGATAAGTCATGTTTTCTAATTTTAATTTTCTAAACAATATTCGTCTTTTATTAACTTTTACACTAGCACATTTTTTTACTATTATTTATTTCTTCCATAATGTTTTAACCTTATTCACTATAATACTCTTTGTCAATATTTTTAGATTGTAACTCTTAATAATTATTTTAATACCGTTAATGTAGGGATTAGTTTACAGATTTTGTCTCTTTATATATATTTTCATTTCTCATGTTTATGTTTATTCCTTGATTGATTTTGGGTATTTTCTTAGGGATTTGATCGAAAGAGTGACTGATTTTGGGAGTAAAATCATTTCCCCGTTCTAATGAACTTGGATAGCATTTGTTTATGATTTTATATAGTCCTATTTCAGCCATGAAACACGCGTAGTCTATGTACTAGCACTGACTTTTATACATTTATACTTTCGTACTTTATATTATTGTATTGATTTTTATTGTCCAATTTATAATT
>NC_068984.1:127803260-127817065 GCF_001194135.2 Octopus bimaculoides | reverse complement strand
CGGGGAAGGAAAGAAAGGGTGTTTTACATTTCAAGCAAATCTCTTCTTCAGAAACAGGAGACAAGAGGTAAGCCCAAGAGAAAAAGATAGAAGGAAAAAAATCACCAACAATCCACATGTAGTTACATTTTGGAATGTATATATATATATATATATATATATATATATATATATCTGCATGTGTGTGTGTTAGTGCTTGCATTTGTCCACCTCTATACAAGAATTAATTTGTTTGCATTACCGTAACTTACCAATTCAACAAAAGGGTCCAATAGAATAAGTATCAGATTTAAAAGTGAATAAGCACTAGTGTCAATTTGTTCAACTGAACACTTCAAGCTGGTACTCAAACATGGCTATAATTCAATTAGTGAAGCAAATAAAAGATAGAAGATAGATTATATTTGTTTGTTCCTTTCTTCCTTTAGCTTCATTTTACTCGTTATTTTATGCCATTTTTTGTCACTCTCCTCTATTCCAATTATTTTACATCTTTATTTTAGAAAGTAAAGCTCTGGAAGACAGTCTAAGCAAAGGACATGGCACTCACACAAACATACATAAACTTTTTCACTCATACTTCAAAACATTTGCTTTTGCTTATCACGTTTCCCTTAACCTTTTTACATTCAGATGACTTGGTCAAATTCAACGCTTATTTAGTTACAAAGAGTCCAGAACTCCAACTAAAGAGTATGAAACCCACAGAATTGTCTTCCCTTACACACACTTCCTGTTTTGACACCACACTTCCTGCTTAACACAAACCTTCAGCTCCTTTTCTTTTTTTAAACCTAACACAACTCTCAATTTCATGCATCCTAATTTTTCCAACTATTATCTACATGGATTCCCATTGAACTTTAAAAGCTCAAAGACAATATAATGTATTGGTATATTTATTTTTTTATATATTATTTTTTACTTTTTTGTAAAAAACATTTTCATTCTCCCTCTTCTTGAAAATTTGCTATGCAATGAAAGCCGGTTAGAAATCTATATTAAAATATGCTTTCAGTTTAGCATTCTGCCTTATTATTATTTTTCATTTTCCTATATATATATATATATATATATATATATTTATATATACAGGATAGGCTTCATTCAGTTTAGTAGGAGATATGTACACAAGTGCTACACAGTGGGCTTGAACCTGAAACATCATAGTTAGGAAATGAATTTCTTAATCAAACAACCATGTATATTTATGATTTTGTTAATTGTTAAATGTTCTCATCCAAAATAGAAAAAGCCAGAATTTAAGACAAATTTCTTCCTCCATTCATAGAGTAAGTATATTTTCATTTATCACACTTTTTTTTTCCCTGAACCTTTTCTATTTGATAATTTCTTTCCTACTTAAGAGAAATTCTTGAACAACAGAACAATCTCCATCTTCTTGTTCCTGGAACTAAAATCAATATTGAATTTGCCATAAAGCTTAATGCCTTCTGATTATTTAATTTCAGCATTTTTCACAAGTCTTTGTATGATGGCGCCAGAGAGAGTGATGAAGTAGCTATAGATAAATTCCATCATTGGAATAAAGTTAACAACTTGTGAATATTCTATAGACAAGAATATTTATTGTTTCCATGTCCCCAACTTGTCCTTCTGATTTCTCAAGCAAATGGCTGCAGAAAAATTTATGTCCAGTGTCCATATTTTCATTTTGGATTTAATAGTATGCTTTGCAGTTTATCTTAATCGGCAAATCAGTTTGTGTTTCATTCTTGATGAAAATATATTTTGTATTTAAATATATTTTATAAGAATGCAAGCATGGCTGTGTGGTTAAGAAGTTCACTTTGCAACCATGTGGTTTTGGGTTCAGTACCACTGCACAGCACCTTGGGCAAGTGTCTTCTACTACAACTCCAGATTGATGAATACTGTTTGAGTGAATCTGATTGACAGAAACTGTTTGGGAGTCTATTTTATATATATTATATGGATGGATGAGGACAGATATATAAAGAAGTGCTGGTCACTACATATGGAAGGGACATGTAGAAGAGGCAGATGCAACAAGATATGGGACAAAGTGGTGAAGACTGATCTCAAAATGTTGAGCCTCTAAAGAGGATCAACATCAACAGGTGGACAACTTTACCAGTGGGCAACTTTACCACCAATAACAAAGGTTTCAAATTTTGACACAAGGCCAGCAATTTCAGGTAAGAGGATAAATCGATTACATCAACCCCAGTGTTCAACTGGTACTTATGTTATCGACCCAAAAGGATGGAAGGCAAAGTCAAGCTCAGTGGAATTCGAACTCAGAGTATATAGATGGATGAAATGCCATGGAACATTTTGCCCAGTGTGCTAACAATTCTGCCAGCTATCTGCCGGTAATAATAAATCAAATAGATACTAACTCAGAAAAGTAGAAACAAAAGTGATATAAAAGTATAAAACAGATGACAACTGTTATCCAATCTCCCAACTTCCCATCAATAAAAATGAAAATAAAGACGAAACTTCTTACTTGCTAATAACAATACAAAACATGACAGATCTATGGGTACAACTCATTCCTTAACAAACTAAAGATGAATATGATATATACTGACAAAGAAATACCAATTCATCATTCTATGATATAATAATTCATTTATAGTATAGCTGCTGTCACACCTTAAATTTATAGGGAAAAGAAAATGAGATTGTGTAATGTTCAGAGGTCCTTTTGTTAACAACCAATGTCTGCAAATTGGAAAATGAATAGAAGAATGTAAGCTGTTAATAGGATAGGACCTGAATGTTATTATTACAAAATTATATAGAAGTAAAGATACAAGCTGCGTATATCACCTTTGGTATAATATCACACTCATGCAAGTGTATTATTAATGTGTTTATGTGTAAAGTATTATAAAGCATTAATTCACCTCAAGTTATTAAATCTTTTGTTAACGACACATTCACAGATCTTCAAAAACATTACAGATGAATTGAATACATTAATTTAAATTGAAGATACTCTGATGTATAAAATACAGTATTTTACTAAGTACCTAAGTGTTGTTAGAGTTGTTGATGTGTTAATGGTTAGTCTCTGATACAGCAGATCTAAGACTAAGATGTTCCAACATGACCGTCTCATTTTCTTTTCAAACAGGAAGCATTGAAGTTTACATTATTTAATATGGTCTTCCTTTCTGAAGACTGCAGGGCTTGATTTGAAGGAGATTTGGTTAATATTTCTAATAAGTAAGGTGGCGAGCTGGCAGAATTGTTAGTATGCTAGGCAAAATGCTGAGTATAAATATCAGCAGTGAATCTAGCCAATTACTCAGCAGATCTAGTCAACCCACATAGAATGGAAAAATATATATTTTAAAACTAAAATGCTAAATATTTATTTATACAGAAATAGAAGCTTTTTAATTCTCTCAGTTTGTACACCAATCTTATATGTTCATTGAACCATTTTCAGATTCCTGGGTACAAAATACTTATTTATGAGTTTTTAGTGACTGTCAAGAGAATTTCTGTAAAACTTAACTAGAAAATTGAAAAATCTCTTATGCAACATTTAATATCAGTAAATGTAATATTTACTCAAATAATTCTAGCATGTATTGATTTATTTCATGCTTAGTATTTACAAATAAATATTCATGATGCATGCCTTCAGTATTACTAAATATCATAGTCCCAATATTTGGTTATTAAATTGTCTAGAACAGACCATTTGTAAAGTGTAGGGAGGAAGTGTTTTCACAGTTGAAGATTGTGTAAAATCCATCCATCGAAGCTTCTTGATTAAAATGTAGAGAATTCAGAAGGTCTATGATAAATGAAATTTCTTTTTATGAGATTTTCATGGCAATAGCTAAGTAAATTGAAAATATATAAAAGACATTTCTCAAATTTGTTAAATGTTTATGCAGTTCTTTGATTCTGCAGTCTACATGTGTGTGTCAACACACACACACACACACACTCATGAGTATGGCATAGGTGAAGTTTTGTGCCGGTGTAGCTGTGAAGTTAAAGAAGTTCACTTCCCAACCATTTTGTTTCAGGTTCAGTCCCACTGCATGGCAGCTATGGCAAGTGTCTTCTACTATAGCCCCAAACTGACCAGTAGAAAACCAAGAAAAATAACTGCAGAATATTGCAGCCAATTTTTCTCACCTTACAAGTAAATCTCTGTATCACTGTAACAACAAGACTATTGGATGTTGTTATACACCGCTGGTCACAATGTGCTTCCTCACATTGTTATAGCTTTTGAATGATGTTGCCCCACTGGTAAGTATGTGGAGGTGCATTGCTCAGTGGTTAGGGTGTTGGACTCATGAGTATAAGGTTGTGGTTTTGATTCCTGGACTGAGCAACACATTGTGTTCTTGAGCAAACACTTCATTTCACATTGCTCCAGTTCAATCAACTGAGAATAATGAATAATCCTGCAATGGACCGGTGTCCCATCCAGGTGGGGAAAATATATATGAAATTGGGAATCTGGCCCCTATGGGCCAGTGTGACTCAGGAAGGTAACTTTACCTTTGCCTTTTTACCCCACTGGTTAGGTAGGCAGGCAAACATTCCCTCTCAACGGAAAGCCAGTTCATCACAGGGCTACCCACTTTCAGCTGAGTGGACCGGAGCAATGTGAAATGAAGTGATTTGCTCAAGAACACAGCATGTTGCCCAGTCTGGGAATTGAAACCACAATCTTGCAATCAAGAGTGCAATTCTCTACTCACTCAGCCACATGCATAGTAAATGTAAAAAATGGTGTGGTAAGAAGCTTGCTTCTCAACTTCATGGTTCCACGTTCAGTCCCACTGCATGGCACTTTGGGTGTCTTCTACTATAGCCTTGTGCTGACCAAAACCATATGAGTGGGTTTGGTAGATGTAAACTGAAGGGAGCCTGTCATGTGTGTGTGTGTTTGTGTCTTTGAGTCTGCATTTGTCCCCCATCACTGCTTGACAACTAGTATTTGTTTGTATTGCAGTAACCTAGTGGTTCTGCAAAAGAAGGCTGATAGAATCAGTACCATTCTTAGCAAAAAACAAAACAAAAAAAATGTTAAATACTGGCGTTGATTCATTCAACAAAAGAATTCTTCAAGGCAATGCCACAGTATGGTCAAAGTATAATGACTGAAACATGCAAAAGATAAAAGAAAGTATAAAAGATTTTCTCTGTATGTCTGTCCACCTTTTCGTTTGTTTAAGCATTTTCAATAGATATTATATGCCTTTGGATAGGAAAGAAAAACTTAAGGGCTTCCAAATGGTGCAAGTTCTAGCTACATCCCTAATTATTGTTAGAAATATCTAAATGGCAACCTTGAACAGCTGGCATTTTCAGGAAAGAAAGTAACTAACATGCAATTTACAAATACAATCTCTTAGCTGAATAGCAAAAATAGGCAAAAATTTCCCAACTTCAACATGTAACTCTTCTCCGTTGTTGTTATTCAAATTCCAGTGATGGAGGCTTATTCAATAATATGCATGCATGAATATATATATATATGCAGATATATGCACCCAACTTCATGTTTATATATTCTTATTAAATAGAAGTAGCTTGTGTAAATATTGACATTAACATATGATGTAAACATATAATTCTGCAGTAGGATTTATTTAAATGTACTTCCAGAGGTAAGTACACAAACTACAAAATGAGTCATACTTGAATTCCTCCACATACATACATACATACATGCATCGCTTGAATTAGTTTTCACTAATGCAACAAACTTGCTATGCACCACCATACTATAACACACACTTATTTACATTCCCATTCTAGTAACAGCCTCTATATACACACACTTATATTTATATTAAAAACATAATACTAACATACATACATATTTGCACACTCATTATATATGTACATATACAAGTATATATATATATATACACACACACATACATACATATACAAATATATATATATATCTATATAAATATACAAATATATGGTGATGGCACATGGCTCAGTGGTTAGAGTGTTGGGCTCACAATCATGATATATGAATATGTACATACATACATGATGGCCGTCCACTCATGACCGAGGAAGACCATTGCTGACCTTCAGGAACATTGTGCGCTCTAGGACTAACTTATATTTTGCATTTACGGCTCCGTTAGTGGCTAATGACCTCTGCTCGATATGTACATACATACATACATAGATATCTCTTTGAAAATCACGGTGAAAGAGGATAGCTACCAAGACCAGCTTTGAAATCTTCAGTTTCTTTCTACAGATTATAAATTCACATTTGAGCCAATAACGATCTGTGCACTTGGTCTTATGAGTAAATACCTGAGTAACAATCTGGATAAGCTAGGGTTTTCAGAAAAAGAAATCAACCAGCTAACTCATACATTACAAATACAATCTGTAAGTGGAACAGTAAAAATATGCAAGGCTTTTTTCAAGTTCAAAATGTGACAATGTTTTTGCTGTCTACATTCCAATGATGGAGACTTGTATCTTTGTTAGAAACTAACTTCTTTCTTACAGGAAGGCACTAAATAATTAAAAACAGAAGAGGACATACATACATATATAACATACTACATACATACATACAAACAGCTCTTTCTCTATTGGCAAGAAATCTTGAAATAAAACTAAATAATGACATATATACATACATACGTACGTACATACATACACACACATACATACATTCATACATAGCCTTGTTGCTTTATTAGCAACTTGTTTGAACTCTCATAAGAAGAACTTAGATAAAATTCAAAGAAAAATCATATGTCCGTACACCACTTAGCTGCCTTACACATTTGCCACTGACTGCTGCCATCACCAACCCCACATCAAAATAACCACAACAGATATTGTGCACTTATGTGTCTTCATTTGCATTAATAAGAAAGCCATTTCTAATTAAATTAGTAATGGAAATGATAATAAATAAATCACAAAGGCAAACATTTGAAAAAATTTTAATTTTATTTCCCAAAGTCAGTATTTTCACGTTACCTTTTCTAAAATGTTGAAACTTCATTGAAAAGTGTTTATTTGTGCCACAGAAAGAACAAACAACAAAATCTGTTGTGCAAATGGAAGTCTTAGAATGCAAATAGATGTTTATATCTTCTTATACTAGTACCGTCAACAACAGACATGTAGGCATAGAGGAACATTTAAAATGTGTTTCTAAGTTTTCCTCTTTGGTTAAGCTAATCTATCTCAACAGATGCTAAAATAATGATGATGACAATGATAATGATGAGGATGGTATATATTGACAACAGCATTATAATTTTTACAACCACTTTTTTCCATGTTGGCATGGGCTGGATGAGACTTTGTTGAGATAGTATTCTACAGCTTGGTGCATTTTCTGAGCTTTAACCTTTACTGTTCAGATTAAATATTTGCTGCTGATGTAACATGCAAATCATATGCAAATCAGTTCCCACAACCTCTTTATATTGACCAGTAAAAATATAATATGCATACTATGTCATATGAAATGTGGAGAATTTTAGAAAGTATCCTACTATCAAAAATGAGTCAACTCTGTTCTTATGTCTCAAGTGCACATGTAAAGAACTGAGGTACCCAGTTTTTCTGCAGTAAAGATTAATCAGTAAGTATTTTCTTTTTTCTGTATAAATAAAAAAATATAGATTTTTACTTAATAACTTAGCATTATTCAGAAGGGATTACAGCAAAAGAAAAAAGCAATATTTTCCATCAAGTGCCATTTTTGCACTTACAATCATAAGTAACGATGATAACAACACCAAATCTGAGATTACCCAAGTAAGTATATATAGGAAGCAAGCTTCTTAATCACAGTCATGTCTGTGCCTATACTAGTACAAATACATACACACACTTACATACATACATTCATACAAACATACATACAAATTTATTGACTTGTAGAAGCATGGAAAAGTGGATGCTAAAACAATTGATGGTGATGATGATATATTGACAACAGCATCGTAATTTTCACAACCACTTTTTTCCATGCTAGCATGGATTGGATGAGACTTTGTCAAGATAGTACTCTACAGGTGCGTACTCTTCCTACCACCAACCCTTACTTGTATGCAGATAAGGAATTTTACCCCCTGGTCTTTTGCCAAATTAACAACAGAATGGCCAGGCATACTTTTACGGTAATCATAAACAACATCATGATGAGGATGCGAAAGTACACATACAACACGCATACACATACTCACATTCATATGCACAGACATATTTACGCACACAGACATGCACATTTGCATGTATGTATGTACATATGTATGTATGTATCTCTCCCTCTCTATCTATCTATCTGTCTGTCTACCTATCTATCTATATGTGTTTGTATGTGTATCGAAAGTAAAAGACATAGAAAGAAAAGAGGACAGGATGCAAAATTAATTTTAGGCTGAAGCTTTACAAATTGTGACTGAGTTTCAAATTTTACCAATTCTTAAGTAATATGAATCATCTGATCTTATATTCTTAAATATAAAATTGAATATGAGATATCCATTAGCAATAAAAGACCTTTTGATCTGTTTGGCACATGTAATATTATGATTTTAGACCATCCAACTTTCAAGCATGAGATATTTTTAAATATTTCAACAACAATTGCAATTTATGACAAGAATGTTGAATATGAGATGCATGTTAATAAAAATTTGTTTGGTGCGCGTAACAGTATAGTTAGTACATTGCTCTTTAGCATTCAAATGTTCAACATTTTAAAATATTTCAATGGAAATTTAGATTTATGACAATGAGAAGATATTACAGCTATTTAATGTTGAATTCCTATTGAACAAAATATTCAGTGTTTTATATTTCTGAAATACATCAATAACATCCAACAGATTTCAACAGGATATCTTTTCTACTCTAGGTACAAAGCTCGAAACTTTGTGGGAGGGGACCAATCAATTAGATCAACCCCAGTATGCAACTGGTACTTAATTTATCAACCCTGAAAGGACGAAAAGCAAAGTCGACCTTGCAGGTGGACTTGGTAGATGGAAACTGGAAGAAGCCTATGATAATGCTGATGATATGTATGTGTTAGTGTGTGTGTGTGTGTTACTGTCTCTTTGCTGTGGCATCATGTAATAGTTTTAAGTGAATGTCACCATCATGCAAATGTCATTCTTCATTGAGACGTGTCTGGTCATGGTGAAATATCACCTTTGAACATGGAAAATGGACATTAAATTATGATAATGGTGATGGTGGTGGTGATGAAATTGTCCTGCAGTAAAATCCAGTTGGCAATCTTCCATAGGCAAATTTTCTCAAACAACATTGACAAGAACTATGGTGTGTGATAACATACAAGTTACCATGCCATGCCATATCATTGATGAAATTCAAATCATGTTTTAGTTTTATTACAGCATAAAATAATGTTTAAAATCTACACTTAAATGTCAGTTAAGGAATTTTGCTCAAATTCTATTTTTAGTTTAGTTTAACATTTTTATTAATGCCAACTTGTCTTCTTGCTAGATATTTCACATTACTCTTTTACTGTCATAAATAAAAGAAAAAATGATGTGTGTGTATTTATACACACACACATATTATATAAATATATATATATATATATATATATATACACACATATATATAGAGATAGATAGAAATATATTATGCATGAGTAATCTAGATGAGTTGAATACGCAATGTAAAATGGTTTATAGGAAACTTCAGTGAATCAATAATTTTTTTTTTCACTTTCATTTCAAAGAAATGACTGAAGGAAAATTTAATCAACCAAATATTTCAACTTGGTAACTTTAACACATTGTTAAGTAAATACTTGTTACACTCAAACTCACTTCTTGAACAGAAATGACAAAATAAACTCTTAATCCATTTTTACCCCCCCCCCCTTTTTTTTTGTCTTGTTAGAGTGTGGGGTTGGAATGCTAAATCAGATTTGACATGCTGAATTGGTTTTTGTTTTTGGAAGGTGAATTTTTCAATTGCTAAATAGCTTTCATTGCTGGAGAAATTCTTCAAATGTTAGAGCTAACAAAATTTCCTACTCTTAAAACTGCTGATGACTGGAGAGGTTTAGTTCTCATTAGCTATGTAATCAAATAAATTTTTTTTTAGATAATCTAGTTTAAATATTTTAAAGTAATAACAGGCAAAATAAATTTTACTTATTATACTAAATCTTCTTCAGAAATAATAAGAAAGAGGAAGATAAAAAAAAATTTGATTTTCAATATGTTTAAGAACACTATTTTGTAGGAACCAAGATGTGAAGTGAGAAACATGTTAAACATAGTTCTGTGTTGTGATCTTTCATTGTAATTCTAGACATTTTACTAGGCACCAGAATTCTTCATTCTGTTTTGGAATTGGTAGCAGATCTATGATGTCAAGTCCCCTGGGAAAGGCATTTAGAACACTTCCTATGTAGGTGCCTAACATGTGCAGGCATGGCTGTGTGGTAAGAAGTTTGCTTCCCAGTCACATCGTTCTGGGTTCAGTCTCACTGTGTGACACCCTAGGCAAGTGTCTTCTACAATAGTCTCAATCCAACCAAAGCATTCTGAGTGGATTTGGTAGATGGGAACTCAAAATAGTTCATCGATCCACATGACTAAATGCTTCAAGGTGGTGTCCCAGCATGGCAATAGTTTTACGATTGAAACAGTTAAAAGAAAAGATGTATCTGTGCATAAAAAAATTCATAGAAGGTACAGATATAGCTGAGTGGTTACAAATACAGACATAGCTGAGTGGTTACAAATAAAGACATAGCTGAGTGGTCACAGATACAGACTTAGCTGAGTCGTTATGGGTTCAGGCATGGCTTTGTACAGATATGGATGCATGGTTATTTAGTTCATGTGTTTCTAAGTTTGATCTCACAGTGTGATGTTTTGGATAAACATGTTCTACCAAGGCCTAAGTTTATCCAGTGTTCTGTGTGTGAAATATGATAGAGAGAGGATATAAACATTGTTAAGAAGGCATAGTCTGGTACTTTACTAATGAACACCCTTGAGATATTAGTTCTGCATTAAGTTAGACACTTTTGTGACACTCTCACCCTCAGAAATACTATGAAGCAGTGGTTAGTCCATAGAGAACCTGTAATCAATGATGTTGTAATTAACAGATCATCATCGTTTTAACGTCCTCTTTTTCATACTCACATGGGTCAGATGAAATTTGGCTGACAAAAGCCAATATGAAAAAAAGTTTGAATGATAAAAATAATATGAACAAAAATATAAAAATTATACCAGTGAATATAACATACAATCTAAAAAATAATTTTACAAGCCACAGTACATTCTCTATTGGAGACATTTTCAAATCAATGGTATAGCTCACATATCGTATATTCTACATAATCATCAATCAATACAACACAAACTCCTCTTAGTGTTTCAGCTCACTTTAGAGAATGGATTGTCTAAATCCTTCTGTTATGTGTGATTATGTCTAACAGATTCTTGTTCTTTCCATTTTCTTTGTGTCAGAAGTTATTGAGGCAGTTCTTGGTTTTGCAGGTTCCCATCAAATCAGGACCTTCCATGCATCATGGAACAAGAGTGCTATTTCTTTTGTGTAAAGGGTATTGTTCTCTTTGTGTCTTTTGGACAGATTTCTGTACATGTAACAGTATTGGTACAAGTTGTATGAGTAGCCAATGAGTGAATTAATTCCTTAGGGCCCTAGGTGTTTATTTAAGATTTTGTCAGGCCTTAAAGACCATTTGCTTTGGTTATCTGAAGGATGGAAAGAGTCAAAATTAAGATCGAAGTAAAAGGTGTAATTTTTCATCTTATATTCCAACCTTGTGTAGTTTTTGATGGTTGATATTCAAGAAATGCCTGATAAGAGAGAGCAGTTTCTTGGAATTGTAGTGTGGGTATATTAAAGTTTTCCCTATTGAGAAGGAGTGTAAAGTAACCATTCTTATAGTTGTCGATGATGTAAATTACTCTTTAAAGTGTTTTCCTGTTGTTTTTTGTGGTTTCTGTTAGAGACAAATGTTTGCAACGTTCTCTTTTTATGTGTATTGTTTTTTTATGGAGGCCTGAAGAAAAATTGTTGTTGTAAGTATGATGCTCATTAGTGTGGACCGTTTAGGATGTAAAGGGAGTTTACTTCAGACGCTATTATTCTAACTCTTTTATTATTTGTGTCATTTGAAAACCAGGTGTTTAGTGCATCGAAGTTTTCGCAATGGTGTTATTTGATTAAAGTGTCTAACTGATGTGTGTAATGTTGGAGAGGATTTTAGCATTGTACATACATGTATGTGTGCATGCACATACATTTATATTAATGCATTTTGTTTTTCTGGTTTCTTATCCAGAAAGCTTGCATTTCTAGTGTATTGTCATTTCCCATTACTTTGCAAATTGTCATTTGTTGGATGCAGAATTTTTTATAAGTAATCAAACTACCACCATTATGAAAGGATCTGTCTTGTCCAATTTGTGTCTAAGCTGGAATAGAAGGAGCTCAGTGTTCAACTAGTAAGAACGTTTTTTGAATTATCTCTACATGAATGTCATGTATGATTATAAACTATTTTAGTTCCAAAAGCATGTCTGTAATGTTGTTAATGTTATACTACAGGAATTTTAGATTTTTGTAGTAGGAGGTGTGGTGGTGGTGAGGAGTTCTATCGTGTTTACAGAGTATATTTTCAAGAGTGAAGTGTTATTTTTAAATGCATTCTGGACAATCATGTGACATTGAGAAGGGAAATAACTTTCCCCCTCCATCATTGCTGATCTTGATGAGGTCATTGCTATGGTTCAAGCTGATTTATATATTTCTTCTGAAGTATTTGTAAATTTATCATATTATGGTAAAATATGGGACAGAAAGTAGTAGTAAGTCATGTAAAGAAAGACAGCAATGAAAGTCAAGAGTGCATACACAGTACATTGAACAAACACAGAAGGACAGGAAATTGAACTGCAAAGGAAGGTTTGATTTCAAGGAGATTTGTCAACTATTTTTAGCTAGTCAAACCACCATGTAGAAGTTCCTTCATTATTAACATCTTCCATACTACACGCTACAACTTATTTCTACACTATGCAGTGTGCAAGAGAGAAGACTGCACTGGTTTGGTCATGCAATGGGGATGGAAGCTGACAGTTCCAAAAAGAAGTGCCAATCTCTCAAAGTAGGTGGAATACATGGAAGAGGGAGATCCAAGAAGACACGGGACGAAGTACTGAAGGATGACCTGAGGATACTGAACCTTTCAGATGAAATGACAAAGGACCAAGATATCTGATGTCTCGCTGCACCCTAAACACTGCACTTTATGTGATGTAAAATACATATTGCATGCAACAATTTAAATGAAGTGCTGCATGCTATCATCATGTTGCATTACTCACTCTATATACAACGGCTAACATTTACTGCAAAAGCTGTGCATTAGACTTAGCATGCTGTAAGCCAGGGGTTTTCAAACTTTTTGACTTGCAGACCCCTTTATATTTCAGGCTTTACCTTAGGGACCTCCTTATAAATGCTTATGAAATTTATACATAAACATTTGCTTAAAATAACATATATTTTTACATTTATTTATTTAACAGTATTTAACAAAATAGGTTTATTGTCAATTAAAAGATTTCGATTAAAAAACATATATAAGATCAAATTGCTCATAAAAAGTAGTTGCTGTCCACGGACCCCCTGTCTTGTCCTTGCAGACCACAGTTTGAAAACCCCTGCTGTAAGCAAACCAAAGAGAGAGATCCTCTAGGACTCATATGACCTTTGGGGGTCCATATAAAATTTGGGGG
>NC_068984.1:127791157-127803244 GCF_001194135.2 Octopus bimaculoides | reverse complement strand
CAGTCCATGCTAGCAGAATAATAAATTAAAGATTCACAGTAGTATTTTAAGGGTCCATGGAAAGTTTTGATTTAAACCTAGGTATTGCAAAAAAAACCCAGCTAGGTTTCTTTCTCTAACATTTTACATAGTTCAACAATATACAAGTGAATGTGTGAATAACAAAATAGGAATTCTTAAAGGAGTATCTATAAAATTAGTTTTAAACATGAAATTGCTATGGGGGCCCACCACAATGAAATAGTAATTGAAAGGGTCCATAGGTAAAAAATGGTTGAGAACAACTCCTCCACACAGTTATTTGACCTGCTAGAGATAGGTGCTAAATTTTCCTCAAACGCAGTGTTTCTTTGTCTATAAAGAAGGAAAGAGTAGACCAAGATACTTTGTTTGAAAAGGCAAAGTGGTCATCGTTGAAATGCTTTTGATCTTCTGGATCAAGTCTAATCTAGAATTTAACAACCATTGGTTGTACACTATTATCTAATATAGTGTACAGTATTTTACCTAAGTCGATAGGAAAGTCTCTATGTGGTTACTTGACCAGCTAGATATAACAGCTATATTCCTTTAAATTCCACTTTGCCTTCATAAAAAAAGGACACATTAGATGGTCATGACTGGCATGCATATGATCATTGGTCTGCTCTTCCACAGTCTGCCTGGGACTAAGCGATGATAATAAGTTTACTTTCCACATCATGCTACATTCTATACGATATAATGTGGTGCATAAAATGAGCAGAATTTGCATACTGTGAAGCTTCTACAATAGAAATATCCCCCAAAATGGCACAACATCAACTGATCAATAACCATTCTGTATGTCCATTATTGTATTTATAGTGGTGGTGGTGGTGGCTGTGGCGGAAGTGGTGGTGGTGTTGGCAGCGATGGTGGTTGTGGTTGTGGCTCTGGTTGTGGTGGTGGCAGTGGTGGTAGTTCGTGGTGGTGCTAGATGTGTTGGCAATGCTGTTGATGTTTTTGTTGTTTATAAATCTAATTTTACAGCCTACAAAATAAAATGCGACATGGCTCTACTTTGAGTAAATTAAAAGGAAAAATTCTGGAAGACACTCCATCCCATCGTAAAGATAACCAATTAATTACTTTATTAATTAATTTCTATATTTGCCAAACTGTTTCCACTATCAATGCCGCCAGCTATACATCAAACCTAATGGAGACTCGGTAAACTACAAGTTGCATTGTCAATGGCTACATGCTCCTACTTTGTTTACCAAAAGATGGCAGATTCTGAAAATCTTATTTGCAGTTATTATTATCATCATCGCCGTCGTCATCGTCGTCATCATCATCATCATTTAATGTCTGTTTTCCATGCTGGCATGGGTTGGATGGTTTGACAGGAGGTGGCCAGCCAGAGAGCTGCACCAGGCTCCAATTGTCTGCGTGGTTTCTGTGACTGGATTCCTTTCCTAATGCCAACCACTTCACAGAGTGTACTGGGTGCTTTTTTTACATGGCACCAACACCACTGCTCTTGCATGGCTTTATATGTGGCACCGGCATGGTTTTTTGTTTTTACATGGCACTGGTACATTTATATATTTCCTTCATTTATATATATTTTTTATATATTGTATCAAACTTTTAAACCCAACCCTATTATTATAATACATTTTTTGCCCTTCTTGCATCCCCATTTATTTTATATCTACAACCACACATGTTTCATTATTATATGTTAGACTATTGCCAACAAAGTCATGGATATTATTATTGTTGTTGCTGTTGTTGATTATTATGATTATTACTATTTTTATTATTATTGTTGGTGTTGCTGTCGTCATCGTCGTTGTTATCTCCTCCTCCTCCTCCTCCTCCTCATCATCATCATCATCATCATCATCATCAATATCATTATCGAGGCGGCAAACTGACAGAATTGTTAACATGCTGGACAAAATGCTTTTTTGGCATTTTATCCGTCTTTACATTCTGAGTTCAAATTCCACTGAGGTCGACTTTACTCTTCATCCTTTCAGGGCTGATAAAATAAGCACCAGTTGAGTACTGGGGGTCACTGTAATTGACTTACCCCCTCCCTCAAACTTGCTGACCTTGTGCTACACTCACGATTGCTAGATCATGGTTTCAATTCTTAGACTGGGTGGTGTGTTGCGTTCTTGAGCAAAACACTTCATCTCACGTTGCTCTGTGATCACTTTGACACCTGACGCATGACACACCATGCACCTGTTCAGACAACAATGGTTTGATGCAGCGAGTGAGCTAATGTGCAACATGCACATTTGGTCACTATAAATAAATCATTTGTGCAGCTCGTTCAGCGGAAGCTGAATGCTCATATGTTGTCCATTATTATTATTATTATTTTTATTATTATCATTATTATTCGTTTTCGTTTTTTCATCGCCCTTTCAAAGCCTAGCCAGGCTCATAGGCCCGGTTTCTCGGTTTCTATGGCGTATATGTTCCTCCCAGTTGGATGGGACGCCAGTCCATCGCAGCGTTACTCAAGAAACAGGAAGTAAGAGTGAGAGAAAGTTGAGGCGAAAGAGTACAACAGGGGTCGCCACCACCCCCTGCCAGAGCCTCGTGGAGTTTAGGTGTTTTTGCTCAATAAACACTCACAACGCCCGGTCTGGGAATCGAAACCGCGATCCTCCGACCACGAGTCCATTGCCCTAACCACTGGGCCATTGCGCCACCACATCATTATTATTATTATTATCATATTCTGGCTCTTTATGTTCTGCATTAAAATCGCATCAACATTGCTTTTCATACCTCCAGGCAATTGATAAAAATAAATCAACAGTCAAGTATTGAGTCAATGATATCGCCTAATTCTCTCACCTCAAAATTTCTGGCCTTGTACCTAAATCAGAAATTATTATTATTATTATATAGTAGATGACATTTGTCCAAGATGCTGCAAAGAGGGACTGAAACCAAAACCAAATGGTTGCAAAGTAAGCTTCCTAATAACTCATATATTTATATACTTATTTATTCACTTATTTGTGTAATTTATCTGTGTTTTTATTCACTAATTTTTAAGACGTCATAATATTTTTTATAACATATGGGATAACATTTTTAACCCATACTATGTTTTTGTATAACTATGTCCCAACACATCCCATAAGCCTTTTTAGTAACAAGTTGTTATATGAATTTAGGACCCTTGTGGCAAATAAATGAATGTATCATCATCATAGCCGCCAACACCACCATCATCATTTCACTAATTTTATTGTTAATTTTTTATATCCTTGTATTGGATATATAATATAACAAAGCAGGAGAAAAGAAAGTATATACATGACACATTACTATTACATGAGACTGAACACTCTATATCAAAGGCTCACAGCGAACTGCTTACCAACATGAACTACCAATCACTTATAGTTCTTTAGTTTATAACAAAAAGTCAGTCCACCTTTAGTCACTTGATGGGTGATCAGAATCCTTCCACAACATATTTCAAGCTTTCCCTTCAGAACCAAGTCCAGTTATGTGTGCAGTGTATTTTTCCTATTATACTGAAAATTATATATCTACAGCTTCTAAATCGTGCTATTTTCTGTATCTTCTATATTTGTGTAAGTCTTTGTATTTCGATTCCAAATAATACTTCTCTGCATTTCTTTTTTATCATTCCCAAGGCACTTATTATTGTAAGGATTGTTTATGTTTTCAATCCCTCCATTTTGGATATTTTTATCTTCAGGCTTTTTTTATATTTGGTTACTTTCTCCATTTAGATATAGTATCTTCCATTAAAACTGACACATCGATTAGGAGATATTCTTTGCCTAGTGTTCTTTAACAATGATATCAAGATGATTTGCCTCAGTCTCCTTGTCTATATAATTTGACATGTCTCAGAGTATGGCCGCTTTCATCATTCTCAAAAACCTTGACCTTTTGTATTGTATGTTGTACCACCTAATTTCTTTAAATATTCCAAAATGCCAGAATAGTTTCCTGTGTATAAAAAAAACTCCAACTATTGCCATATCTATTTATACATCTTCCATTTATGGCTAAAACTAAGTAACCAGCAACAATGTAATCGATTAATTCTTGATGGCTCCACATATTCCACTTTGTTATATGTTATTGGTAATTTCTGAAGGGGAAACTTAGTCTTATGTTGAACAATCAACTATCCTATAAGCTAGCACTGAGATATTTTTATTGACTCCTACTCTCCCTAGTCTTTACATGTATTGAGTTCATTATCGTTCTGTATCAACTTCAGAGTGGTGTAGTCTAAATTTTTAGAAATCAGGTGAGAGTTGGTCACACGAAGGACATCAGACCACAAAAATACCTGCCTCGACAAATTCCTTCTGACCCATGCAAGCATAAAAAAGTCAGCGCTAAATGATGCAGACAAAGCTGGCGAAAATTATTTGAACAGCCAAAATATTGATACATTGTGTTTAACATAAAGCTCTGTGTATTTATAGTATTACTTCCTTAATCTTCTCTTTCATTTGCATCAACTGTATTTTATGTAGTTCTTTAAATATAGTAGTCTTTCTAATTCATAAGTAAGCCAAAACACAAACACTGCTAAATCTTGTACCTTCCAAATAAAAGCCAATTTTTTGGCCCCTTGTTGAAAGGATCTCTAATTTTGTGAAACCATTCTACCCATTAATCTTCAACCGTGATGGTTCTGTCAGCAATATTTCCATGAATAAAGCCCCCATATTTACTACTCACATTAGTACACACATTAGTAAACAAAAAATCTATATTTGTCCTCTTTATTCTGGTAAGCTTACTACCATGTATACATACATTCCAAATACATAAACAGCTCTGGTTGTTTCAAACTAATGTTCCTTGTGGATATTACTGTGATGCTGGTAGAACTTGTGGGATGTAATGTAAGGCTAGCAGACCTGAAGAACTGTATTGTACTGAAGACAGAACCAGTTGACTAAAATATTGTAATGTAGTGTTGGTAGAATGGAATATAATACAGTGATAGTACAACTGGTAGGTTTTATTGAGGTTGTGAGAGAACTGGTTGAATGGGATGTAAAATAGTGTTGGTAGAACTAGAAGACTGTTATGTAGTGTTGTTAGAATTGGTGGAATGCAATGTAGTGATGGCAGAGGTGGTAGACTGTGATGTAATGTTTATAAAATTTAGGGAATATAATGTAGGTTGGTAGAATTGGTTGACTGTAGTGAAATGTTGGCAGAACAGGTGAAATAATATAGTTTTGGTAGATTCAGTAGACTGTACTGCAGTGTTGATAGAACTGTTGTGTTGGTAGAACTAGAATGCAATCTAATATATAACAGTTCATCATTCCTTTAAACACTGCAGTATATTTTACCATCCTTACCAAATCTGCAGTACAGTCCACCAGTTCTATCAATACTTCAGACAATGGAATACTCTCATGACTTTTGTCAGCTGATTAATATGTCTAAAGGAACAAAAAATAACAAAAGCAATTCTAATATCAGTGAAGTAATGATATTATCACAAAAGTAATGACAATAACATGAAAGTAACAATTTCTCTAAAACTTATAACATCACTAATACAATAATAATATCACTATGGCAACAGTAATATCACTACCTTCAAGTGTCACAGAGGACATATATCTGTGTATATTATAGTGTAATGTAGATGTGAAATTAATATCCCACGATGGTATGTTAACTCAACAAAAGTAATCTTCCAAAAATATCTGGTAGCTTCTTCTTTCACATAAGTCATCCCAGGTTTAGTAAAGTAAGTCTCCAGTAGATTTGAACTTCCAACATACTAATTACTTGGTAATTCATATTCCGTATCCACTCAGCCACTTTGCTACTACTCAACAATAATTGCCACCAAAATATTAGTTTTTTTTGTTGATTTTTTTACACAGTTACTTACTATCCAAAATGAGAAATTCTATTAAATTATTGAAGTAAATTGGTCTAGTTTCTGCAGGATATTGCCAATATCTTGTGCATTTACTGAAGATTTCATACCAAATTTACTGGAAATTTTATCAAGCTAAAATGAATACCATGATGAAAACAATATATGGAGAACCTATAACCAATCATATTTAAAGGTTTACATGTCTTCAGTCTTCATTCTGAGATTAATGGAATAAAAAAAGAGATAGCTGACTTAGCAAAGAATTGTTCTAATTTCCTTGTGATAACTCTTCTGATATGATACATACATACATACATACACACATACATACACACATACATACATACATACATACATACATACATACATACATACATACCTACCTACCAATCTTGAGAAATTAGGCTTCTCAAAACCAGAGAGGAGAAAGCTAATTCGAAGACTACATATCCACTCCCTCACTGGAACTGTAAAAATCTGTAAAACTTTCCTGAAGTTTATCATTTAAATATATTTGAGCATGTCTAGATATGCAACTATATGCATGAGCATATGTACATAAAGCAAAACATACAAATCTGCACATATACATACATGCATGAATACATACATACATACATACATACATGCATACATACAAGCAAAAATACCCTGTTGTTGATGTTGAAATTCCAATGAAGGAGCCTTGGATCTAGGTTAGAAACCAGCTCTTTCTCTATTAGCAAGAAATCTTGAAATAAGATTGAGCAATGACATACATACATACATGCATACATATATATAGTCATACATATATGCACATACATACAATCTTGCAGGTGCTGCCAATATGTGAAATTCCTAGTCTTATCATTGAAAGCATAAAACTAGGTATTAATATTTTCGGTCGATAACTGAGGAAGAATTAGAGTCCTGGTGTCTGTCCTTCATGTACGTTTTGTAGTATTTAACACATTTTTCATATATGGAATAACTGAATGCCATACATCCTGACTTTTGTTAACAGTAAGTTTATATATATATATATATAAACATAATTAAGGGATCAGCAACAGTTGCTTCACCACATACCAAAGTTCAGAAATAGCAGCTAAAGTGCTAAAACTCCAACAGATAGCAATACTTGTAACTCACAAAGGCAAAACAAGAAAAAAAAAAACAACGAAACTAACCAGTCTTAGTTAATCATAGACGCCTTTCTGGATCAGAATAATGAAAACCTTCATTTCCTCATCAGTATGATATTCTAGTTTGCAAATTTGAAGATGCTGGCAACCATGCATGCTCGACCAATTATTTGTAATAATTATTCACTCCCTGATAGTAAACCGCAGATTTTCTGCAGTATTGCTTGTGACGCACATGGTAATTCTTGAGGAGGGATAAGGACTGACTCACCTATGTAAGTTTGGAGGTGCTGCTTATATTATGTTGATGCATGATATCGGAACAAAATTCCATGGTGGTGTGGAGATGAGCATTAATTGATCAAGCATGAAATAATTTTTAGACATTGAGAAAAGAAATTTAATTTTATTGATTAGCTAATTGTGCAGGAGTTAGTAAAGCGTTAAACTGTGCTTGTAAGGATTTTTGCTGACATAGTTATGATGAAGGCTGTGAGGATTTTAGTTGTGAGGTACTTAAAATAAGATACGTGAAATTTTTAGCCATAGTGGAGGGAAATTAAGGCTATTAGTTGTGGGTGGAAGGTGGGTGGATATGAATTTAATTTTTCAAAATTAATGTTTGAATTTTGTTATTGGAAAATATATTTGGATTGTCAGAGCCTCATTTGCAGAATATATTATAGGTTGCTTTTTAATAATGAGTCTAGACTAATCTATGTGTATTAAATTAAAATTGGTTGGAAGAGGGAGGGGAAAGAAAAAAAAGGAAGAAAGAAAGAAAATGAGAGAGATAAAGGGAGGTAGGTTCAAGTGAGCAGTGATGTATTTTTAGTGAAGAAGTGTATACTTTTGTCATTGTAACATTTTTCATCTTGCAATAATTCTAGGAAATAAAGAAAGGAAGAAAAAAAGAAAAGAAAAGAAAGCAGGAATGATTGGAAAGAAAGGAAGAAGAAAAGAAAATTATTCCCATTTAATTCTGAAAATTATGTGTGAAAAGAGTATTTCTCTCCATGGCTGAGAATGCAGTTGTTTATAGCAACATGTGTCAGGGTATTTCTTTAAACATGCACAGATATTGTCTTGGAATTTCAATGGAACTCAATTCTTATTCAGATTCTTACGTGTTAAACTGTAGAACTGTATTTCTCTGCTGCCATAGAATATTTCAATTGATAGGAAACAGTATCACAGAAAGTGATAGAAATTTCTGGAATGGCTCTGAGTAGTTTTCCACATCTCAAACATGAGTAAATGTTTTATACATATAATATATTTCAGGTAGTAGCAAATTTGATGTTGAAGATGGTGGATGAGGCAATTTTCTTACCTAAGTCAGATACAGTTTTATACAGCACATGAACAGAAACTTGTGTAACAGAAAAATACGGGATTCTATAGAGTGGATAAGAAATGTTGAAGCTACTTCAGTCATTGGTTTTCAATTGTAATCGACTGTAGGATAAATGATCTTTTGGTTATTAAGATATATAAATCTGTGTGTAAATATGAGAAAAATAAGAGGTTTTAATTACTATATAAATCTATTATCATCATCACTGCCACTATCACTACTGCTGCCGCCACCATCACCACTACCACCACTATCATTATCATCATTATTTAATGTCTGTTTTTCATGCTGGCATGGTGCAGATCAGGGATTCCCAACCATTTTTTATCTACGAACTCCTTTGATTACTATTCTATTCTGGTGGACCCCCATAACCATTCAATATTTGAAAGCTAGTTTTATAGAGACTTCTTTCAAAATTCTTATTATGTTTTCCACTCATTCACTTGTGTAGGTTGAACTAAGCAAAATGTTAGAGAAAGAAACCTGTCTCTTGCAATACATACCAATGCATATATCTAAAGCAAATTTATTCAGGGGCCCTTAAAATACTATTGTGGATCCCAAATTTACTATTTTGTTCCATGGGCTCCCCAAAATCTTATATGGACCCTCAGGGGCCATATGGAACTCGGTTGAGAACCACTGGTGTAGATGGTTCCACCGTAACTGGCAAGTCAGAAGATTGCATCAATCCCTGCAGTCTGTTTTGGCCTGATTTCTATGGTTGGATGCCTTTCTTAATGCTGACCAAGCAGTCAGAGTGTACTGGATGCTTTTTATGTGGCACCAACAACAAGCATTGAGGTCACTAAGTGACTTGAAAGACAAGACCTCCTCAACTGAGCAGGCAAGTAGCATTGAAGGACAGAAATAAAAGGAGTCTTGTGTTAAAAAGGGTAACATGGCTACCTAAGATGGGAAGAGAACGGTTAGAGAGAGAGAGAGAGAGAAAAGGAAAGACAGGAATAGGTGGGAGTAGGCAGACTGTTGATTTGATAGGTGAATTTTGTGATTCAAAAGAGAAGCCAGTGATGTTTTTAGTTTTCTCAAAGTATGTCCAATCAAGATTAATTTTTCTGAATATAAAATACTATCAACTAAGAAAGTTCACACTCTTTGCAATTAGTCGTTTATTATTTCTCCTATGTAAGAAATGAATTCCAAGAATAAATTGTTAAGAAAGTGATATTCCAGTATTTCTCTCTTCTCTGAGCCGTTCTTTTATTGTACAGATCTCACTATGATAGAATAGAACTGTTAATTGCTTTTATCAAAGACAAATATTCAGTACGACTAGCAGCATGCAAGCTTTACTTATTTGAAATTATTCAATCAGCTTGCATTGGAACTAATAGGCTACAATACTGCAAGAGATATGTCAATATATTACAGAACATTTTATTACATGTAATAGAACTTTATATTACTTGTTACACGACTTTTTATTAGCAGTCGCAAGACTTTACATTACATATTACAAAACTTTATAAGAGGTATCAATATTGTAGGTGATATGTTATATTACAAGACTTTATATTACATTCTCTTTTTTACTTACCTTCTTATACCTTGAGGTACACACTGACATCATGTCTCCACCATCTTTTCCAGGTACTTTTACCCTTGTATAATACAGAGTAGTTATATACGTTCTCTACAGTAAGAAACCTGTTCATGCTGTATCACACTTTAGCTGCTTAACATCTACTATATATAAAGCCACCTCTCTTGCTACTAGACATCCACCAGTGAGGTCACCAAGTAAGTTGTGAAACAGGAAAAGAACGGGAAAGGGAAAAAGCCTCCTTGACAAAGTATGTTGAGAGGCTAAAGTATGATAGAGAGACAAGTGTAGGTGTCTTGCTATAGAGGAGATACATAGCCATACTGCATGAGAAATAAAATAGGAGTGAATATAATTGTTGTTAAAATTGTAAGGTCACAAGTTCAATTCCCAGCGAGGCAAAGTGTCCTTGAGCATAACACTTTATATTACATTGCATCAGTCCACTCAGCTGGCAAAAATGAGTTGTACCTTTAATTCAAAGGGCCAGCTTTCTCACATTGTGTCACGCTGAATCTCCCTGAAAACTACATTATGGGTATGTGGGTCTGTGGAGTGCTCAGCCACTTGTATATTAATTTCATGAGCAGACTGTTTCTTTGGTCAGATCAATTAGAACCCTAATCATAACTAATGGAGTGTCAGTTATGTAAAATAAGTAGAAACAAAGATAGCGAGAAAGAGTTGGTGAAAAACATGGCTGTCATCATTGTTGCATCTGATGTTTTCTTAAAATTTCTTTTTTCTTTTTCTTTTTCTTTTGGCATCAAAAAGATCAGTTCTGGCAGTGAAAGAGTGACACCAGTTGGAGCAAATAACCTCCTGCCTCCCACATTATTGTCTCAGTTCTAACCATTTTGGATTCTTTTATTTGTTTCAGTCATTTGACTGCGGCCATGCTGGAGTACCACCTTTAGTCAAACAAATCAACCCCAGGACTTATTCTTTGTAAGCCTAGTACTTATTCTATCGGTCTCTTTTGCCAAACTGCTAAGTTATGAGTATGTAAACACACCAACATCGACAGTCAAGCGATGGTGGGGAGGACAAATACACACACACACACACATATATATATATATATACGACAGGCTTCTTTCAGTTTCTGTCTACCAAATCCACTCACAAGGCTATAGTAGAAGACACTTGCCTAAGGTGCCATGCAGTGGGACTGAACCCAGAACCATATGGTTGGTAAGCAAGCTACTTACCACACAGTCACTCCTGCACCTTTTCTATTAACAAAAAGGACATTCTGGTGTGTTTTTAGTTCTTGGTGGGTAATTCAGGGAAGAGATTAGATAAATCTCTCTTCTAATCACTCATCCTAATGAAAGTAATGGTTCTCCTGGAACCAGGAAAAAAATTCAAGAAGGCTGTTATTTACATAAAAGCTATTTAACCTTATGCATAAAACACACTAACAATTTCATTTTTTTGTTCAAACTGTTACTAACTTTAATCAAAATTCTTTCGTTTTTGCTCTACCAAAAAATCACACTAAATTTTTAATTTGAAGCTACCATTCCGGTAGGATTGTGCCACATAATTTTCAGTTCGTGAAGACTTGTCACATGCAACAACCATATAAATTCAAACAAAGTTTGAGCATTTTTTTTTTTTTATTAATGCTAACAAATGAATGCTTGTGCTTAAATAAATTTTTGACTGTTAATCCAGTCACCACAGTATATATTTTAGGTTCATTTCGGTTGTTTATCTCTACATCAGTGTTGGAAACAATCAACTCAATGTCTAGTGAGGAATTCTCAGAGGATTGATCTGAAGCAACGGAGAGAAGTTATATCAAAGCATTTTTTAAAAGTTTCAGGAAAACCTTGCAGTTAAGTTTACTAGCATTTTTTTTTTTTAAAGCTTTAAAATTGTGGTCTTTTAAATGCCCATAAATTTTAGTATAGATTCTTGATGTGAGAATTTGAGAAAGGAAATTTGGTAGTCTGAAATCCTTCTTATTTCCCCCATTGAAAATTGGTAGTCTGAAATCCCTTTTATTTCCCCCATTGAAAATTGGTAGTCTGAAATCCTTTTTATTTCCCCCATTGAAAATTGGTAGTCTGAAATCCCTTTTATTTCCCCCATTGAAAATTGGTAGTCTGAAATCCCTTTTATTTCCCCA
>NC_068984.1:127787249-127790510 GCF_001194135.2 Octopus bimaculoides | reverse complement strand
TTTTATTTCCCCCATTGAAAATTGGTAGTCTGAAATCCCTTTTATTTCCCCCATTGAAAATTGGTAGTCTGAAATCCCTTTTATTTCCCCCATTGAAAATTGGTAGTCTGAAATCCCTTTTATTTCCCCAAGCAAAGCCATGTGGTTTAGAAGTTTGTTTTTCAAATACGTGGTTCCAGGTTTAATGCAGTTGTGTTATACCATACAGCAGGATCAAACACAGCCTTCGAAATGTAAAGATAATTTTAAATATAAGTTTTTGTTTTTTACCTTATATATATATATTTACTTTAAAATATAATTTTTTTCTTATATGCAGAGGCATTGCTATGTGGTTAAGAAGCCCACTTTACAATCATGTGATCTCTGTTTCAGTCTCACTCTGTGGTAGCTTGGGTAAGTGTCTTTTTTTAGTCCTGGGCTGACCGATGCCTTGTAAATTTGGTGGACAGAAACTGTGTGGAAGCTTAGTGTGCATGTGTGTGTATGTATGTATATATATATATATATATATAACATTAATAATGATAAGGAGAATGGAGACTTTTCACATCCATAAATTTTATTTAACAGTTATTTACAGCATATTCTCCAGAACTACATGTGTTTCAACTACAGCAAACTGCATGTTGTTGGATGTGCAACCTTGCACCATGGTCGGTGCAGTTTCCTCAGGGTCCTTTACTCTAGACTGTTTCAACATAACATATGTGTGTGTGTATTTTCATTAAAAAAATATACCTTAAAATTTAAATTACCTCAAAAGCTGTGTAATAAATACATTCACTATGAATTAATTGTGAGCATGAAGTACTCAATACCCACCACTGAGCTTTAGGGCAGATTATGCTTAGCATAATTTTGCCAACATATTTATAAGTAGTATATGTTACTTTCTTTTAGCAACTTGCAAGATAGAAATAAGCAATCACTGATGAGTATTTAATGAAAACTGAAACTAGTTGGTTTAATCTCCATTTCAAGCTGCCAAAAGCCTTGTGATTTAACCACATGGTCTGCTTTCACAGCAATACTAAATGTGGCAATATTAACTATCTAGCATTTAAACCAGTCATATGCAACACAAATATTTTACCTGTTTTATGTTCAAACAGTCCAGTTCTGACCTCTTACACGTACCCTACAATGTTATTTTAAAAATATACAATCACAATACCAAAATCTCAAAGCTACGAGATATATGCATGATTAATTCAAAACAATGTGAATAAATAAGTATTGAATTTGATAGAATAATCTGAGTAATCTGAAAGGATTAAACATGAATAGAATTTCAAATACTTATTCTTAATCCATACCATATTTATACTTTGATATTTATAATATGTACCAATTTTATAGTCATTTACATTTCTATGTAAATTTAACCCTGGCTGAAAATATTTAATATATTAACCCAATAAGTAACACTATTTTAAGAAACAACAATAACAGTACTAGTTGGTTAAGACAGCTGATACTTTTCACTTGCGGAGTACTCTTCATATTTCTTCAGAATAAAATTGTTCTAGCCATGAAATAGGGACAGTCAGTTTGGCATTGCCTGTTTGGTGTGACTGATTCAATGCTGATTTATTTGATATCAGATATTTCAATGTTTCTCTCTCTCTATTTTATGTGAGAGGATATTTCTCTTTATTTGTATGACAAGAGGGTTATGTCAATCATGTTCAATCAATAAATTGTAATGTCTCTCATGGAAAGTGAACGAAGCCCATTTTATGTATGTGTGTGTGTGTTAATATCTCTGTGCCTTGAGTGGTAGTTGTAAATGAGTGTTGCTGTCATACAAGCAGACTCATTCATTTCCAATATTCTACGAAAACATGTCTGACCATGTGGAAATATAACTCTGCTTGAAAACAGGTGATGGTTAGCAACAGGAAGGGCATCTAGCCGTAGAAAATCTGCCTCAATAAACTCTGTGCAACCCATGAAAGCATGAGAAAGTGAGCATTAAGACGATTATAACCATGATCATGATTACTAATGTCTGGTTGCAAAAATATAATACCAGTTAGGTATTGGAGTTGATGTAATCAATTAACCCTTCCAGTCAAAATTGCTGGCCTTGTGCCTAAATCAGAAACAATAACTAGTGTGGCTCTGGGATTATACAGGAATATACTGATATAATATATATACTGATATATATATATATATATATATATATATCAAGATATAATGATATATATATATATATATAATAATATATGCTGATAATATTTACTGTACCATATAATATCATTTTCTAAGATAAGACATTAGCAAGATATTCAGTGATTAGAGTATAGTGGACTGTATCAAGCCCAGTACTTGAACAAAACTTATTTTATCACCTTTTTTAAGAATTTAGGGCAAAGTCATTCATCACCCCCATTCCCATCATTGTTTACTGTCTGTTTTCCATGTTTGCATGGGTTAGACTATTTGACAGGATCTAAGCTGCAGAACTGCACTGAACTCCACTATCAGCTTCAGCAAAGTTTCTATGGCTGGATGCCCTTCCTAATACCAATAACTTTACTGTGTGTACTTTGATGTAATTTGAATATTAAAAATCATTACCGTTCTTCCATTTCAGAACTTTCTATAATGATGTTGATGATTTTCTATTGTCAGTATGGGGCCACAAATATTAGCAACCTCAGTACTTGAGTGGTACTATGTTTTATTGGTCCCCCAGAAGAATAAAAGACAAAAATTGACATTCACAGGATTTGAACCCAGAACAAACGTAACAGTGCATTTATATGATGCTCAAATGATTCTGCTGTTAATAAGAACTGTAACAACGACGACATCAACATTG
Organism: Octopus bimaculoides; assembly: GCF_001194135.2. NCBI lineage: Eukaryota > Metazoa > Mollusca > Cephalopoda > Octopoda > Octopodidae > Octopus > Octopus bimaculoides. The sequence continues at coordinate 127,787,677 of NC_068984.1, read as the reverse complement.
AGAGGGTGTGTCCATGTGTGTATAAATATATATATGTTATGATTTCACTTAGGCAATACTGATAATCAATTGTTGAAATTAAATTGTTTTATGCTTAAGAGTAAAACATCAGGTGAGTACAGAGAATAATATCAGCTATTAAATGACAAAAGAACATGCTATGTAATTACTTTCATTAGCTTACAGCTGTTTTTGCTATAGGAAGCAGAACATGTTTATTTTGGACTGCTTTTTGAAATAAACATATACTTAGTTTTAATGGCTCTGAAGAAGCTATAGGAAGTTACACAAGCTCTCTGCTATGAGTGCACTGCATCCTAAAGCAAAAACAGCTGTAAGCTAAAGAAGGTGATTATGTAACTCATATTCTTTTGTCATGTATTAACTGATATATATATATATATATATATATATATATATATATATAT
>NC_068984.1:127773004-127786317 GCF_001194135.2 Octopus bimaculoides | reverse complement strand
AGAAATCATGTAATTATTTCTTGTTATATAGAAAAACTTTTAGTTCTTGAAGTAGTGGTTTATGAAAGCTAGGGTGAGAATTGAACTCTGAGATGAGATGGGCAAAGTAAATGGAGAAGAGATTCCAGTACTGCTAATTTGAGATTCATTTTCACAGGAAATTTCTTGAAATATCACTTCAGTTGTTCATGTTTTGTTTTTGAAATAAGATTTTCATTAAAAAACAGGTCATCCAGTTTGAGATTTTACCATTCTTGTATGTGTTTGTGTGTGTGTGTGTGTGTGCGTGTGTGTGTGTGCATATGTGTATGTGTGTGTGTGTGCATATGTGTCTGCATGCGTGACAGACAGATAAGAAAATAGATAAATTAACAGATAGACAGACAGAGAGATAGACAGACAGAGAGATAGACAGGCAGATAGATAGGTATAGATGGATAGATAGACAGGTAAGTAGATGAATATATAAATAAACATATATATGTCAAAGTGAGGAAACTATGCATGTTTTAATTTGTATTTAGATGCTTTGGACAGATTGAATGGAATATTAAATTCTTCAGTGGAAAAAATAAACTTTGTAACAAAATGTAGTCAAAGTAATGCCAAATTTTAAGAAGTGGCAGAAGGTATTTGAAAAGGTTTATTTAGACCTAATTTCTTGAATAACTGAGAATTTAAGATTTAAAGGTGGAGGGCAGTTTTCTGAATTTGGTTTTAGTTGATGGTGTTATTGCTTCTAGAAAAATCCATCTGACCAAAATTATTACAGTACCATTTGTGTTTATAACAAGATGTAAGCACAAAAATAAATAAGATCTTCAACTGTTTTTGGACACTCAATTTTCCAAGACTGTTGGGGGAAAAGGCAAAATATATCAGTTCTGTTCTATATAGATAAGGAATTAATGTAGCCTGTAGACCAAAGGTTGGAAGTGAAACACAACACTGTGAATTGCTTTATTTAGAACTATCTGATGACTGTTGAGCAGCAAGAGATTTCTATAGCTCATACAGACAGATATAAATGTGTCCCTAAAATGAGAATTTCTTTTCATAGATAAATGAGAGGGATTCGTTCAGAAACTTAGCTGCAAATTTCCATAGTCAGGTTTAAAATACAGAATAGCGTGAGGCAAGGTTAACAAAAAAGGGGAGAAAAATAAAACGGGTGGAAGGTGGGGAACAAACAAACAAACACTGAGACTAGAAGAGTTACAGGAAATTAACATCAAATTTTGTTAACATAATGCTGAACATAATAATAATGATAATAATAAGTGTCAAATTTTGGCTCAAGGCCAGCATTTTTAGGGGTGGGGTGGAGGTTAGTTGATTACATCCACTCCAGTACTTGACCAGTACTTTACTTTATCGACCCTGAAAGGATGAAAAGCAAAGTTGACTCTGGTGGGATATTACAACAATAATAATAATAATAATAATAAATAAATAACAATGATTTGTCACGTTGGCACAAGGCCCCAAAGCTATAAAGGAGGAAAATAGTTAATTGAATCGACACCAATACATTGGTTGGTACTTACTTTATCAACTTTGGAGAGATGAAAGGCAAAGTTGACCTTGGCAGGAATTGAACTCAAAATGTCATGAGGCAAAACTAAACACTATAAGGCATTCAGTATGGCGCTCTATCATTTCTGTCACTCCACTGCCATAATAAAAATATCTTTTGTTTTCTAACATAGGCACAAAGCCATATATTTTGAGAGGTGGGTAGAAGTTGATTTAATTACCCTCTCCCCCTCCTACCCAGCACATATGACTGTAACTTATTTTATCAATCCTGGAAGGATGAAAGGCAAAGTCAACCCCAGCAGAATTATAATAAATAATGAAAGATACAAAAGAAAAAAAAAATCTATATATGAAACAAAATTAGAGTATCTCTATAAAATGATTTGAATGATAAATTGGTATAAAAATATACAGTTGTCTTGTTATTGGAGAATAAAAGAAGAAAAGTATGTTTTCATAACACAAAAGCAAAGGTTGTCGTTTACCATTTGAAACTGGAACAAAGAGTGTGGGAGCAGGGAATGACAAATAAAATGGATTTTTCTTCAATCTGCTTTGATAAATTTTCAACAATGGTTTGGTGCTGACAACATGACAATCTACAGACTTCAGACTGTTTCAATAAAAGATGTGGGGAAAAATATTACACCTAATATTAGTAGCGCACATACTATCATACCTTGAAAAACTTACACAGTGGAATACTGTTTGGAAAAGAGTTTGAATGAGAAGATTTTACTTTATTTCAAAAGCAAAATAGCTTTGATTCTAAAATCTCTATAAAGATGAGTTATGTTTGTCTCAATATTAAAATCTTGGCAATCTCTTGTGTACTAATTATTTAAGTAGATTCAGAATGATATCCATATAAAGAATTATGTGATGATTTCACATAAATATTTAACATGAGCAGTAGAACTTTATGAGACAATTAAATAATTCCCTCCTCCCCTCCTGAATGAATATTAAATTCCTGGATTGGAATCAATACTATGGTCTTATTCATATAAAATTCCCACAAAAATACCAAATTCTATGCTGGTTTCCTCTTCTCTGTTGAGAAATATATATAAATATTTGGAGCAATATTCACACACATATTCACTAGTAATTGATGGATACAGGTAAGAAAAATCTACCTAACAGTTTGATGAAGATACAGAATATATATATGTATATATATACACCATTATTTGCAGTTACAATATATAATTCATCTATTCTAAATGAAACACCATCATATCAGTGTTTGGATGGCAGTAAATAACCAAAATGATTACATTCCAAACTAAATTCATATTTAACAGTCTGTCTATCTATCTGTCTGTTCACAGATATACACACACACACACGCATATACACATGCACTATTATACACATAACCTAAGGCAGTCAAATTTCTACATTGTTCTGTTGTTAGTGTTGCCAAAATTCTTTTGGACATCTATTGACCTGATCATCGAGAACTCCTCAGTTGGGAATAAATGTCAGATAGAGGTAACACTAGTAACATTCTACATGTAGCATTCCTTTAAGAAGTTCTGAAAAACTAGGTCACACACACACACACACACACACACAGACTAAGATTTGGGATTTGGGGAGTAGTCAAGTCTGAAATGATGTTGAGACAGCACTAAAAGAAACAGGAGCTGTACAACTACATTATTCAAGAACTGAACATAAAGATCAAAGAAAGTACTCTGCCATTTGGATGTGTTGATGTAATGTTGACATGCCATTTGAGAATGGGGCGTAAAACAAGAGGTTATTGGTTCAATATCAGTAGAATAACTAAATATTATTATTGAAATTAATAAAGTTAGATAAGTATGAAAACATGTCAGTTTAACCAATGTTCAAAACTTCAACAGATTCTAACCTCAAAGATTTATTCCATCACTACATTAACATCGGCCTCAGTATTTTTACCTTATGGTTCTGATGAACTTTCAGTTTTATAGGGAAATGTTCAGTCAGGGTTCTGTTAATCTTTTCACAGATCTTATTCCATAAGACTACTAAAGTCTATGCCACTTCCTATTCACTTGTATTAAAAAAAGCCAAATGACAATCCATATATATATATATATATATATATATACATGTATGTATGTATACATATATAGAGAGAGATGGAGAGAGAGCTTTATCCAGAATAGAGATGGATTACCAACATTTTTTTTAGTGGAATGCTTGATAATTGCAATGTTTTCGTATGAAACCAATGGTGGTATGGTAAATCCATATATATATAATTTCTTAATTAGGAATAAAAAGAAATGGGAAATTGGAATGCAGAGGTATTCATTATTTTCCTAGAGACATTGAAAGTGGTAAATGTAGAAATAAGTCTTTTATTTCATTATACTAAGGAATGGTTTATGTACTGTGAATGGTTTGGATGTGTGAGAGGGTCAGAACCATAGTTAAACACTTCAATGATATTAAAACTGATTGTCAGACTCGTATGTTTTGAATATATAGAATGAGAAAGGTTTGTATTTAACTGCTAATGAGGACAAGGCAGAAGAGAAGGAACTTTTAAAGAGCAGCAAAAAGCCTGGTTATTTATAAAATAAAATCAACCTGCCCAGAGGAAAAAAACAACAAATAAAAAGCAAATCAAACAAAATATAACAAAACAAACAATTTATTCTGTAAGACATAGCCATCAAAATGGTTTGAAAATTGAGCCCGGAATAATTGTGAGATAAACTTCAAAACTAATTTTAGGATTATGCAGTCAAGTTTAAAAGCATTATAGTAGTTTCTAACAGGGTAGGTTTGTAGGCAGAGCAAAACCCCAGAATTCAGAGACCTGGTTGAAGTGAAAGTGGTTCAGAGATTTTCCCAATACGAAGGAACTAAATCTATCAATAATGTTATTGCTAGAGTTGTCTGTTAACAAAGAATAACAATTGGATAAAAAAAAAACCAACAAAAAAAACTCAAATTAAATCATTCCACAGAAAGCAAGTGCTATATGAAAAAGTAGCCAAGTTTTAGCAACTACAGCTACTAACATACAGCGTCTGATTTAAATGAAAAGTAATTCACAAGAACTGATCAACTTACAAGTTGATACCCCCAAAAATGTACTCAAGAAGATTCGATTCTTAAATGGACATATTACAATGAATTTCAACAGAGAAGGTTGATTAAAATTTTAGGGTGATACCAAACTAAACAACCTCAGGTGTTGGTTGAACCAAAACAAAAAAGACAATTCTTTGAAAGTCATCTAATGATAGACTGACATGAACAAATAACCGTGTGAATCTGAGTTTGATTCTGAGTGCTAGCAGTCTGGGGTGGGCAGATGCAGAGGTTCAAATCTAACAAAAAAAAAAAAAAAAAAAAAAAAAAAAAAAGGTCACTGAATCATGTTGTACATAATATCTTTCTCCTTTATCTCTCTCGTTTTCCCCCCCACTATTTTAGCTTGCATCTAATGTGCAGGTGTTCTGCAATTGTAGGTAATTAGCGCAAATATACCAACACAAACACTAACTACTTAGCTACCTTCTACAGCCACACAGTATCTCAATAATATATTTCAACAAACCTAGTGTTCACTGGTAGGACCAAACACTAATAATTAAAAGTCAATAGTGTTACATTGATTGCCTGATGGAGGAGGAAGGTTTCCATACTACAAGCCTCTTTCAGCCTACCATACATTCACAGACCCACTAAAGGAATCAGTATTAAATGATGTCAATGTTTTAAATATAAACACAAGTTGTCGGCCACTTATATATATTTGTTGATTTCTTTACCAACCCCAACGCTGATTACAGAATCTCCAATCAAATAAATTATTTAGCATTCTTCACCATTTTCACTCAAACATACCATAATAAAAAAAATCAAAAAAAAAAAATTCAAAGTTATGCTTGTCATGAAGGAATACAACAATTTCACATAGATTTTACTTCAATACTTTCTGTCCTGGCAGTTTTTTCTCATTGCATCCTTAACAACTAGATTAATGGTAAGAGGTAATTGTGTGACATCAGGTAATCATAATGATCAGTTTTGAGAATCAGATTGAATCTCTGGATCATTACATACCAGTAACTAATAGCCAGTTGACAGAAAGTGTGGCACTAAAAAAAACCCAAATAAAAAAAATGTTTATGAAAATAGTTAGGGAAAAGTATAAATGTTTAGGCCATCATTTACTATCTTCATAAGATATTATCAATACAGGGAATATTGTCAACTATTGGCTGAGAGTAGAGACTGATCTGATGCCTGTGGAGGCCCTCTTAAAAGTGATAGAAGAGAGCAATAGCTGAAGAACCCAAACCCAAGAAGTTTGAAAGATCTGATCAGTTCAAGATTTTAGGAAACAAATTTTAAATCATAAAAGAGTGGGAAGCATATCTTTTTTGAACTATTCTCAATAGAGAGGAAACCAGGGTTTTCAAGACAATAAAAATAGTTTGTATTAATTATAATGTTAAAGAACATCAACATAATAACACTAACAGTAAAAGTATTAACAGCAATATTGAGCATTCACAAATGCTTCACTGCACTCATCTATTTTATTGAGAAGTAAGCAATGTTTTATTAACAAGAGCTGAAATAAGCCAAATTTAAAGGCGGTTTGAAGACCAAGATTTATCTTGACCATGCTAATGAGCTATAGTTTTAGGTAAATATAATCAATTATTGAACTGAAAATATTGACTAACTTCATGCTTTAAAGAATTCCTGGCAGTGGATCAATCTACCTGGTGACTTTATGGCAGTTTGGTAGGAAATTAGGTAAAAGTAACTACAATTAAGTCTTGTTATCACAAAAGACAGGCATACATGACTGGATAACTAAAATAACCTATATGAGCAAAAGGATGTTTTCTAATCATTAAACTCTTTTTAAATTAACATTTATTTAGATATATGTTTAAACAGTGTGTGGTTGTAGACATAACATTTTATATAAAGGAGAATTCCAATTTCTAAAAGTCACAAGGAAATTCTCTTTCATACAGTCTTTATAGCTATCCCAATACTTTTGCTTGAACATACATTCTCTGTACAAACCTTGGATTACTACTAAAAGAAATTTAAATTTATATAGAAAACTATGAGAATATTAAGCATGCTAAAAATACTGACTGCTTGGTTCAGTCACATTCAGTTGAGTCATACTCCAGTAGAGTTATATTTAAAACATAAAATAACAGATAATTGAAGATTAGCATAAATAAATAGTCAAATAAAAAAAATTAAAGATAGTGTTAAACTAAAAAAAAAAAAAAACGTTTTCATCCCAAAAGTTACTTTTTTTTATTGTACAATAATAAAACAAAAACAAAACAGATGACAGTTTAATTGAACAGGAAGTAGTTTTCATCTGTCACAAATTTTTGAAAAGTGGAAAGCTGCAGAAGAGGGAAAGAAATGTTTTAACTGCTAAATATAAAAATTGGCTTATAAAAAAGTGAAACAGTTTTCATCAAGTAAGTAGAAAAATACAACTTTTGCTAAAAATTTTAAAAAAGAAAAAAAAGAAACGAAAAACCAAAACAATAAAAGGAAAACAATGCCATGTTGTTAGAAATGTAAAAATCATCAAACAATTTTCACTTGATTGCTTCTCAGTTAAAAGAAGAAGAAAAAAAAATTGCTTTTCTTTTATAGAAAATATTAGATTTTCTGACATGTCAAGAGATTAACTAAAGAACTTTCAAGATAATTGAACAGAAATGGGAGCATATTTGTTTTTTTTAGATGCCCTTCTGTAAATTGTAGGTAAATAGAAGAAATAATCAATCGAGGCACTGATCACATGAGAAATTGTTGATCACTCTCCGATTAGAGATAATATAATGCAGTATTAAGAAAATATGAAGATGGTCTCCTGCTATCTAATGGAGATTCAACATGGTAAACAAAGTAGCTACTGGTCAGGAAGTTACCTGGCTACAACTAAACTAAGGCCCATGATAGATAGAAGTTTTATTCTACTTAATACTTGAACTGGTGACTGAGACATCACTAGTTCAAGAAGACTTAACCTAACAAGCTATCATTAAAAATATGTTGCCATCTTCTCACTATCGCAATATATAATTCATTTAAAAAAAAAAAAATTACATCATATATTTATTTCCCTCAGGTTTTTTTTTTTTTAGGATTCACACACAAAAAATAAAAATGAAAATAAAACAAACTTTAATGGTTAATTACTCCATTAAATCTAAATATTTGGAATCTGTTTCTTAAGCAACAAACATCTACTGAATTTATATTGAGAAACTACTAGGCTAAAATTGAACCAGAGCCTTAGGAGGGGGTGGGTTTTATAATTAATTTGGGTTGAAATAAATTTGGGTTCAACCTGCTCAAACTATGTAAATTCTCATAATCTCAAAGTGAATTGGAAAAAGAAAAATCTTTCACACACGCAAATGTTCATACTCACTAACAGTGATGCACATGTATACACATATAGACATTCATGCAATGATTCAGTCACACACAGATTGCATGTATCATATGGAAGCAATGTCCCATATAGGGAAAGTATGCTATAGTATTGAATCTTTTCTCCAAACATCTGGATAGAGCAGAATAAAGCACAAGACACATGAAGGAAGGTCATCAGAGATGTGGCAGCAACTTTCATTCTTACCTTTTGAATGTGTTGTCTCAAGATGTAGCAACAAGACTCAACACACCTTTAACTTGTCATATACACACATACAGATACAGGCACACATACATACTCATATATACACTTAGTATCCAACTATGTTAGGTATTACAAGTGTAACAAACTGGTTGCTGAGTGTACACACATAATCACGCACACATGCATAAACACACGTGCATACAAACAGTCACTCAGTCAGTCATATCTGCTGCTTGGTGTTAGGAATTAGAACCAGATCGACATTAAATTATGGTTGACCATTGCTGACTTACTTAACACTCTCTTCCTAGAGAAAATTAACGTTACATCCTCAAAATATTATACAATGCACATCATATGCTGTTCTTTCTATCTGCATCTTTCTCATCTACTGAATGATAACAATAGCAAGGTGACATATGACTGACTAATACAGCAATGTCCCTGTCCTGTACCACTTTTTATTTTTTTACACTCTCTGTGGATCTGTCTCTTGAGGCATCCCTGGGTCAATTGGTGGAGCAGCCTGCACTTTGAACCATGGAGTCTCCTTGTATAGGAACCACAAATTACCAGCCCATACAAATGTGTTCAGAAAGCCAAAAATCTGAAAAAAAAAGACAATGAATGAACTTGCATGTCAGTAAAAATTAAAACTAGAGAATTACATTTCATAAAATTATGCTGTATTACAAAGTGAAGACAACCATTTGCACCACACAGATATGCTTCCTCCTGTTTTCTTTTCTTTTTCTTTTTATAACACAACAGAATTCTTGCTCCTTTAAACAAATAAACAGCGTAGAACATATCCCAGCTACCAGGACACAACCAGCTCTAGTTTTACACTGCAAATCCCACATCAATCACTTCACCAAGACCTTTCCCTGTTGAATTGATATCCTATGGGTGGGGGAAGAAGAATAGACTCTAAGACCTGACTAGCACTTTATTTATTTAATGACCCCAGAACAATGAAAAGTAACACTTAAAAGTTCCTCCCAGATAATTCAAATAACACCATACACCAATTAACACAAACAAGGGGTTACTTGTATTGGATAAGAACAGTTTCTGCTTCAACATTGGCAGTCTGCATGTGCATGTGTGTTGCTGTTGTTCTTTAGTCATAAGTCCACCTTGAATCAACTGAGTTATGATCAAAGGTGCTCCAGTCATGACCACTCCATCTTTATGTATGTCAGTGACTGCAGTATCCAATGTATGCTTCTTTATTTAGGACAGTCAGGTGTTATTTGAGAGAGACCTGGCTGCTATTTCTAGCAAAGCTAGTGACCACGTGTATGTGTGAATGCAATGGTGTGTTGATATACTGTGTGCAGCAAATGGTTGTGTTATTGGTGTGAATATATTTGGTTTGTGATGGTGCATAGTGGTGTGTGTATAGAAGTATTAGTGATGATATGTAAGCATGCAAAAACATACATAGTGTGTGTGTGTGTGTCAGTTTGATGGTGTGCATGTGTCAGTGTATACATATGTGGGTGAGATTGTCTATGTATGTAAGAATGAATGGGTGTATAGAAGTATATGCATGCATATATATGCACGTAATAGTGTGCATAAGAGTATATGCACACAATAGTGTGTATGTATAAGGATATGAGGGATGTATGAAATTAGTTAATAAGTAATGTGAAAACAGCAAAATGTTTCTTACAATTGAGACATCCAGGGTCGAAAAGTTGGCATCTGGTCCTTTTATACAGCGTTTCTCACAACTCAATTTCTGAAATAACGCATCCTCTGGGTCTGAATAGTACTTGAGATCAGAAACACCCTGGGCCCAGGCAGAAGAAGAAATGAGCCACATCAATGCAAAGACAGCAGTTGTGACAAAGTCCTGTGGTGTGAAAGGAAGAGACAAGGTAGAAATACTTCATTCATGATGTTATTCTCATTTTCTATCGTTAACTATTAGTAACTACCATTTCTATCAATAACTTCATAATAGATCATAGCTAATCCAAAACAATTCAAAATAAATAATAAAAAATATATGACATTTATTGCATGGAAACTGAATAAAAAATGTGTATGTTAAGAGGTTAAGCATGCATAACCTTGTAGTTTCAAGATTTCAAATGATGTAATTGCTTGCTTTTAGAATGACATTGGAAAGGAAATATAAGAGGCCACATCTGGCTGGTTTGAACTCAAAACTGGAAGAATATTCAGGCTGGATATGACTGGTTTAAATGCTAAAAGGTTAAACTATTGATTGTAGTTATGTATAATAACATGTTGGACTAAAGATTATAGAAGTGTATAAAGATAAAACTACTGACTGTGGTTATGTATTTAAGTATGTTAGATTAAAGACAGCTGTTGTTATTTTAGTGTGTTAGACTTAAGGTTGTAGTTTTGTATTTGTGTTAATGGAAACATAATACGTACAGTAAACACATCTGATAAATGTACCATAACATGTAATGTTTATTGCAAACATGTAAATGTATAACATGCATAGTAAAAAACCCTCTTTGGTGATAAATGACCATGGGATTGCACCTTGAAAGTTCTCTTCATGTTAGTGGAAGATCAGTAGTCACCCATGCATACCAGCCTTCCCTCTCTATGCCGCTGATGTTATCCAAGGGAGAGGCAAAGGCTGATACAGCTTAGCACCAGTAACATCACAATTCATTTCTGCAGCTGAGTAAACTGGAGCAATGTGAAATAAAGTGTCTTTCCCAAGAACACAACACAGCTTGATCCAAGAATCGAACTCACAACCTCAAAATTGTAAGCTTGATGCTCTAACCACTGAGTCATGTACCTTCACAGTAAACACATTTGATAAAAGTGTATCATGCACAGTTAACATGAAATATAATACTGTAAACAGTAAACTCTGAGATCAGTGAGATTGACATGGTCAACATTTGTCATTAAACATTTGCAACATGATGGTTGCAGGAAAACACATGTAAGGAGGTAATTCCAGAGGGCTGATGCTCTGGAGAGGAAGTAATAGGCATGTGGGTGCAGAGCCTGAGGGCTGGGGTGTGCAAGATAAGGAAGATGAGAGACAAGTGAGTGAGAAGTGCTTGAGTGGAAGTAGCACAAAATCAAGCAGCACTGAAAAGCAGATGCTACTATAGTAGTGGTAGAAAAGGCAGAGAGTGGACACAGTATATCTGTGAATAAAAGGATGAACAGTGATAGTGGTTTCATGCCAATCCATTGAGTGGCCTTCATTTGGATATGGTTCACAATGCCTCTGGTTCAAATTTTTGGCATAAGGCCCGATGATTTGATGAGATGAAGAAAATCAGTTACATTGATTCCAGTACTTTATTTTATCGATCCCAAAAGGATGGAGGGCAAAGTTAGCCATGGCAGGATTTGAACTTAGGATGTAAAAAGCTGGAAGAAATGTTACTAAGTATTTGGTCTGATACACTTATGACTCTGTCAGCTTGCTGTCTTAATAGCAGTAAGAGTGATCCTTTCTACTACAGGCACAAGGCCAAGAATTTTAGGGAGAGGGAGTCGGTCAATTACATCAACCCCAGTATCTGGCTGGTACTTTATTTTATCAACTCCCAAAAGAATGCGAAGTAAATTTCACCTCTGCAATATTTGAACTCAGAACATAGATGGATAAAATGTTAATGATTCTGCCAGCTCACCACCCTAATAATGATGATGATGATGGCTCAGAAAGATCAGAACAAATGAACATAGCTCAAAAAGACTTGAACAAATGAGTATCAGTAGCCATCTACCAATGTGGCTCAAAAAGATTGGTACAAATGTAAAGATAGAACACCAGCAAACATCATCGTTGCTTGGGACTGCAAGAGTCCTCCACAGGGTTCTTGACGCATGATCAGTAAACAAGTGTCACCTCAGTCTGCCAGCAGAATAAACTGAGAGTTTTCATGAAATAATAATAACAACAATAACTGTTTTGAATTTTGGCACAAGGCCAGCAATTTTAGGGGAGGGGTTAAGTTGATTACTACAACCCAGTACTCAACTGGTATCTTGTTTTATCGACTCTGAAAGGACAGAAGACAAAGTTTGCCTTGATGGGATGTGAAAAGCTGAAAGACATTTTTCCCCCCCAAAACCCTAATGATTCTTTCTTTGAATATTGTTACAACATTTACTAGACTGATAGTAATAATCTGAATACTTACGATGATGGTCAGCCTGGTGTTTTTACGATAGACTTCATCAAAGTAGATATAGATGACCAATGCAGCCAGACAGTAGAGGAAGGCCATCACTCCAATGAAGACATAGAATTCGCAACTAGACTTCACACTGTAGTAAATTGACTCCGTAGTCTTGGAATCACTACAGAGAGGAATTTCAGCATGCATATTAATGCTGCAATATAATGTAATGTGCCATTGTTAACACTGGGAAAGTAAATAATTATGAGATTAACATGAGAAAAGACATATCTATATAAACATTCTTTGGTGACTGCTGTCTCATTTAACCTTTCTAGGCTTTTTTTTTTTTTTTTTTTGAAAATATTATTATGGTGGCATTTGAAGCATAAATCAATATGAAATTCTGGTGGGAGGTTTTAGATAAGAACACTTTAAAAAACAGGAAGTTTGTGCCATAGAAACAGAGGTGGTAGATAATTATGGAACTGACATGAGAAAAGACATACCTATGCAAACATTCTTTAGCGACTGCTGTCACTAAAGAAGGCCATATGTATTTCAGTAAGACTCTGCACTATCACACATGGCTCTAGTAACACAGGAATGGATAGCTGAAAATTTTCATGATCACAAAACCTCTAACATTTGGCCTCCTAATTCCTCAGATCTTAATCCATTGGACTATTACATGTGGAGCATTGTTGAGAGAGAGGTCAATGAACACACCTATAACACCAAAGATTCTTTGAAAGCTGCCATAGTCAGAGTAATGTCTAAAATGAACCAGGACCACTTGGTTCAAGCATGTAGATGATTTAGATCTTATATTAAAGCAGTTGTTGAAGCTGAAGGTGGCTTTGTTGAATAACATTATAGAAAAGAAGGTTTATTTTTATCCTCATAGCATTTTTTGATAAATAAAGTTATTATCTGTTATTATATGTTTGTTTCTTTATAAACATAAATCAGTC
>NC_068984.1:127771001-127772455 GCF_001194135.2 Octopus bimaculoides | reverse complement strand
AGAGGGGGGAGGGAGAGAGGGGAGGGAGAGAGAGAGAGAGAGAGAGAGAGAGAGAGATGTACAGAAATCCATAGTCTGAAAATTTTTCTTTTCCATGTATCATCAATATTTCACTAGCCATCATTTGAAAGTTAAACAAAGTTTAGTAGTTTAGCAGCTGTGGTAATAAGTTAGTTGCCAACTAGAATAAAAACATGGTGCCAAAAGGCTCTGGCCATAAAGTACCTGATGCTTAATGTCTGACGTCAAATAAGTTAGTGTCGAATCAGCAGCACCAAATAGGCAGGGCTAAAATGACTGTACCAAAACATCTCATATCCTTACACTCACAATAGGCTTATGCAGATTCTGTTTACCAAGCTTCACTCACAGAATATTAGTCAACCTGAGGTTACAACAGACAACACCTGACTAAGGTACTGCACAGAGGGATGAAAGGCAAAACCACATGTTTGCAAAAGCGAGCTTAACCTCAAGTGGTACCACTAAGCAAAGCATATAACTTTGGAAGGTTTCAGTTTGTTTGAGTGAATAAGAGATTAACTGTAGGAAAAGTTTCCATCATTCTTATCACCACTCATGCAAGTAATGGAAAACTAGACACATAATAGCAAAAACTATAAAGTAAAAGGAAATAGAATACTTACATAAAAGGATAATCTAGTTTGAATGAATAGTTCTTACTGTTAGTTCCCCCTTCACATTTTATGCTGAAACTAGATTCTGTCTCAACACTGCAGGTAGTGGCAAATGCAAATATTGATAAAATCTGAAAGTTAACAAAAGAAAGGAATAAAATGAATGACAGTTACGAACACAAATATTTCAGAATCGCATTTCTTACATATACATGTGTGCATCATACAATGTAATTCACAAAATATTATTCTATGGAGAAAAACCTCATCCAAAATCTCAGGAATTTTCTCTCCTTGTGACACAATTTTATATTTATTTTACAAATGCTTTTTACTGATGTTGTCCACCACTTGTTTCTTTAAAATCTTCCCCCACCTTCCTAAATCTTTGCTGCTTCATACAGAAATAAATTGACAGAATCATCAGAGCAGTGGACAGAAGCCTTGCAATATTTGTTCTGGCTGGGTTCTCTGAGTTCAAATTCCAGCAAGGTCAACTTTGTCTTTCATTCTTTTAGGGCTGATACAGAAGTAAAAAAGAAAAGAGAAATGACAGTCGCAGGCATGGCTTGCTTCCCAACCAGATGCTTTTGGGTTCAATCCTACCTTGTGGCACCTTAGGCAAGTGTCTTCTGCTATAGCCTCAGGCCAACCAAAGCCTTGAGTGGATTTGGTAGATGGAAACTGAAAGAAGCCCATCATGTGTATATATATATATATATATATATATATATATATATATATTATAAAATAAGAGCAGGAAAATTACATCAAAAAAATCATCGCAGAAGATATACGTCCAAAATAATATTGTAT
>NC_068984.1:127759916-127768325 GCF_001194135.2 Octopus bimaculoides | reverse complement strand
ATATATATACATATAACGATATATATATATATATATATATATATATATGTATCTATGTGTATGCCTTTGTATCTGTATTTGTCCCCCCTTCACTGCTTGACAATGAGTGCTGGTTTGTTTACATCGCTGTAACTTAGCAGTTCAGCAAAAAAGGAACTGATAGAATAAGTACTAGGCTTTAAAAAAAATAAAATAAATAAGTCCTGGGGTTGATCTGTTCGAGTAAAACCCCCTCAAGGCGCTACTCCAGCATGGCCACAGTCAAATGACTGGACTTTGTGGCGATATTCAGTTTCAGCCATTTATAATTTGAGTTCAAACTGCACTGAGTTAATAATTATCAGTCTGGAGAACATTCAGCTCAGTAAAGGATATGTTAAAAGTGAACCTCGACAGAGCCACTTGCGCAAACCTCTTCAACAGCATGATTCTACCTGCAAAACAACACAAAGAGCCATGGAAAGATCGATGCTGGGAACTTCCTTGAGAGATCACATCTGAAATGAGCAGATTAGGGAGAGAACTAGAATGAAAGATGTTATCACTGAATACTGTTTGAACAAACTCAGATGGACCAGACATGTTGCACGGTGCACCAATAATCGGTGAGCCTGTGCAGTTGTTGAAGGGTATCCATGCAAGCAGAAACGATCCCTTGGAAGGTCTCCACTCAGATGGATTGATGATGTAAAAAGAATAATAGGACTACAAAGGAGAAGGATGAACAGAATGGATGAAATGCTGTGGCCAACAGATTCAAAGAGAGACCCGACAGTCTGGCTGGTCAAGGTGATCGAGCTGAATACACTGAGCATTAATTCAATTGAATGTTTCCCATTCCCAGTAAATTTCCCAAGTTACTAATAATACATTTTGGCAGTGGTCGGGGAGAATGCTCATAACAACATCCCAGTTTGCTTTTCCTATAAATGCAAGTTTTGTAATCAATGAAAAAACAAACAAAAAAACATCTTCATTAAATGACAGCAAATATAAAATCTGATGAATGGAAAAATTGAATAAGCCTGTGAAGTTATGCAGAAAACAATAAATCATTGGTGAAATGATGTGACAAGTTTGACTAATATTAAATAAACATCATCAATAACAACAACACCAGTGACAAAATTTTAAGTCTTTCTTATCCATATTTCTAATAAAATATACTGTTTTTGTACTTCAATTAATTTTGAAAATAAATGAGAATTTGGAGGGATTTTGTAAAAATAGCTGTCATTATTAAGCTGTTGTTTGGAAAACATAACAAAGGATTCTTAGATTAAATTGACAGGCAATTTTATCTTAAATATGAACACTTTAAAGCAGGTTTTGTGTCATAGGAATAGAGATAGTCTCATGAAGGTTGGTAACAGAAAAGTCAGACAACTTGTGGCTATGAGCAAACTACTTAACCCAACACTGATGAGTGAAGAAATTAATAACCAACATTTCAGTAATTAAAAAAATTAATTGGAAAATGAATAACAAAAAGAGAGATTTTAGTGATATAAAAATTATTTATAATGTAGAACTGACAATATTGGTTTGATATGTTTTCCTGAAATAATAATAATAATAATAATAATAATAATAATAATAATAATAATAATAATAACAAAAAAGAAAAATAGATGGCTTGAGTATTTTAGTTACTCACTTCTTCAAATATATATATAGATGTACATACATATTTATTTTACTTAAGAAAAAAACCCAGCTGGCTTTTTAACTGATATTTCTAATGATACACTATATACGTCTGACCCTCATAACAATAAATAAAAGTTGAAAAACAATAGAAGACATAAGTGACATTTAAGAAATAACTACAGTTTTGAGAGAGAAAAAGAGATGGGCGAGAGGGGAAGGACGAGAGAGAGGAAGGGATACACGGGGGGGGGGGAGAAAACAACAGAAACAAAGAAAGAGAAAATCAGAGAGAGAGAGAGAGAGAGCTAAACATAGATAGAAAGAAACACACTCACATACAAAGAAAAAAACACAAACACACACAGACTTGGGGAACTACAAATACAAAAATCGTAAAATAAAGTGTCAGAGGAAAATTACATCCAAGTGAAAGGAGCTAACGGCAACATTGATATTAATTTTAGGCTGGAATATTTTTACCCATGTTTCATTCATTTATTTCTTAAATTTTATTTCTTTCTTTTCAAAGATGCAAATCAATATTTATTGAACCACTTCATTTGCATACTGCAGTGTTGGAGTGTTCACCGTTTTAAATGTAAGGCACCACTTTCGTTGCCACAGCAGTGTTGGACACTGCACCAGCCAAACATAAAACTCCCCTTATGCTGGACACTGTAGTGGTACTCTCTGCATTACCACTTTTGTTGATCACACAGCAGTGTTAGACACTCTGCCATGCATCAATACACCACTTCTGTTAACATTCTAGTGATTTTCATTTCTCAGTTCAAACAAAACACCACTTCAGTTGTTACTGGAGTGTTGGACTCTGTACCAGTGAAACATAAAGGAACCTTTTTGAGGCCATTCTTCTCAATGGAAGTAGCAGTCAAATGTCCTTCAAAAAGAATAAGGATTATATCTGCAAAAAGTAAGGATTATATAATGCAGCCTCTTAAAAATGTTGTGTCTGAATAAAAGACAGGATTGTCACAGCTTGGACATCTTTCATCACAGGTCTGTATGGATCAATAATGACCTGATTTCTACAGTAAAAACCCTCTTTAGTCATGAACAACCATAGGATTGCACCTAGAATGTTCTCCTCCAAGGCACAAGCCCGGACAATACCATGCATACCAGCCTATTCTCTCCATGCCACTGATGTGATCCAAGGAAAAGGTAAAAGCTGATACAGCTTGGTACCAGTGACATCACAGCTCATTTCTACAGCTGAGTGAACTGGAGCAACATGAAATAAAGTGTCTTGCTCAAGAACACAACACACAGCCTGGTCCAGGAATAAAAACATTACTTCTGTTGATATTGGAGCACTGCACACTTGCAAAAGTTAACGACAATGTCTATAAACACCTATGTTTTCAGACACAAATTGACAAGGTACATGTCCAGTTTCTGTAATGATGGCATAGTCTGGGAAGGGAGTGTGCGAAATGAATCCAGTGTATTACTGGTATCTATTTTAGAGTCTTAACTCCGCAGGAATTCTGAATATATATATATATATATATATATATATATATACAGAGAGAGAGAGAAAGAGAAGAGAGAATAAAATTAAATGTTGTCACAGATTTAGTCCAAAATGCAGTCATGCCTTTTCTACTGATTCTCTGCTGCCCAATTATGCAAAATATTAACAATCTCCGATGCCTTATATGATATTATCATGTAACTGCTTCCTATTCCCTGGCTTCTTCTGTCCCTTGTTTCTTTTGTTTGTCCCCCTCCTTGTCAGCGAATTATATAATCAATAGTAGCGAAATGAGGAAACTTGTCCAAGAAATAATTTAAATACAAACCAGCGTGGCACGATATATATTAATATTGACTGAAATAGCTATGTTGAATAGATATAATCTGATCAGAACTTGAAGTGAGGGATGAAACAGAAAGAGAGAGATTTGTGGTAGAGAGGATGAAAGAGAGAGAGAGAGAGAGAGAGAGAGAGAGAGAGAGAGTGATGATGATGAAGAGAGTAAGAGAGGGAAAGGATGTTGAATATTTTTGTAAAATATATCACAATTCCATTATGTATTGACATGGGATACAATAACAGTAAGTTTCTCTTCAATTTTATATTGAAAATCAATAAAGTCTAGTTTTTAGATAAATATTCTCAATTCTCTTTGTTCATCCACCAAATCTACAAGATAGATTAATTTCTTTTTTTTCTTTTTAAAATTATATTTTGTAGCTGCAACAATATTCAGCTAAATACACTTCAATTGTAATGACATGACTAAACTCATAGCCTGCACATGTATGTGTGTGCATGTGCACATGTGTGAGGGAGGTGCGCATGGGGGAGGGAGGTTGTCATTTTCAAGAATAAAAATTTCGGCATTTCACCTTGATAAGCGTATGATATAGTAAAACAGGATAATTTGAGGGAACTAGTGATGGTCAGCAGACCAAGAAGTTTAACCAGTCGAATAAATCATTTTGCTGTGAGCAAAAAATAAAAGTAAAAATAGTAAAGCAAGCTTAAAAGGTACAGAGGATTCACAATACATCCATGTATGCTGGGGATTATAAAACCTACAACAATGTAGGGGATTATTCACTTCAGAGACACGGGTGCAGATCAGAATAATTCCAATAGTACAGGAGATAACAACTTGGGTGATATAGGGATTATAACATCTCTAGTGATATAGGGATTATAACATCTCTAGTGATATAGGATTTAAGATACATTCAGAAACAGAGGTGATTTTAATAACTCTGGTCCCATCTTCCCAAACTACCTTAACCATTTCAGTACCAATGCATCCAAGACTGCTCCTGGTTCTATGGTATGAACTATGGTGTCTAAAAGTGATCTACATTAACCATTCAGCATTCAAACTGGACATATCCAGCCGCTCACCTCAACCCTACAATGCCATTCTAACATTAAATAACCACATTATTGAAATCTCAAAGCTATGAGATAATGCATGATTAATTCAAAACAATATAAATAAATTATATTTGACAAAGTAATTTGAATACTAAAGGGTTAAAACCTTCCATCAAAATTTCATGTTATTTTGTATTTGAAACACCAGCTTAATAATGGCAGAATTATGTTAGAAAAGTCTTCATTATTTTCTGAAGTAATTGAGACAAAGGCAATGTATTTGAACAGAAATTTGGTAACTAAAGGGTTCAGGCTATCACTTCACCCTTCACCTCTACTAGCAGTTGCCCATGTACCATAACTATATGACACTGTTACAGTGTACCTTGACTGTTCTGACACTGCCACAGTGTACTGCCTGCATTGGTCATGTGAGCTACATTCATTAAAAACATGTACCCAACCTACATACATTAATAGCATGTCACCTACATAACAATATGTCAAGTTTAGATTCCCTCAGCCAGTGTTATGTATTTAGTGTAGCTCTAGCACAATATACCATAGCTGACATTACCAACATGGTTACAAGGTACAAGAACAACAGTTTGCAATATACTAAGGTATTTTTGTATCTTTATAACCAAGATCTCAACACAATTTTAGTATTGCATTAACTGTAATTTCCAATATATTAAACCTTGTGGGAATTCCTTTAACTTTATCGTGGGGTAAGAAGTAGATCATAGCCACTTGGAAAATATTCTTTAGTTAAATGTGAGTGAGCTAATTTGTATTCTGGTGTTAGTTTGACAACTGTTAAAGGGGGAAAAAATACGAATATATCATCACTAACATACCAAAACATTCAGTATATTATATTATATTTATATGTTTAAAGCACATACAGTTTTCAGGAAAAATGAAACTTGGAGGATAAGTGAATTATCTAGCACAGACATTTTAAACGTTGAGTAACATTTTGTCAAAAAAAGCAAGATAAATTTAACAAAATACAAATGCTTCCTGGATGGCATTTTCTTAACTGCAATACAATGCAACATTAATGTAGTAATCTATGTATTAGAGATACTGAGATAAATCAGAAACATGTACCATCATTCTTAGGTATTCGATTATAGTGTATAGATTAACAGGACAAGCCCTGCTCAATTGACATAGGAGCAGGACATCAACCCAATCTATCAAGTGGGATACGCTACTATAACTCTAGAACAACATCTCTGCTGTAATTGTAATAATGTGATAGCTGAGGGGATAAAGTACTGGACAACCCAGCTACCCTGCTGGTGTTTCATTGAGTTACTATGAAAAACATTATATTCTGTATTAACCCAATTCATCTAACTGTCAGGACGACAAGATACTAGATTATTTAAGAATATTATCTGACATAGAGTTATCTTCTACCCAAGTGGAGTCTTAGCTCTACTCTTCACTATTGTGTTTCTAGACAGAATACATTATTCTATATAACCTCAGTTCCTTAAGCTGTCATGTAGTACACACACGCACACACACACAAAATCAATCTGAAAATGTTACTTGCAATAGGCAAGCATTCCATACAAAGGGAAATTTATCTTTCATCTGTTAAACACCATCAAAACAAGGCTAGAAATGTACTAGTAACCTTTGAAAATACCCTTGAAGATTTAGATGGGGATTCACATATGAACTCAATTTCGCCACTGTCTAATAACTATTGTAATTTTACAAAAGCAACATTGAATATTTGGTGAATCATGCAATGGAATATAGAATATCTCTAAACAGAATTATTTTCCTTTCTTTTCAGTTTTCCAGTTCAAGTAATAATGAATGAAATGTCAGAGCAATGCTGCACAGTTGACAGAAGCTATATCACCAATATTGACACTAACATCCAGGGTAGTAGATAGACAATCCATAAATTACAGGAAAGCAATATATCAAGGTAAAAGCATAAGGCAAATATTTATATAAAAAAAATTACTATGCCAACAACAACAACAACTATAGCAACATTTCATTTTCCACTCTGTAGTTTTTTTCCACGGTCAATAGGTTCTGATAGCTATATATATGTGTAGGTGTGATATATTATTTATGTATGTATGTATATATATATATATATATATATATATATGTATGAGAAAGAGTGAAGAGATCGTGTGTGTGTGCGCGTGTGTGAATATATCATCATTTTACATTCATTTTTCCATACTTGCATGGGTTGAATAGGTCTTCTCCAGTACAGCAAGATCTTATCTTTTGGTGTCTCTTTACAGAGATTCAGGTTTTGAGATCAGTTCTCCACTACTCCCACCCATATTTTTTTCTGTGCTTGAGGAGACCTATTGAATGAAGTACATCAACATCAAAATCAAATCAAATGAGCAGCCATGTATCTACTCTACACCAAAAAAAATCCTGTGTTAGCCCTTTTTTAATACCTAGCATAAAGCTGCCTTCCTCTCTACTGTGGCCCCACTCAGATGATAGAGGCTCTAGTCTCATGAGCTGCATGGCAACATCACTAGTACTGATGTCATGAAAAAGGGCAGCCAGTACACTCAGTAAAGTGGTTGCTGTTAGGAAGGGCATCCAACCATAGAAACCATGCCAAAGAAGACACTGGGGCATAACAGT
The DNA here is from genome assembly GCF_001194135.2 of Octopus bimaculoides. Classification (NCBI taxonomy): domain Eukaryota; kingdom Metazoa; phylum Mollusca; class Cephalopoda; order Octopoda; family Octopodidae; genus Octopus; species Octopus bimaculoides. The sequence continues at coordinate 127,761,154 of NC_068984.1, read as the reverse complement.
CCTCCATCAGGTCCTCTCAAACTGTCCAACCCATACCAGCATGGAAGATATTAAAAGATGATGATTAACATTTAAACACACACACACAAAGTATAAATAGCTATAAGCTAAAAATCTTTCTGTAGATATAAGGTGAGTATTCTTTCTCTGATGTTTAAGAAGACTAGAAACCAGTCAGTCTGATCCCTTTTTTTTCTGTCTACAGGGAGATAAAATCATGTGTTGTAACCACTGTCCTCTTTTCACAACAAGGCTGAATTTTCGATCATTTAAAAACCATATTTTCATTTCAAATTATGGGGAAAGAAAAGGAGGGAAAAAATAATGTGCAAAATTTAAATACACGTGCGTGTGTGTGTATACAGAAATAATTAGATAAACAGATGGATGCATCGTATATGCATATGTATGTGTGTATACATAAATGAGTGTGTGTATATATATATATATATATATATATATATATATATATATGTATGTGCGTATGTGCATATGTAGATGAGGAGAGGGAGAGAGAGAGAGAGAGAGAGAGAGAGAGAGAGAGAGATAAAGCAAATTGAAAAGGTGTAAAATCAAATTATTTGTGGTGTCAAAGTAATTAAATATAATGAAATCTGAAAGTAATTATCCTGCACTTTGCTGCCACCGTCGCCATGCCTTCGGTGTGACTGTACAAAGCATACAGCTGCACTTTACAACTATGACTGCAACCACAGATTACATTAAACAAGTGGTGCATGGCTACATTATTTTTAATTGTCACTTGCATGCTGTTGGTTTCAGTTTGATTATTGGGGCTTCTGTTGAACACATTCGCAAGGTATGACACAGAGACTTCGCCACATCACATCTGTCACCCACACACACAACCGCATCCTTGTCAAAGCGTCTAAATTCATTTCAGCTTTATGTACAAGTTCTGTCACCTGAGCAAATACAGAGATGAGGCTGAAGGTGTTGGCGAGTGGGTAATGATCACAGGTTTGTGAAGGCAAGATTGCTTACGACATTACAGGTGGTGGTGGTGGTGGTGAAGCCGGTGATGTTCGTGGTAGGTGTTAGTAGTCATTGTGGTAACGACAGGGAACAGCAGTAATGACAAATGACCATGGGAGTGCTATCAATAATGGTGGTGGCGGTGGTGGTAATTGTGGGGGTGGTCGTGGAGGTGGTCATGGTGGTTGTAGAGGCGGTGGTGGTTGTGATGGTGGTAGTGGTAGCGACAGGGGTGGTGGGGT
>NC_068984.1:127757806-127759708 GCF_001194135.2 Octopus bimaculoides | reverse complement strand
GTGGTTGTAGTGGTGGTTGTGGTGGTGGTGGTGGTGGTGGTTGTGGTGGTGGTGGTGGTAATGGTCAAGACTGGTGGAAGTGATGGTGTGGCAATCAGTTTTGTATTTTAAAATTTTGTATTATTATTTCTTTTGACATTGTTCTCACTTTAGTTGAGGTTTTTGGTGGTATACATTGGTTTTTGCTACCATTAACCTCGTACATAATTCAATATTATTTATGTAGCAGGGTAATGAGCTGGCAGAATTGTTAGCACACGGGGCAAATTGCCTCGCAGTATTTTGTCTGCCTTTACGTTCTGAGCTCAAATTCCACCGAAGTTGACTTTGCCTTTCATCCTTTTGGAGTCGATTAAATAAGTTATGCACTGGGGTTGATGTAATCTACTTAATCCCTTTGTCCATCCTTGTTTGTCCCCTCTATGTTTATCCCCCTCCCCGGGAGAAATAAAGAAATAAATATTAATTATGTAGATACAGACATGGCTATGTAGTTAAGGAGGCTGTCTTGCAATCACAAGACTCCAGGTTCAGTCCACTATGTAGCGCTTTGGACAAATGTCTTCCATTGTAACCCCAGCCAGACAAGAACTTATGAATGAATTTGGTAGATGGAAACTGTGTGGAAGTTCATCATGTGTGTGTGTATGAAACATGTGTGCATCTTTGTATTTGACTCCCACCCCACTGCTTGACAGTTGTTGTTGGTTTGTTTATATCCCTGTAACTTAGTTTAGCAAAAAGGATATATAGAATAAATATTGGGCTTAGAATTAATAATTACATATTTGCTCAACTAACACTTTAGTATTTAAACCAATAAGATGCTGCCCAAATATTCTACCTGCTTTATGTTCAAACTGGCCAGACGTAGCCTCTCACACCTACCCGACAATATCAGTCTAAAATTTAACAGTTATTTCATCAAAACCTCAAAACTACAAGATAATGCATGATTAATTAAAGACAAGCATTACTTTTGACAGAATAATGTGAATGTGAAAGGGTTAAACCCTTCAAGGTGGTGCCCCAGCTTGGCCGCAGTCCATGTGTAAGAGAAAAAAGAGATACTGTGGATGGTCAATGTCAAATGTGAATCCATTAGAAAGGGCATCCAGCCATAAAAACCCAGCCAAAACAGACAACTGGAGCCTGGTACAGCTCTCCAGTTTATCAGTCCCATTCAAACCATTTAACCCAGTTGAGTACTGGGGTCGATGTAATTGACTTATCCTGCTTCTCAAATTGCTGGCCTTGTGTCAAATTTTGAAATTAATATTCATTAATACTTACATAGAACTGAGAACTTAACAAATGCATTAATAACTGAGACAGCTAGGGATTCAACCTGTTGCTGTACGACAGGGATCTCCAAAGTGGTCGATATCGACCCCCTGAGGGTCAGTGGGATTATTCAAAGGGTCGATAAATGCACATCTACTTAATTATCATTATTAATTAATTTTTTTGTACATGCCTGGGGGTCGATGAGGGGGTCCGGGATTCCATGAAGGGATTGATGTTCTAAAAAGTTTGGGGGACCCTTGCTGCATGATAACAGAATTTTTATTTTTCTTACTACAAATATATAATGTGTTGACTAGAAGATACAGAAATATTAAATATTTTACTTATATAATGGATCTGATTCAAACACAAGGTAAAGAGTCTGTACATATGTGCATAAGTGTGTGTGTGTGTGTGTGTGTGTGTGTGTGTGTGTGTGTGAAACAGAGTGTATGTGCAAGTGTGCGCAAATGTGGCTTTAAAATGATGTATGCACATACATACAAAAACTGTGATGTTGAGTGTATATGAATTTGAGACTGTATGCTTGTTGTGTGTATGCTAATGCACAGAGGTTGTGTGTGTGTGTGTGTGTGTGTGTGTGTGTGTGTGTGT
>NC_068984.1:127754203-127757095 GCF_001194135.2 Octopus bimaculoides | reverse complement strand
TATATATATATATATATATATATATATATATATATATCTGTGTTTGTGTGTATTTATGTGAGTGTGTCTGTGTCTATGTTTGTCCCCCACCACTATCATCACTTAACAACTGGTGTTGGTGTGTTTTCGTCCCCGTAACTTAGTGATTCAACAAAAAAGGCAAATAGAATAAATACTAGGCTTTAAAATAATAAGTCCTGGGGATCGAATTGTTCAACTAAAATCCTTCAAGAAGGTGCTCCAGCATGACCCCATCCAAATGAATGAAACAAGTAAAGGAATAATATAATAAATTATATTGGTAAATATGGTTTAACAAGTTCACAATCATTACTGAACTCACAAGTTCACAATCATCACTGTCATATTTTATAATTATTTCTCAACAAAGAATAAATCTCCAGAAAGAATAAAAACATGTTTTATTCAATAAATTAAGAAGCTCATCCTTATGGCCACATACTATTTTATCTTAACTGCACCAACACTTCCTTCCTCTCAGAGACTATTGGTCCCTTTTCACAGAGTACATTACATTAACATGTAATTACTCCCTTCAGTCACATCTTTCATACAACTTATTTATTTATTAATATTTGTATTATGAACCTTACCTAATCACTATACTTTCCATGCTAAGTACTGACTATTTTCTGCACTAATCAACACAGCAGAGCTTCATCACCACAAAATCACAGCAGAAGTCCTTATCCTTAGGGGCTGCACATATGGTGTGTGTGTGTGTGTGTGTGTGTTTGTAGTATTCTTTTATGTAATAAAATTTATCAGATAAAATGAAACCAGTGGAAGAAAATAATTTGATTAACGCTTCAGGGGAGTTAGTTTGTCACAGATTATAGAGTAAAACAATAAATGAGATATCTGTGGTACCATTAAACCGTTTCAGCATATTTAATGGTAGATATGGCCTGGAGTTGATGTTAGAAATCAATATTTTAATGGTAGAGTGAATACTTCAACCATTAAATATATTTTGAGGAAACATATACTAGTCACACACACACACACACACACACACACACACACACACACACACATGTAAATGTGTGTTCTGTGTTTCTATATCACTACCTCTTACTGTTCACTCAACATTTTTTCAAAATCTATTGATGCTCCTTTCATATTCTCCTTACTCTGACCACTGCCCCTTGCAACAAATATTTGTTACTTCTGTCTTCTCTTTTAGCTCATCTTCATTCTTGCATCACCTCTATAGCCCCAGTTTATTTAGCCATCCCCATCAACGATTTATATTTCATCTCCATGAAGGGCCCTGTATAAAATGTCACTTTTCGCTTTTCCCTCACAGCCAAAAAACTAAAACTTATTTTGCTAATTAAACCACTTTGCATTACTTTTTGCCAAACATCACCCATTTCTTGAGAATCTACATTTTACATTAGCCAGGTCCAATCAGGCTGTTAGTGTTAATAGGAACCACATAGCAACCGCTGCTGCTGAGCCACTACTGGTAGTGGTTGTGGTTGTTGTAACTGTTGCTACTACATAGGAGGGGGTGCTGAAAAGTTCCTGGCTTTAAGGGTATCATGAAAGGCCTGGTTGGAGGGCCCAACCTTCCAAGTTCTTTTACAAAGCTTAGAAAGACTGAAAGACTGCTGATATAAGTATGTGAATCTGAGAGGGGAATATGTTGAATAAAATTATGATTAACTGATCCTCCTCTATTTTCTTTTACCCAAAGCCAGAAACTTTTCAGGCTTTTACCCCATCGTATATCCCTATGGGTGCAGACATGGTTTTGCGATAAAGAAGCTTGCAGCAAATCATTTTAGTGTGAATTAGCAGTACTTGTTTCCACTGTACTGGTCAGTCAAATCTGTACAGCCTCCAAAACACACAACTAAATCTATTCCCACCTACATGATGCTACAAACTGAAGCTGGCACTTACAGTCATATTGTGACCATACTATAGAGCAAAACTAAACTAGAATTTATCAATGGATATACTTGCTTATCTTCTAAACTCAGAACACAGAAAATTCATAGGAATGTTAAGCAAGTGCCAGGTATAAATTAACACTTGGTTTGTATTTTTTTTGCTTTTTGTGATCACATTTTTATAAGACAAGTGCATCAGTATTTTACTGCACCAAATGACTGCAGTAAAAGACATAAAAACTCAATGTAGGATCTGCAATGTCTCATCTTTTTGGCAACCTAGGACAATATTATCTAATTTTAAATTGGTAAGAGTGTAATTTGAAGAACATATGGTTGTTGTTTCTATCAGAATGAATGATCAAGGAGGGGTTCTTTTGAATTAAGCCAGTTGCAGCATCACACACAAACACATCATCATCATCATCATCATTATTTAACATCTACTTTTCTATGCTCAAATGGGTTACATGGAATTTGTTGAAGTAGATTTTCTACAGTTGGATGCCTCTCCTGTCACCAACCTTCACCTGTTTCCAAGCAGTGTAATATTTCCCTATGATCAAGACATGGATATCATGGAGGATTGGAAATGAAAGACACCACTTGTATGACTGGAACTCACAAGTATCATGCAAAGTCAAAGCAAGGCAATAGTAACACACACACACACACACATGCAATATTGCAAATACATATATATCATTATCATCAACATTTAGCATGGAAAACAGATGTTAAATATTGTGTGTGTGTGTGTGTGTGTATATATATATATATATATATATATATATGTAATCAAAATAAGCAACAAGGATATCCAGAGGATATCAGTGTTGCTTCTTTTAATTTTAATCACCTTACTTTGAAATTGTATGGTTAATACCCTACTAAATTCTGGTGCCTCAACTTAAGTACCATATTTATCTGAATCTCTCTCTCTCTCTCTCTCTCTATGTGTATATATATA
>NC_068984.1:127752212-127754124 GCF_001194135.2 Octopus bimaculoides | reverse complement strand
ATATATATACAACAGGCTTCTTTCAGCTTCCATCTACCACTCAAAAGGCTTTGGTCAAATCAGGGCTATTGCAGAAGACACTTGCCCATGGTGCAACACAGTGAGATGAACCTGAAACCACGAGAAGGTAACTTCTTACCACACACCTACACCTGTGCCTACACACACACACACACACACACACACACATAAATATATATTAATGTTTGTTTTTATATCAAGTTAGCTATAAAACTAATTTAGCAATAAACTGAAGGATTACTCAATATGTTTCTAGCTGAGAACATTTTTCATTAATTTTTACAAAGAAAAGCTTAACGGTGACTTCAAAGCTTCAGGCTGATGACATCAAATGAGCCAAAACTTCAAACTCACTGTCAACCTTTCCCCTATAAAAATCACCATCATGGCAATTCAGAAAATTTAAGAGGCATGGAATAATTCATTTTTAACTGTAGAACTCAAAGCAGATAAAGCTATTAATAAAAGCATGTAAATATTGGAAGGAGAGGGGGAGAGAGAGAGAGGGAGGAGAGAAATAACAAGATGTAAGATAGTAGATTGTTAGAATGGCCATAGACAATATGGCATGCCATGCAAAATATAGAAGTAAGCAATGAATAAAATATTGTGTTGTAGACAATTTAGCAAGCTGTGTACATAGGACAGAAATTGCAGGGAGGTTGTTTAACAGAAACATCAATTTATATTTGGTAACTACTCTTAATGTAATGTCAGAACAGAGCAATTAATTTAATGACAGATCACAACATCAAACTTAACAGATTCCATCTGTTGACCTGTAGTTGTTAGCATGAGTCGGACAGGTCTGTTTCAGCACAGCATCTCACCACTAGCCGTGGTTCCTCACTGTCTGTTTCAAGAGAAAGAGCATCTTGTGATAAGACCTCACCCGCCCTCTTCTAACTCTTCTGCACATGCACAAAGGGAGCAATCAAAATATATTCCAGATGCTATCATCTCTAATTGGTGTCAACTCTGAAGATTGTAACCAAAAGTTACTGACATATTATATGTCAAGCTTGCATAACAACTATTTCTTAGAGATGACAAGAAGAATGCTGGGATGGAGTGGGGTGGAAGGTGGGAGCAGGTGTTTTACATAGAAGTAGACTTCTCCTAATATCCTTCTCCACAAAAAAGAACAACAAAACAAAAACAAAACATTTTTGAGTAGGCAGTGATTATACTCAGGTACAGCTGAGTGGTTAAGAAGATTGCTAGGCAACCACATGGTGTCAGGTTCAGTTCCACTGTACAACGCCTTGGGCAAGTGTTTTCTACAATAGCTCCAAAATGACCAATTGCTTATGAGTGAATATGGTAGATAGAAACTGTGTGGAAGCCTGTTGAGTGTGTGTGTGTGTGTGTATGTGTTTGTCTCCTGCCACCACTTGACAACCTGTGATGGTTTGTTTATTTTGCTTATGTCTATGTAACTTAGCAGTTTGACAAAAAAACTGATAGAATAAGCACCAGACTTAGAAATAAGTACTGGGACCAATTTGTTTGGCTAAAACCCTTCAAGGCAGTGGCCACAGTTCAATGACTGAGAGAGAGAGAGAGAGAGAGAGAAGCACACAATTGATTAGGTGACATCCTCTACTAATTATTCTAATTTGAAGTTGAACAAAGGAGCTGACAAAGACGACAATACCAAGAAACGATGACAGTTGGAAGAATGTTCTCTGAGACAAGAAATAAACAAAAGACACAGGGTGTAATTCTTCAGGCAACATTGAGAATGATTAATGACCATGTACAAACAAGATTTGTTCAATAGCAGTATTTAGCATTATTATTTTAAAGCCCCATGATAATCAGGATAATCCAGAATCTGTGAGCTTCTTTGATTGGCCTCATGTGGCTGTTTCTTTAGAGGAACTATCTT
>NC_068984.1:127740782-127752202 GCF_001194135.2 Octopus bimaculoides | reverse complement strand
TCATGTGGCTGTTTCTTTAGAGGAACTATCTTATGATGAATATTTTATTGTAGATCTTTTTTTTTTTTTGCAAAGATTTTCATGAACCACCACCACCACCACCACCATCATCATCATCATACTTGATATAAAAAAAATCCATTGTCTTTGTAAAGTATCCTTGTAATTGATATTCCTCTGCTATTAGTACAGTGTTAATAAAAGAAATTGTCATTATTAGAGTTGCAGATGGGAGAATCAGTAGAGAATTGAACAAAATGTCTAACAATATTTAGCCACATTTCTTTCTATTCTGAGTTCAAATCCCACCAGAGTCAACTTAACCTTCCGAGAATTAATAGAATAAATATCAGACAAGGACTGAGATTGATACAATTGAATGTACTGCAAAAACAAATTAAACAACAGCAACAACTATTTACTGCCAAGTCAAAGGTTTAAAAACAAACTGTACATTAGATGAGACTCTCTATTTGAAGACTGTAAATAACACTTCTGTCATCAGTTGATCTGTGGTTCATTGCCATTTAGACATGACAGTCTTCTGATTTATATATTGATTTCAAACATACCAACCTTTAAAGCATAGTCTCAGTGGAAACAAACAAAACTTAGAAATGTGTTGCTGCTATCTAGTTGCCTGCTAGTTTATATTTAGTTTTCACAGATTACAGGGAAAGATCAAGTGGTTACGGTCAAGACCTATGGATTAATGGGTGGATGAATTCATATGCAATCAGTGAAAGTGAAGCTACCTTAAACGACTGAATTGACCATTAGTGAAATGCATTAATGGACATCTTGATTGTCTAGAAACAGGTGACTGGTTAAATGGCTTACTGTTCTGATATGGAATCTTCTCAGTTTAAAGGAGATGATAATGAAACATGGCATAAGCATGATAAGCACATGACATTAATACTATCATAGCCAAAGATTATGATACTAGACAGTGTTAGCAATGAAAATGCAACAGAAAAGTTATACAATACAGTGCTGATGGTGTAAACATGAACTATAACATTGTATCAATGGAATAAATATGTCCTGGTTAAAATCACATAAGAGTTGAAGTTGTCATTCATCTTTTTAGCAATAATGAATACATACGAATCATGTACTCAGGTCAATCCAATTAGCTATGATTATTTCCTTTTATGTCATGGGGTCTTGTGCTAGTATTCAAAATATTTATAGAAGAAAAATTATAGCAATTCATAAAAGAAAATTAAAATGACGATGAAACAAATTAGAAACAAGACAATCTATTCAAAGAGAGAAAGAGGGAGGACCCAGAACACTTTATAATACTGTCAAATTTAAATGATTCTCATTGTCATATTCTTAATGAGATTTCTGCAGACAAATGAACAATTTCTGAAGCTGTTTTATTGGCGGTCTTACAAGAACAGATGACTTGTTATAAAATGGTTTAATATGTGAAAGGCAGGCAGGACATAAAGGGTTCTTGAAATATTGCTGATGCTCACTGAACTTTATCTCTTCCAATCAGTTGAGAATTTAAAACAAGATGTCAGTTGAATTTCAACACATAATTGCATGACAACAGAACAATGTGATTACATTACTCAACCGATATGTGACATCACTTTTAACTTGTCTGCAAACTAGAATCATCATAGTTGCTGCCATTTCCATCATTATCATCATTTGTTATAATTTCCATGTTGGCACAAGGCTGTACACTACATCATCTTTCCAAACAACCCCTGTCCAGTGCATCACTATCATCAATTCCCCTAACAATCATATCCAACAGCCAAAACATTACTTACCACAGTATCTGCTAGGTTTTATGTTTGATAGCTTACTCTTGTATCTCAGAAACTACTGAAGCTAAAAAGTCAATTTGTTTCTAGACAATTACCAAGTAAAAAGAAATCTTATACTTTCTTTTCTTTCGTTATCAAATTATTTAGATAATATGTGACCTTACTCAATTCAACATGTCCACATATTAGAGTTATATGCAAGAGAAAATTAGTTTTACAGAAATAAAATGAAATATAATAGAAGTATATTGAGCGACAAAGTTACATAGTAACATCATTTCTTACAGATTGTTTGCTATTAGTTCTTGTAGTTTAGCTATTTAGCAAGCCTTGATCAATTAGAACTATAGTCAAAGATATTCCAGTTGCAATCATGCCATTCTGGGGTGAGGTGGGGACATACCCAAGATTATATTATCCAATGTCCCTCCCCTCCTTGTAAAAGGGTGTCATTTTCAGAAGATTTGATTGTTATTTTTAGCAGGTTGAGCAACTGTAAAGAAGTTCCTTCATTGGCGCAGTAAATACTAGTGCTTAGTATAGGTGTCTACTCCAGGACACACACACACACACACACAACAGGCTTCTTTCAGTTTCCATCTACCAAATCCATTCACAAGGCTTTGGTCAGCCTGAGGCTATAGTGGAAGTCCCTTGCCCAAGGTGCCACACAGTAGGACTGAACCCAGAACCATGTGGTTGGGAAGCAAGCTTCATACCACAGAGCCACACTTGTGCCTATATATAAACACACACACAGAAGACTTTCTTCATTTTCTGTCTACCCAATCATTCATCAGGCTTTTGTCAGCCTGAGGTTGTATGTTCTCAACCATACAGCCATGCCAACCCCTACTGGAGCCATGTATAAAAAAATACAAACTTCATGTTATGAAATTCAATCCCAACAAGAGATTTTCATGAATGCAACACTCCCCACAATGTGACAATGCCTGTACAAAATATATTCCATAACTAACCACATATATGCAGAAACATTCCTTTGTTAATTTTTTAGAATGACACAATGGTGAACATTGAATGTAGGATTCATGCTCAATCTGTCTTAAGACTTTAAACCTTTAGTATTTAAACTGACCATATCTGGCCCAAATATTCTATTTGCTTAATGTTCAAACTGGCCAACTCCGGCCTCTCACATTGACTTGCAATGTCATTATGAAAATAGACAGTCATATCATTGAAATCTCAAAGCAACACGATTAATTCAAAACTACATGGATAAAGAAGTATTACATTTGACATATTAATCTGAATGCTAAAGAGTTAAATGACTTTAATTCCTTAGTTGTGTGATGGTAGTGGATAGTAGCTTCAGCTGATGGTAGAATGGATAAGTGACAGCAGTGAATAGCACTTGGGAAGAAACATGGGAAGATGATGATGAGTTGGACATATGATGGTAATAAAACAGTAGCTAAAGGAAAGGTAGATGATGTAGGGAGCTAGAATAAGTGTAGTTGATGGCAGAAGAAAGGACATGTGACAGTTGTGGGTGGTAGTTAGAGCAATGGGTACATGATGGTAGTTGGTGATAGCTATTAGAGAATTAGTGTTGTATCTACAGTAGAAGGTAGCAACTAGAATTGAGGTGGATGATGGAAGCATGGGTACGTCAAGGTAGTGGATGGTAACAATACATGAGGCAGGAGATAGTGGTATAGGCATGAGATAATTGGCAGATGACAGTACAATAGACTACAAAACTGGAGTAGTTAGTGCTGATAAATATTTTGAGGCAAAATAGGTAATTTTTAAAAATCCTATTCAACATGCTTACAAAAATGAAAAGAAAAAGACAAGCAGTTATCACAAATGGAAATGCTTACAGCCATAGGTGTAAGCAATAATAAATGATAAAGAGGATGATGATGGTGACAATTATAATAACTCTCCTAAAAATGTTGAAGATGACAATAACAATAATTATCAAAAGAATGATAATCACCTGACTATTCTAACAGTTTCCTCCAGTCATAAAGAAGCTGCTGTAGTTTATAAGTGTCCACAAGAACAACAATAATAAATTCATCTTTATTCCCAAATCATAAAAATGGCTGCTAGTCAAATTTCTACACTATGTAGTAGTTATTCTCTCTCTCTCTTTCTCTTTCTCTCTCTCTCTCTCTCTCTCTCTCTCTCTCTCTCTCTCTATCTATCTATCTATCTATCTACCTATCTATCTATCTACCTACTTATCTATCCATCTATCTGTTCAAATATTTTCAATGATTTTGTGAACAAATTAGTTTTGATTGCAATAGGAATTATTATTGAAGTGTTTCACCATTTAGCCAGCTAATTTATTTTCAAGAACTCTGTAAAAAAAAAAAAAAAAGCTTTCCTTACCATATTCCAATATTCATCAATCAGAAGAAAACGCCCACAAGATATTTTGTGCGTGCATGTGTGTGCACGTGTGCACGTGTTACTTAAAAAAAAAAAAAAATCAATAAAGATGATGCTCTGCCTGTGATTATCAGAAAATGTTATGGAGAAAACGTTGTACATAATTATAGCTGTTCATGTCAGTGCATTGTTAGCGAACCATACAAACTAAAAAATAAATTTGATGACAGTTTAAATCAACTAAAACTGATATTTAAAGAAAAAGAAAGAAAAAAAAAGAGAAAAAAAAAACAGCCCAAGGAAACTTGTGATGGTCTGCTGCTTTGGCAAAAATTATTCAGTAAAGTTCATAAATTTGGTAAGCATGGAATAAATTTGGAAGTTAAGAATCCTGACCTTTTGAGCAAAACCCTTCATCTGAGAAAGAAAAAACTGGAGAGGGAAGGGGACAGAACAGAAAACAATCAATATTATGATGCTGATTTTGTGGTCATGCTACTGAAGGATATCCGATAGAGGGCTTCTCTTCGTCGTACAAACAAAAATTTTAACATAATTGTATCATATATCGATACCGAAATCTCAACATATCTGCAGTAACATCTTCCTTATAATCACAATCATGACACAACCACTACCATCATCACCACTAGCATTATGATCTATCTTGACAATGTCCATCATCTCAAATTTGTGATTACAGTTAATCAATTTGATAAACCTGCTATATTAGTTTCCTGTTCTACACTAGTTGAATTGCATATTGCACATGACGTTTTCTAATTAGAGTATTAATGAATATTGTACCGTAGGGCCAGATATTTAACCTGTCATAGGTGAGGGAGAAGGGTAGTTGCCACCTCATCTAAGATAGGTATGAGAGGGAGACAAAATTTTCTCTGGACTTTCATGTCTATTAATTAATTAGACACAGTACTAGTGAATAATTGTATCTTGGGGCCAGAAGTGTAACATGCCATGTGGGTGTAGAGGGGGCAGGCAGGCTTCACCCCATCACAAACAGGCATGAGCAGGGTACAAAATTTTCTATGGCCTATTACATCTGTTAATTAAAATGGGGGAAAGAGTATCAAAAATGTTTTTGATCCCTAAGACTCTGAGAACTTTTATTCCTCCACTGCTTAGGACATAACACTATAGACTGTATGAACTTACAAACAGGCTGACTTCCCATTCCCTACACAACTTAATTGTGCGGCTCCAAGTTAGTAGATTTGATATCACTGATCATTATAGTGTTGTATGCAATTTTTGGGTTCAACTGTGAAGAAGGAGAATCGTGAATTAAGAAACAAAGGCATATAAAGTCAAAATGTAAATAAAAAAAGTCATTGCCCAATTTGTCTAAGTCCCAACTGCGAAGTTTTTAAGATATCTAGATAGTTACTACCATTGAATAGTGTTCCATGGTGAGTTATAGGACTTAGTTAACATTGTGATACATAAGTCTAGTCCTTTGACTTCAAAGAAATTATGATAGCATGACACTTTCAGGAAGTGTTTATGTGATCACTCAATTTGCTAGAAATAGCAGGCAAATCTCCCACGTGTTGTACATTATTGTTTAAGCCTTTAGCATTTAAACCATCCATATCTGGTCCAAATATTCTACCAGTTTTATGTTCAAACGGGCCAGATCTGGTCAATCACGCCTACCCTACAATGTCACTCTAAAAATAAACAATCAATCATCAAAATTCTGAAGCTACAAGGTAATGCCTGATTAATTCAAAACAATGTGAATAAATAAGCATTACAATTGTTAAAATAATCTGAATGGCAAAGGGTTAAAAGACAAAAAATATTGAACGAAAGTACGCTTTGAGCAATTTAGTTCAAGATACACAGAAAATAGGATGTTCATGGCTGGAACAGTTTTGATAACAGGTTGGCTCAACCAGAGCTGACCTGGGCTAAACAACAATAGCAACAGGTGAACTAGTGTTGGTTCTATTCAAGGATAATAAAAGAATATGGACTGAATAGAAATTCTAAAAACAATGTGGCAAAATCTATTAATCCCCATTCTCTTGAACAGCACAATGCTTTATGTTAATAGGATTAAAAAAGTAAAAGCAATGAGAGGTCCTTCCAGAGCTAAAGGCTCAGGCCAGTGTCCCAGATTCTGTGGCATATATATTCTCCACTGGATGGGATGCTGGCCCGTTGCGGGATTACTCATTTTGCCGGCTGAGTGGACTGGAGCAATGTGAAATAAAGTGCTTTGCTCAAGAACACAATGCATAACCTGCTTAAGGAACTGAAACCACAGTCTTACAATTATGAGTCCAACACCCTAACCACTAAGCCATGCACTTCCACTTATGTTAATAGGAACTAAATTATCACCTTATGAATAAATAGCATAGACAGATAGATGTCCTTTATATCCTACTATTAACATTGTATTGGTTCCCATAGAAGAGCTAGTGTTAGGTAGGTAAAGTATAGTGAACCAGAAATACCATATTAGTATCTTGATTGTAAGAGATAATAATTTCAACCACTACAGACACAAAAGAGAAGGAGAGGGAGAAAAAGCATTTATTAATATAATATTTAAAGTAACAAAATGGTTGTGTGCATTTTGCAATGAGGGCAATGGTGAGGGTAGTGGTGTTGGTGGTGGCAGTATTATCACATTGGCTGTGGTTGGGGCAGTGATGATAGTGGTCGTCAGTTGGCTGAAGACAGCTGAGATGCTTCAGATATCCAGCAGTGTTTTGATGATAATTGCAAAAGCGGAATAGAGCGATTGATGAGAAGATAATTCTGCACCAGTAAATGTGTTGAATAGTTTTACTTCCTTAATCAGTGTAGAGATGAAGACCTTTGTAGCACTGATAGTATTAGTCGTTTACTTACAGACACACAGACAACAGACACACACATATATATACACATATTCACACATATACATACACACAAAGAGAACATAGACAAATACATAAATGACATGCTCTACACATACATTTACCAAACTATACGCAAACATATACAAACTACATCACACGCATGCAAACCAAAATGCAAGCCCTGCAAACACATGACACAAAAGAAACATACCACATAAATGTACCAACCACACCACACACATGTAAACACATACAAACACACATATGCCACACACACATTTAGATACATACACATATGCAAACACAACACAAAACATGCATGCGTGTGTTAAAGGATGTTCCTAATTATACTTCAGATTAGGTAATTAACGAGAATGTTCAATGAGCAGTGGAATCCAAGTGATTTCCAACTTGGTTTGGCAATGTTTCTGGCTATTAGAATCACATGAAAGCAAAATAATGAGTCTACACAGCGAGAATATTGATACCCAAGGCAAGATGTAACAGTTTCTCAATGCAGATTTGTCAAATTTTATCCTTCGCTGACCAGAAATTGTCTTCACAGACAAATTGACTCAAATAACTGAATTTCATTAAATTTTACAAGAAATATTAAAAAAAAAAAATATATAAATAATATTCATATAAATCTTTATTGACAATAATTGTTCATAAAAAATAATCAAAAAACACCATGCTTGTTCATTTTCTCTTCAGCTCCATTATCATTATTACTGATTTATTAAATATAACATTATAATATTCCTCGCTTGTTCGTTCACATTTTTGTTTAAAGATAATGACTGGTTTATATCATTATATCATTTTACTTTTTGAATTTTAAATTCAATCACATGTATTTTAATATCTGGGATTCAGAAAGTTTTCGCATTGCCTGACTTAATAAATGACATCAGCTGCAGATTAATCTGAAATCTTCTAAAGCATTCCCATGAAATATGTTCATGTATTCTTCATAATTTACTACTTTTGGTATCCTATAAAGCATTATACCAGTCTGTCAGAAATGGAATGAGATCTGACTTGAAATAAAACAACAACAATGGTACTACATAATTCATATGAATATTAAATAAAACATGACAAAGAAAAAAAAAACAATAATAATTTAAATTTGAAATATTGTGAAACATTCTCTTACAACAATTAAATGAACAACAAAACAGATGTATTATATCATTCTCAGGGGAAAGGAAAGACATACATACACACATAAATAAATACATATATATAACGTGTTGATTCTCTCATGCTCTCTCTCTCTACACACATACACACACAATTTATATAATACACAGATTGACTATCTCTCTCTTTTACACACATACACACAATTTATATAACATGTTAACTTCCTCCCTCTTTCTACAGATATACCCATGTGTATGTGAATGTGTACAAATACATATATGAAATGAGATATGTCTGATGAATTACAATAACAATAATTCACTATGCCCATCACACAGAAAAATTCTTTTTTAAAAATTTACGAGGAATGAGATTTTTAAAAAATGGTTGTCACTAAGATTGTAAAACTGACAACAAATTATGTCAGTTAAAATAGGTCTCAAAATGTGACTACATAAAGTTTGGAAGATTTTGTAACTTTTAGAAAATATGTTTTTTTTATGTGTGTGTGTGTGTGTGTTAGAGTATCATAGTTTGCATGAAGCATTGTCTATTACTGATAAATGTTTTTAATTTTAAAAATATTGTTAAGCGAAAACAATGTGAGTTATAAGAAGTAATACAAGTCAATGGTTTGTATCCTTATGGACCAGTTCTAACTGGTCTACATACCTGAAGATTTCCTAAAGAAGGGGTCCTAACTGTGAAATATTGAAATGCAAGGTAAAAGTACAAACCATTGGCTTGTATTATTTTTTATAAATTGCATTTGTTTTGGCTTTAAAAACACAAGATTAAAAACATTTACATGCAGGCACGCACACTAGTCTCTTGGTCTGAGAAAGACAGCTCTGCCATTTCCTGCTGAACGATTTGCACAGAGGATTTATGCGATGAGAAAGGATCTATGGATGTTGGGGTTCATGAGGGGCTGACAGGGGACTGAGGGCTCCAGGTGGTTTGCTGTGCTTGAAGAGACATATCAAGCTAAGTAAAAGTGTGGTTGTCCTTGCATACAGGTTTGTTCCTTGGATACGTCTCCAGCTGAGCATTCCTAACTTTGCAGACTCATGGGTGCTGGTGCCATGTAAAAAGCACCCATACCAGTGCTGCATAAATGCACCTGTGCCAGTGCTGTGTAAAAGTATCCAGTCTGTAAAGTGCTGTGTAAAAGCACCAGCCGACCCATACTAACATGGAAAACAGACATTAAATGATGATGATGGTGATATGTTTGTGCTGCATGTAAGTTTACTCTCTCCATCAAACTGACATCGCTTGCAAAGGTGCACGGTGTGCCACACATCAGATGAAGTGATTGCAGAGCAACAGGAGATTAAATATTTTGCTGAAGGCCACAACACATCACCTGGTCCATGAGTCAAACCCATGATTTCGTGGTCATAAGTTCAACTCCCTAACACACACATAGGGTTGTGGCCAAAAGTTTGGAACAAAGATATGAAAATTAGAATTTTTATATTAATTGCCCAAAGTTATATTTACTTTGCAATATATTATTACTTGGCCAATAGTTTGGAGCACAGGTCTGGAAATTAGAACTGGACCATTGGATCAGTTATTTGGTAAGTATATCTCTATGTTGTATACATTTGAATCAAATTGTACTTGGGTGTAACAATTTTAATTTTAAAAAATGTTCCAAACTTTTGGCCACGACTGTATATACAGAGATATACACACATATATATATATATATATATATATATACACATCTGTACATACACATATGTACAGATACAGACAGACATAGATAAATAGATATATTATACATATCTATATATATATGAAAGAATTACCTCTTCATGAAATACTATTTAATTTTTTAGATTATTCCATTAATATTTAAACATTTAACAGACTGTTTTTTTGTTTTTTTTTTTGATGGTTCTTCATTTTGGTGATGCCACAGGCAATAGAAAGGTGAGATAGCTTAATGGAACTCAACACCACTACCACCACCATCATTCTACCACATTCACCACTGAAGTGAAAGAAGGTCAGCATTGAAATACATAATAAAAAAAGGTCAGTCTAAAATAAAAAAAAAATAAATAAATAAAAAGTCTGTTATCTAAAAGTGATGATATGCTAAACTGGAACAAAAATCAATAACTGCAATAGTTTGATGGCAACATCTAAGATTTGTCAAGTCACTTATTTTTGGTTTGGTGAGCTTAACTTAGAGGAACAATAAATTAAAAATATCTTGATATTTTTTCCCCTCCACACTGTAATCCACATTATCTATTTAAAATAAAACAGCAACAATACAATAACAGTTTAAAGTGCTCCTCAAAGCACCATACAAACCAGCCTAAATATAAAACGAGCAATAAACAAACTGTAGCTTAAATTAAGATGAAGGTAAGTGATACCAACCAAAACAGTGATAAATACACAGTTGCTTTTAACAGGAATAAATCAGCTGTAAAAGGTGCAGACAAGTTTAACAAGCTCAAAGATTTAAGAGGATAAGACAAGCTTTCACTAAACTGGGCAAAGGAAATTGACAGACTGCAATAAATAAATAAAAAAAGACTTAAGTATAAAACAAAGTAGTAAAGTACAAAATGTTACTTCTTGTCTTTGAAACTATTTCAGCAGGAAGAAGTTAGCTTCTGCAAGGTTACCAAATTAATTGGCTTGGAGGGAAACCTCTGAAATGTCTTCACTTTTGTCTTGTAACCAGCTTATAGCATTTTAAACATGCTTTCTAAAAATAACCAAGGCCCAAACAATCCATTTAACATTTCTTGTATTATTTGCTATGTAATGTATGGTGTGTGCAGGAAGAATAGTAATTTACAGCCGATTCTGGTTTTGTGCAGGAAGTGTGCTAATTTATAGGTGTTTCTGATTTTGTGCAGAATGTGTAGTAATTTACAGCTGTTTCTGGCTTTGTGCAGGAAGTGTGCTAATTTACAGCTGTTTCGGGTTTTGGTGCAGAAATTGTGCTAATTTACAGCTGTTTCTGGTTTTGTGCAGGAAGAGTGCTAATTTACAGGTGTTTCTGGTTTACGAAAATAAAGATGAATAGATGAGGGGTATCTTTTATCTGTTTCAGTCACTAGACTGCAACCATACTGGATCACCATCTTGAAGGGTACATCATGGGGGATGTAAATAAATCAATGCCAGTGGTCAAATGATGAAGAGGGGGCTAACACAGATACAAACACACACACACATATAGCCATATATATGA
>NC_068984.1:127733613-127740772 GCF_001194135.2 Octopus bimaculoides | reverse complement strand
GGGCTAACACAGATACAAACACACACACACATATAGCCATATATATGACAGGCTTCCCCACAGTTTCCACCTACCAAATTCATTCACAGAGTGTTGGTTAGTCTGGGATTATGGTAGAAGACGCTTGCTCAAGGTGATATGCAGTGGGACTGAACTCTAAACAAATCAAGTGGCAGCAAAGCAAGTGTCTTAACCACACAGCCATGTTCTCAAACATTTTGAAAGAGAGAGAGAGAGAGAGAGAGAGAGAGAGAGAGAGAGAGAGAGAGAGAGAGAGAGAGAGAGAGAGAGAAAGAGAGAGAGAGAGAAATAAACATACACTGAGATGACCAACGTGTCACAGCTTGTTTAATTTAACAAACAGCCAACACATCTGTTAGCACCAATATGAAGAGACACATAGATGTTGTGAGTAGCTGGCCTACTATGTAAAGTTGATATATACAATTTAGCTGAGAAATTACAATGAACTAATAACAAAATCAAAGGAAAGGTGTAAATATTCATTAAATTTATTTTGGATTCTTTAAACTACAATTCTTTTCTGAAGCAGCAATTATATGTCATCTGCAGCTTTGGCAAGCAGTCTGTTATCTTAACCAGTGGAGGAGTAGACGAAGATGGAGCCATAATGAGAGAAACAATGGAATCTTAATGAGAGCCAAACTTTATCAGGGAAGGATAATTTTGAACATTGTCAAAATAGTTCTGAGAAGACAGAAACTTATTATTAGATAGTTGTGGTTTAAAATAAACTTAATGAAGAGAAATTGTCAGAATATTTACCTGAGAAGAATAAAATAATTCTCCGTATTGATCTCTAACAGAAACAGCTAACCAAAAAGATAGTAAAAAATAAAAATAAAAGAAAGAAAGAAGTTTATCAGATTTAAAATGCATTTTCACAAGTCTGTTTTAAAACCTTTTACATGTTGATAAATTTCAGTTTTTTTTTAAATTTCAAAAGAAAGACACTTTGAAGTTTTCTCATAATGCCTTATAAACTTGGATTTATGTGTATCTTTCAGGTGACGTAGAAATCAAATGCCTTACCCAAATGGATCCAACATTGCTGAATAAGACTGAGCTATTCCTATGTATTTCATCATCATCATTGTTTAATGTCTGTTTTCCATGCTGGCATGGGGTTGGACAGGAGCTGTCCAGCCAGGGAGCTGTCCAGTCTCCAATTGTCTGTTGTGGCATGATTTCTATGGCTGGATGCCCTTCCTAATGCCAACCACTTTACAGAGTATGCTGGGTGCTTTTTATGTGTCACCACCATGAGTGCATTTATGCAACACTGGCATGAATCCATTTTATGTGGCACTGGCATCTATAATGGGCATGCCTGTATGTATAAATGACCACAAAAAGCTTGTAGACTGCAAGCATATCGTTATGAACAACCAATAGAGGCAAACACAGTATACAAAGTTACTAAGTTCATGGAAAGCCGAAATATCTATGTAGACAACATGATGGAAAATCTTCTTGTATAAGTTTCCTACCTGAAAAAAAAACCCCCCAAAACTGAAATAACTTTTGAAAATGGATGTGTACTCTTCAGTCATGGACAGCCTAAGTACAATGCAGAAGGAACATTCAAATAGTGCTGGCTGGCTGGCTGGCTGGAATGTGTTCTTTCATAATGGTTCATGAGAGATTTTTGCTGAAAGAATAAAAGATTAGTCATTCCTTTAGCTTTAAAGAATGCTGTCCTCAATAAACTTCATGAAGATCATCAAGATGTGGTGAATTGCAGTGAGTGTGCATGACAAACTGCGTGCCAACCACTCTTGAGCCAGTGGCTAAATGACCTAGTGCTAAAGAGTAGAAAACATACATACAAGCTATGCAGAACCACTCATATAGAAACAGAGCTTCTTGACCAGTGGTTCTCAACTAGGGTTTATGTGACCCTTGGGGGTCCATATAAGATTTTGTAGTTAAAATTTATCTGCAATAAATTGGTCATACTTCTACAATACACAAAATGTTTTAACAATTTTCTTTTGTACAGTTCCTAATAAAATTTATCTTATTTTTTAATCTTTTTACTTGTTTCATGCTGGGGCATCGCCTTGAAGAATTTTAGCCAAATTTATTGACCCCTAGTGCTTATTATTTTTTTGTAATGCCTGGTACTTATTTTTATCAACCTCTTTTGCCAAACCACTAAGTTCCAGGGACATTAGCACACCAACACCAGTTGTCAAATGGTGTTGGTGGGGGACAAACACAAACACACACACACAATGGGCTTCATTCAGTTTCCATCTACCAAATCCACTCACACGGCTTTGCTCATCCCAAAGTTATAGTAGAAGACACTTGCCCATGGTGCCATGCAGTGGGACTGAACCCAGAACCATGTGGTTGGGAAGCAAACTTCTTACAACACCTATTTAAATATAAAGATATAATAAGATTTGTTAAACATTGAATGACTATGAGAGTCCAGTAGAGTAAAATAGGTATCAAAGGTATTAGATAGAAAATAGTTGAGAATCGTTGTTTTAGACAGATCCTGAAAGAAGTTAGGGGCAGATTTGTTTACATACAAAAGTAAAATATACATACTGGTGATGGTCTAATACTTGAAATATGCTGACACAGCAAATCTCACCTTCAGTACAACCACTGATATTACAGTGCATTTCAGATCAATGTTAGTGTAACATCTAGTGCCTGAGACATGAGTGATTTGTAATAGGCAGCAATTTTTGAGTGGTGCATTCTCTGCTTTGCCACAACAAATAGATTTCATCACATGACTATCAGCCAAGGATAACCAAAAAACAAAAAAAACAACAAAGATGAATTTATAATTCAGACTGTAAAATATGTCCTTAAAAAAATGCAACTGGTCTTTACTTTGCTTTGCTAACATAAATATCAACACCACTTCTGAATGAATTTAGTTGCTCTAAATTGGTAATGGAATACTGGTACTGCGTAAGAGTGTTGGCCTTTCCATCACCATTCGACACACAACACTTGAAGAGTATTACAATTAAACCAAAGGAGGAGAGAAGTAAAGATTAAGTATGAAAGAGGAGAAAAATACTGATGAGACAACAAGCATCACTGAGTGTCTGATGTCAGGAGCCTCCTCCCATATATGAATCAGATAAGGGCAGCTGACACTAAAGCTACTTCGACTGTGGTGAACAAAAACATTAGAGAACTGACATGTTTCATGGATCTGAATGCAGAAACAGACACCATCTTATTTCCATGAACAGAGCTAAGTGCATCAGACGCACAACTGAACCCATACAAACACGCTCCAGTGTCATTCCTGAAATCATAAACACCTAGTCCAGATCACTGAAAGTAAATATATTTCATGGATCTGAATACGGAAACAGACACCATCTTATTTCCATGAACAGAGCTAAGTGCATCGGACGCACAACTGAACCCATACGAACATGCTCCAGTGTCAGTCCTGAAACTGCAAACACCAAATCCAGATCAAGCTCTGAAAGATGTGTAGTTTAAATCCACTACACTGGACTTGCATTATGAAGAAAGGGATGGGGAATAAATTTAAAAAAAAAAGTAAAAATAACATTGTGTTGAGGGGAACAAAAACACTGCTGCATAAAGAAAAGACTATGGAAGTGCATATCCTGTTCAATGTTTATTGAAAATGCCTTATATAGGTTGTTTTGATAAAGTGAATTGCTTTGTGACAATATTGTTTCGAAGAAAAGATTTATGGTTATGGCAACACAAAGAAACAAGGCTATATTTCTGTTTAACTGAAAAGAGGGAGATGTAGCATAATCAGTAGAGATACATACAATAATGTCAAGGGGCATTATGGGAAAGAAGCCATCTTACGCAACGTTTGTTCTGAATTATGGAATATATAAAAGACACAAAAGAAATATACTCTAGAGGTTATTACCCACATGCTCTATATATATAAATATAATCACAACAATATGTGTGTGTGTGTGCATGCGCGTGCACGAGCATGTGTGTATGTGTGTGCGTGTTAACATTTCTCTAACATTAAATCAACATCATCCTGATACAAAACCAATTCACAATAGCTCTAACTCTCAAACTTATTATCATCATCATCATCATCATGATTATTATTATTATTATTATTATTATTATTATTATTATTATTATTATTATTATTATTATTATTATTATTATTATTATTAATGGGCAGTGAATGGCAGAATTGCTAGAGTGGTTGAAAAAAAATGCCTTGTGATATTTGTTCTGACTCGTTACATTCTGAGTTCAAATCCTGCCAGATCAACTTTGCCTTTTATCCCTCCGGAACTGACTAAATAAATTTCTTGTCAAGTATTGAGGTCAATATAACTATCTTCCTCTTCCAAAGTTCAGGCCTTGCACCTATGCTAGAAACAATTATAATTATAATTATTATTATTATTATTATTATTAGTAGTAGTAGTAGTAAGATGGTGAGCTTGCAGAATCATAAGCGCACCAGGCCAAATTGCTAAGCAGCATTTCATCTATTTATGTTCCGAGTTCAAATTCCACTAACGTCCACTTTGCCTTTCATCTTTTCAGGGTCGATAGACTAAGTACCAGCTGTGTACTGGGGGTCGATATAATCGACTATCTTCTCCCCCAAATCTCAGACCTTGTGCCTATAGTAGAAAGGATAATCATCATTGTTATTAGTGTGGTGGACTAGAAGAACCACTAGAGCATCGTTCAAAATGCTTTGCAGCCCTTTACTTTCTAAATTCAATCCCTAACAAGTCAAATTTGCCTGTCATCTTTTTGTAGGGGTCAATGAAATAAAGTACTAGCCAAGTGCTGCAGATGATTTAACTAACTCCTTTCCCAAAATGTTTTGGTCTTGTGCCTATCTTAGAAGCAATTAGTAGTTTTGTAGACAGTGGTACATGGAGACTAACCCATCTAAATTTGTAACTTCTATCTACCTTCTTAATAGTTATGGGTAGTACCACATAATAGGGGTAACCTCTCAATTATAACACTCAGAAAGTTAAGTACAGTTCTCAGATGTAGTTACCATACTTATATCATTCCCCTTCTTTAGACCCAATAGCTTGGGTCTATACCAGTTAATGAGACATTAATGAGTGTATCCCATAATCAATCATTTGAATTCCTGGAGGGGACTTGAGGGACAGTTCTAAGGCAGTAACCTCCAGCATGTTTCTTAAGTCTCTATTAGTGTGTAAATGATATATGATAGCTATGTGATGGAGTTGGTTGTAAGAACTGGTCAATTGTTTGGTTAAGTACCTGTCAACGCAACACAAAACTCGAGACAGTTGATGCTCATTACTTTCACATTACTTTTACTGCAACAGCGTGAAGTGAAGATGAGGGGGAAAAGAGAACACTGTCCCTCATCCTTGCAATGTCTTTATAATATATCGTTTAACTTCTCTCCACAAAACAACTCCACAATCATCCTAACAGTTAACATTCCCTCACCTTAAAAACCATCATCCCCAGTGTGCAACAAGTGGGGTGAATTCATTCATGAATAGGATAAGAGACTGTATATTTCATTTACCCTATTTTGACCTCATCTCATCTATTTGCAGTTTACTTTTCTGCTATTAAGTAAATTTCAGATTCCTAATACAAGCCGCAGTGGTTGCTGTGGATCCAGTCTTAGAGGTTGAAAGGGTAGACAACACTGAATCTAAATCTCTCTTTAAAATAAGGAGATTCCTGTCATCCTCACATTACAACAAAAGGATCAACATAAATATACTGTATTGTTAAACTGATCAGAATAATTAACTATAATTTAATGCAATTAGATTAAAGGATAGAGGTGAATCAACAACAAGTTCAAAGAATTGGTACTGGAAGACACTATTTAATGGTTTCTATAACAATAGAAAACTTCAAGAGAGATTACTGATGTTCATTGTGTTAGACAAGATATTGTACACATCTCAATGCAGGTCATTTAGCTTTTATAGTTAAATTCTTCATAAAGACAAAGCAATTAACAATACAAAGTTGAACTACTTTCTCTACAACAGCTATTGCAGCTGTCTATTCTAAAGATATCATATTCTATTCACTCAAAATTTTTACAACTAGACGTTAATCCTTGAAAAGATAGCAAGAAAACGAGCCAATGAAGGAGCCACTACGTGGTTCTACATGTTAGAAATGTTTGCCAAATCCACCTCAAATGATATCCTACCATCTAGCAAGAATATTTCAAGGTATGCAGCGATGAATAGTCAACACAAATATTAGACACGCCAGATTCTAGTTCAAACATAGATATTGAGTTATTAGCTAAAGCACACTACTGCAAGTAATGGATAGGTATCTGACTTAGTTGGTACAATTATATTCAATATTTCAGTAATATTGAGTCAGTGACTTGGCAGAATTGTTAGCACACTAGATAAAATGCTTACTGGCATTTCTTCTGGCTTTACATTCTGTGTTCAAATTCCACAAAAGTCAACTTTGCTTTTCATCTTTCTTGGGGGTTAATAAAATAAGTACCAGTTAAGTACTGGGGTTAATGTAATCAACTAAGAATAAAGGACAAAACTCTTTCACAAGTCATATAGACATATAAGGACCAGTTTCCCGGATTCTCTGGTATATATACTACCCCACTGGAAGGGATGCTGGTCCATTGCAGGAATACTCACTTTTGCCAGCTGAGTGAACTAGAGCAACATGAAATGAAGTGTTTTGCTCAAGAACACAACACATCACCAAGTCCAGGAATCAAAACCACAATCTTACAGTCATGAGTCCAACACCCTAACCACTAAGTCATGTGCCTCCACAATGTAATGTCATCAATTGTCCACTCCCTTACAATTTCAAGCCTTGAGCTTATTGTAGAAAGGAAGAATTATTTCAGTGAAATCAATCACTGATGTCTACCCTTACCATGCACTCTTCTCATACTCTTTAATATACTTAACTTTAAGAGACAGTTTACACATGGAAGCGCAGGAGTGGCTGTGTGGTAAGTAGCTTGCTTACCAACCACATGGTTCTGGGTTCAGTCCCACTGCATGGCACCTTGGGCAAGTGTCTTCTACTATAGCCTCGGGCCGACCAAAGCCTTGTGAGTGGATTTGGTAGACGGAAACTGAAAGAAGCTCGTCATATATATGTGTATATATATATA
>NC_068984.1:127732246-127733440 GCF_001194135.2 Octopus bimaculoides | reverse complement strand
ATATATGTGTGTGTGTTTGTGTGTCTGTGTTTGTCCCCCCCACCATCGCTTGACAACCGATGGTGGTGTGTTTATGTACCCGTAACTTAGCGGTTCTGCAAAAGAGATCGATAGAATAAGTACTAGGCTTCCAAAGAATAAGTCCTGGGATTGATTTGCTCAACTAAAGGTGGTGCTCCAGCATGGCCACAGTCAAATGACTGAAACAAGTAAAAGAGTAAAGAGTAATGGAAGTGGACAATTATATCTGACTCCTAATGACTGACAGCAATTTGAGTAGAGAGCCCCAATCAATTGCTAACCCAAGGGATAAAATATGGGATAGTTTATCCTCTAAAGATATAAGACTAACAAAACTAAACAGCACAAAAGACATTTCAGAATGGAAACAGATTACTAACAAATTGTGTTTCAGGCCTTTCGTGTTAGTAAGTCAAGATTTATTACAAGAATTAGATTACTAATCTATGGTTTAAGACATGTAAATCATTATCAGAACAGACTAACAGAGCAATAGTTCAATTTCAGTTGGAAAATCACCTGATACAATCACTAATTATGAGAAAATGAAGCCACAACAGACAGAGACAGCAATGAATTAACTTATCAAATATTCACAGCTATCTTGCATTTTACTATGTCTGTCTGTCTATCTGTCTGTATCTCTCTCTCTCTCTTTTTATCCCCCCTCCCCCCTCTCTCTCTCTGAAACTCAGTTTCCAACTAAATATACACGTTTACCTACTTTTCTTACTGAATTATTCACATCTTTGTATCATTCCATCTTACCTCTATCACACACACGCACGCACGCATGCATGCACACCCCACCACACACACACCTGTCTGCCTGTCTGTCTCTCTGTCTGTCATCTCATCCACTCTCTCCTCTCTCTCCCACATTATGAGAGTAAACAACATAATCATTTTTGTAGTGACTAGTCAGAAATTCTCTGAGACGAGTTAACACTTTACAATCATTTAAAAATATTCCAAGTCTCACAAACAACAAACCCACATTACTCAGCTCTTTGTTATTGAGATGGATAACTTATTGTAGTGTTTTGCTCAAGAACATAACACATCACCAAGTCCAGGAATCAAGACCACAATCTTACAGTCATGAGACCAACACCCTAACCACTAAGCCATGCGCCTCCACAATGTAATGTCATCGATTGTCCACTCCCTCAA
>NC_068984.1:127730571-127731573 GCF_001194135.2 Octopus bimaculoides | reverse complement strand
CTGAGCAATCCACAGACACATGTACCCTTAACATAGTTCTCGGGGATATTCTTCAGCATGACACAGTGTGACAAGGCTGACCCTTTGAATTACAGGCACAACAGAAACGGGAAGTAAGAGTGAGAGAAAGTTGTGGTGGAAGAGTACAACAGGGTTCGCCACCATCCCCTGCCGGAGCCTCATGGAGCTTTAGGTGTTTTCGCTCAATAAACACTCACAACGCCCGGTCTGGGAATCGAAACCGTGATCCTATGACCGCAAGTCTGCTGCCCTAACCACTGGGCCATTGCGCCTCCACCAGACAACTACTACTACTTCCAATATAGACACAGGCTAAAACAGCTAGTTTCCTTGCCTAAGGATATAACATAACAAAGATGACATATTCATAACAGTCCCAGGAAATGGTTACTACTTTGCCATTGAACCTCTGCATTACTCCAGATAATAACACCTTAATTTTTGCAGGAAATATTTGAATGTGATTTATAAATACCTAATGTTCTATACATCACATTACTGTTCAATAACAAATCATCAATCATTTCATGCAGATATTCAACCCACCATCAACTACAACTGCACCATCATCAATTATATCATACATTCATATCTACAGTAGAAACTACACAGTCACAAATGATACACCCTCAGACCTTTCAAAATAAGAACTGGAGTCAAACAAAATCCGATGCTTCTCTCAAACTTTAGACTTTATTGCAAAATTATTATTATTACCATCAATAGCATGCTGGACAAAATGCTTAGCGGCATTTCATCCATCTTTACATTCATCATCATCATCGTCGTTTAACGTCCGCTTTCCATGCTAGCATGGGTTGGACGATTTGACCAAGGACTGCTGAACCAGATGGCTACACCAGGCTCCAATCTGATTTGGCAGTTTCTACAGCTGGATGCCCTTCTTAACGCCAACCACTCAGAGACTGTAGTGGGTGCTTTTATGTGCCACTGGAACGAAGGCCAGTCAGGCGGTACTGG
>NC_068984.1:127726232-127729954 GCF_001194135.2 Octopus bimaculoides | reverse complement strand
TAAAAAGAATATCAGGCTTTTTGTCTATAGTAGAAAAGATTATTATTATTATTATTATTATTATTATTATTATTGACTGTTAGGACTCAGAAACCTCTGCCATTTTTATTATTTTTATTATTATTATCATCATCATTACCAGCAGCAGTAGTAGTAGTAGTAGTAGTAGTAGTAGTAGTGTCACGTTTTTTTAAATTTTTTTTTTTTAATATTTTTTTTTATTTCTGCTCATAGAGTAGAGACATTTTATTGACATAAACAGAATGGATGAGTTAACTTCTAAATATAGATGTCATAGGAGATATTGACTTGTGCAATGCCTACACCGTTCACTTCACATGGAATAGCTATCATAGCAGACCAATAGTCAATAAACAAATTATTTCCATCCAGTTACTCATTACAGTTTTATACATAGTATAATAATAATAATAATAATAATAATAATAATAATAACCTCATATGAAATCTTCCATGAAACATCAATTTTAATAACAGGCATTTATTAGAAATCTTATAAAAGTTCTAAATAGGTTATTCCCCTTGGAAAGCAAAAGTTTATGGAAGACTAAACTTAAATTGAACTTCAGTGAAATCTATTTCAGAGGAATTACATACGAAAGACTGGATGTCGTAAATACAACAGAGATTTAGATACAACAGGTTGGTTGCTTTATAAATCATTACTTGATTTTCTATGTAGTTCTTTGGGTTGCTTAGGAGAGAAGCCAAATTTATATTCAACAATTTCATTTACAATGGATATGTTTTTAGCATCTGCTGCAAATGCTGGTGTCGCCAACCATAACGTGGAGGAGAGAAAAATCAGTAAATACAGAAGTCTGGCCGGCTACTACCAGATTGTGCCAGTCGCCGTCAATGTATCAGGTGTTCTAGGACCCTGCACTACTGATTTCTGCAAAATAGGGATAATGGTGTTCCATTGGAGAAATGAGCCCCATGAAGTGAAGTGGTTACTGCAGTGAGTGTCAATGGGCCATTCTCCTTAGTATTGCCGTTGGGGTCATTACTGCAGAGTGTGGCTGAGTATACCACTTGTTCTGGGATATGTGGTTCATCACCCCCACCTCTATCCTTTTCTGCTTTACCCCCCATCCTTTTTCTACTTGTTCTTCTCCTTTATCTTAGTGAACAACATTATTGTTAGCCAATGAGATTATATTTAGACTATGACATTATCATTAGCCAATGACTTCATCATTAGACTCTTTAGAGTCAGTAAGAAAATACATATCTAAACCACAATGCATAACTTCACGTTTCCATCTGTTCCCAGTCATAGCTGGAATTTACACATGATAGGCAGATAAACTATTTGTTTTTACTGCATAACAAAGAGATAAACACGTTATCATGTCATTATGTAAAGGTTGGTGACAGGAAGCTGATGTTGTAAAAGGGCCACTGGACAATTATGTAACAAGAACTGAATGTTGTTAAGGCAATTACTAGAAATTTATAACAGGAAGTAAATGTTAAAGCAATTGAACTTATGTGACAGGAAATGGACCATTGAGAGTTGCATGATTTCTCTGCCAGCATCAATGTGACTAAATCACTAATCTTTCACTAATGAAAAGCAGCAGTTCTGTTACCACTGTCAAGATTACAATCTAGTAGCTGCAAGTATTCTGAACAAGATGCTGAATTTACAGAGGAACTGGAGCAAACTGTTGTAGAAGATAAGAATTTTGTCTCTACATTTCCAAATATTTATTTTTACACTACTCTGCCACTTGAAATACAAATAAATCTTAGTTTTGTCCACAAATAAAGCCTAATTGAAGATAATTCTAATTGTGGTAAATCAGTCACACATACAGACATCAGAGAATACACGAGCAAACAGAGGTATGAGAGAAATGAGTGCCAATATACACAGTAAGAGAAACAATTATGTAATCAGACAAACAAAGACATCAGACATAAACTATGAGCAAATATGAAAGGCAGGCAGTAGGCATTAATAAAATAATCTTATCATTATAAGACAATATGTACAAATATTTTGACAAGGAAAAATATTGGCTCATACACACACACATGCAAACATACACACACAAGTATCACTATCATCAACTGAATGTCAACTTTTCCATGCTCAAATGGGTCAAATGAAATTTGTTGATGCAAATTTTGTGATTGGATGCACTTCCTGTTGCCAACCTCCATCTGTTTTCCAGTAAAGTAATATTTCCCATTGGCTGGACATATTTTCACAGAAGATTGTATGACTGTGATACCTGTTAATGTGTGTGTGTTTCTTTTTCTTGACGTTGTGCACTAATTGTAAATATATTTCATCATTATACAAGTTGTATTGTTTGTTCGCAATCTTCTATGGAGAATATGTCTGGCCTTCATGCTGTTTGTGTTTGAAGGACTAGGGGAAATATTATTTTGCTCGGAAACAAGTGAGGGTTAGCAACAGGAAGAGCATCAAGCTATAAAAAAGTCTGTCTCCATGAATTTCATCTAGCCCATGCAAGCATGGAAAAAACCCCCATTAAGATGATGATGACAATGATACACACACATATTTGAGAAAGAAATAATGTGTATGTGTAAGGAGAGAGAGAGAGAGAGAGAGAGAGAGAGATATACCATTAACAGGTAATATACAATTGATATATGGAGCATTAAAAAGCTGATTAGAAATATATCATAAGAATTCATCATTAGTGATAGAAGCAGTATTAATATCAAAAGGTAATCTTTATATCTAAATTAATATGGATGTCTTGTTAGAACACCAAATACTGTGTTATCAGCATTGAGAGATCCTCTCATATAGGTCATGGTACATAAGAGCACACACATGGATCATAGCAGATGAGAATCATCTGTCATGAGCATTGGAATTCCCATATCACGTGATTTCGGTCAACTAGACCTCATCAGAGGGAATCATTGATCACTGCATGTCAGTTAAATCTCACTGCCATGATATATAAGATACCAGCATCTTTTCAGACACAGGTGTTGCAAATAGCCAAGGAATAAGAAGCCAATGGTTAAAATGTATTAATTTTCTCCTCAGTTATATGAGACCTTGCTGGGCATGTTTTAACATCATTCTTACCTCATTAGTGATGCATAGCTTTCACAAAGAAGATTAAAATAAATATACAAAAGTGTACATTTGTTGGCATAGGAAAATTGTTTAAAAATTAATTACATAGTTCATCAATGATAATATCCCCTCAGATCACCACTGCCACATTGAACAGGCAATCAATACTGCTCTCGCTTTCTTTCTCTCTCTCTCTCACACACAATCTGTGTTCTTTGTAAGTTCTGATCACCTGAAACAGTTTAAACTCCAGAAGGGTTGAGGTCCTAGTCTTTCTAACTAAAGTAATGAATTTTTTAATAAAATTCATTTTACTCTCTCCTTTGCTAATGGAGCAGCAGGAAAAAAAAAAGCCTGTCAAATAACCTGCTTTTTCAGATTCATGTCCGTTTATATGCTATGACACATCCATCAAACCTGAGGATGGATATCTTTCATCTTTTACAAGTTTCAGTCATTGGACTACAGCCGTGCTGGAGAACCACCTTGAAGGGTTCTAAGCAAACAAATCAGCCCCTGTACTTATGCCTTTTTTAAGCCTAGCACTTATTCTGATGGGCTCTTTCGCCAAAAAAGCTAGGTTATAGAGGTGTAGACAAAACAACACTGATTGTCAAGTGATGGAGAG
>NC_068984.1:127715685-127726185 GCF_001194135.2 Octopus bimaculoides | reverse complement strand
GGGGGTGTCAGACACACACACACATATGATAGATAGATAGATAGATAGATAGATAGATAGATAGATAGATAGATAGATAGATACATCAAGGCTGTTCTGGAAGTACCGCTGGTATTGAGTAGACTTGACTGTTGTCGTGTTAGATAGATGTGTGTGTGTGTTTATGTACAAACGGACATCCATACAACAGGCATCCATACATTTTCCATCTACCAAATTCACTAACAAGGCATTGGTTGGCTAAAGACTATAGAAGATACTTGCTCAAGGTGTTGTGCAGTGGGATGGAGCCTGACACCACATGGTTGCCAAGTGACACAACCATGCCTAAAAATAATTTTTCTCTATCAATTCATAATATGTGAAGATAAAACTTTCTTTCAAAAAAAAAAATCCATTTTCACTGCCTTACTAGAAAGCTTCCATTGGTCTAAATCTAACTACTATCTGCTTCTTATATGCAAGTTCCCTTATTCTATACAGAGATAACATAGCTAGTTCTCATCAATACACTGACTAATAACTAATATTCAGTGAACCCTTGAGCTCTCTAGAATGCAAGTTTCTATTCCCAATTCCCTTGTTTATTGGAGTATTTCTCTGTTAAATATTCACACATTACATCTATCCCACGATTTGACATCTCTATTTCATGCCTAAAGCCGCATGTTACTCACAACAATAAATAAATGACTGTTTAATCTCTTTCTCTCACCAAGGACCACAAGCTTTCCAAATGAACTTATTCTCCAATGTTACATTCCCTCACCACCTTGCTGAAAACAATTTATCAAAACTTTCATCGAATCTGGCATGAAATTCAGTATTGATAGGTTTTTCTCTACAATTTTCAAAACCAATCCAATCAACCCAGATTTTCTTTAAAAATTTGTTGTCTCATCAAACTTTTTTTCCCAAATGACTCTCCCACTCTCTTACTGTTACATTCTCATCTTCCCAACCAATTCATTCACTGATGTACTCATACATATACCAATTAGTCTAAACTTCATCTATTCACACTTTATCATCATCACCCTTTAACATCCGTTTTCCATGCTGGCATGGGTTGGACAATTTGGCAGGTATAATGGATTCAAGAATTGCATCATGCTCCATTGTCTACTTTGGCATGGTTTCTACAGCTTGATGTCTCCTTAATGCCAACCACTTTATAGTGCACACTGAGTGCTTTTTATTGCACCACTGGAACTAGTGAGGTTACCGTGCAGCTTGCAAGACAGTGAACCCTGAAAAAGGTGGTTTAATGCTAGTAGATGAGGGGTTAAAGTATCAAAGAAGGGGTCAGAGCAGAACAAGTTTCTTGTTGTAGAAAGGCTACATGGTTACTCACATTTTAGAAAATCTCATCTTTCATGAGCCAACTGAAGAGTTGCTATGCAGTTGCTCAACCAGCTAGAAATAGTAACCAAACAGCTTGCAAATTACACCCAACTATCTTTAAAGGAAGGATACATTAAATAAAGTAATCTACTGTAAGAAATCTTATATGCAATGGATAGGATAATGTAGTTCTAAATATTCATGACCTATGAAGAGACCTATGTATGAAAACAAAAGAGATACAACTGGAAAACCTTTGATCATAGGGTTGACCTGGGGTTAGACTATCCTCCCATACACACACAAACATTTTTTTTATTATTTGGAAACTCTCCTGAAGAGACTAAACTTGTTTGAGTACCTCAAAATACTTTATTCCTGAAGAGTTATTCATGAAGACAAGGTTTGGACACAGCTTCCCCACACACCAATTCTACTACATTCCAAATGCACCATGCAGCTACTTTCACATTTTCTTTTACCACTGGCATGCGGCTTCCTTTTGTTTCTCCTATGATTACTACAATGGCCAATTCATTTGTTCTACAGGGTGTCCACAAAGTCTGGGTACATGGAGATTAACACATACTTTAAGAAATTATTATTTCTTATATTTAATTGCTTATGTTATGATTTTATTTACTCCATGTACCCACATGGGGATTAACACATACTTTAAGAAATTATTATTTCTTATATTTAATTGTTTATGTTATGATTTTATTTACTCCATGTACACAGACCTTGTGGACACCCTGTATATCTCACACATCTCTTCATCGGTCATATACTAAATGCTTATTCATTAGTCTACGAACCAAAATTATTCCTAATCATAACTCCATGAACCACACCCTTCTAGACCTGACTCTCCATTCAGGTCATCTTACTAAACATGAAGCAACTACATATCTAACCACAACACAACTTACCTACACTTTTAAGTGGGAAGGAAACACTACAACCCTTCCTACAGACTATAGTCAACCATTTACACAGAGAAAGGCACTGTGTAATGTAGCTTTTCAATCATAGCTAGCAAACATAAAGTCATAAAAGCAATAGAAGAGTTATTGCAATGCAATCAATTTATTGATAGAAAACAAGAGATGTTTTATACTGTAATTAAATGGAAGCAATTTTATTCTTTTTCAAGCGAGTGATGAAGATTAAAAGATTTAAGAAGAGGAAAATACTCATCAAATTCTATTTCGCCTTTGATGTGCCATGTACTCACCTGAAATAAAGAGAAGTTTATATAAATAAATTACAGGTAAAAGAACAGTTTAGATTATGATACTGAATAATATCATACATTGAAAAGATTTTCAGGTGTGAAAATACCTGATGAAAAAAAGCCAAGATCCATGTGTTATATATTGGCATTTAATAATTATACATGCTAAAAGTACAACAATGGATAAGATGTCGAAGGTAGCAATAAGGATTTTACATCAAATTGGGATCATACAATGGCTCAGAAAACATTATTATCATGAAGTTACAACTAATGTCTTATGCTCGAAATTTTTAAACAAAGAATATTGAATATCAGGTTTTTAGAATTGCCTATTCTCTTCATTCAAATATGGAAGATGGTTGATGACTGAAGATAAAATTATCACTATTTTATATACACACTCTTTTACTCTTTTTTACTTGTTTCAGTCATTTGACTGCGGCCATGCTGGAGCACTGCCTTTAGTCAAGCAAATCGACCCCAGGACTTATTCTTTGTTAGCCTAATACTTATTCTGTCAGTCTCTTTTGCCGAACCGCTAAGTTACGGGGATGTAAACACACCAGCATCGGTTGTCAAGCGATATTGGGGGGACAAACACACACATATATATACATATACATATATACGATGGGCTTCTTTCAGTTTTCATCTATCAAATCCACTTACAAGGCTTTGGTCGGCCCGAGGCTATGAAGACACTTGCCCAAGTTGCCATGCAGTGGGACTGAACCCTGGAATCATGTGGTTGGTAGCAAGCTACTTACCACACAGCCACTCCTGCGCCTACACTGTAGAATATTTCGCATACATATGCTAAACAGAAGTCTATATAACACTTCACATGCAAACAAACTATGTGAAATCACAAACACACAGGCCATATGACACCATCACATGCAACATCAATCCCCACTTTAAACCATCAGTTGTATAGCAGAATTCATCCCAGCCTGAACATATTGAAATGAAATAAACATGTCAAAAGACCTATAAGGAAGCCTCAGTGAGGCCACTCAATCTTCTAGAAATAGCCAAATCTCCACCATTTTCGTCATTTAACATCTGTTTTCTATGCTGGCATGGGTTGAATGGTTTGACAGGAGCTGGCCAACTGGAGAGCTGCCTGGCTCTCATCATCTGTTTTGGCATGGTTTCTATGGTTGGATGCCTTTCTTAATGCCAACGACTGTACAGAGTGTACTGGGTGCTTTTTATGTGACACCAGCACAGGTGATTTATGTGGCATGGCACAGGTGGTTTATATGTGACACCAGCACAGGTAAGTTATGTGGCACCAGCACAGGTGATTCATATGGTCCTGGCACAGGCGATTCATGTGGCA
Source organism: Octopus bimaculoides (assembly GCF_001194135.2). Taxonomy (NCBI): domain Eukaryota; kingdom Metazoa; phylum Mollusca; class Cephalopoda; order Octopoda; family Octopodidae; genus Octopus; species Octopus bimaculoides. The sequence goes on along the minus strand of NC_068984.1, from coordinate 127,722,256 downwards.
CTGGCACAGGTAATTTATGTGGCACCAGCACAGGTGATTTATGTAGCACCAGCACAGGTGATTTATGCGGTACTAGCACAGGTGATTCATGTGGCACCAGCACTGGTGATTTATGTGGCACCAGCACAGTGTATTCATGTGACACCGGCACAGGTGATTCATGTGGCACCAGCACAGATGATTTATACACAGCATCAGCAAGAGTGATTTTTACATGACACCAGCATAGGGGCGGCACAAATCTTGTACAGAGTGGATAGGATAATGCAATTCTAAATATGGAATGTCAGGGATGGTCATGACTGGCTGGAATATTTTTGGTTATAAGTTTACTGAATCAGGCCTAACCTTATGGTTAAACAACAATAAGGAATGATGAAACTACCAACCAGAATTTAGCAAGACAAAGTCAAAAGTAACATTTGCAGAAACTCTGCTAATTAGAGAAACTTGTTCCCATTTCCATGATTAGTTAAGCTACTACTAATATTGGTACCATACTAGAGAGGCAACACATTGAACAAAGCTAAGAATTAAGTAGCACAGATGCCAAAAACTTGATAACAAAACCCCATGCTTCTAAGACATGTACACACACACATACATACACACACACACACACACACACACAAAAGAAAAAAATAAGGATTATACTAATTAACCAATTCTCAGTTGCATAGGAACTGAATGAATTAGTGTTTCTATATTTCAATTATTTTGTTATACTCTCTCTCTCTCTCTCTCTCTCTCTCTCTCTCTCCCCCCTGCTTCTCACTCTCTTTTATTCTGAATCCTTTTTTGAAATAGAATTGATGACAAAGAAGAAGAAAGGAAAATATCTGATTCTTTCAGTTGAAGATATTTTATTTCTGAAAGACTTTGTGGATTCTTATATCGAGTAACAATAGAAATGATGCCAGAATGAGGAAACAATAGTTACTTTGATCAAAGTGGAAAACCTCCAGAAAAGCTGTCTCAGAAAGCAACAGAAAGAATTCAGAGACACTGTTGTTCATGTATGCCTGTGAATGAAGGGAAGGGGGGGGGGTAGATTTTAGTACTGTTAAACTAGGTCAGCACAACTTACACGATTCCTTATCTAAATTAATCCACCTAATAGTATAATAAACATAAGACAGCAGTGGATTGAGGTTGGATTATCTGTGAAGCTCTAAAATGTCTACTGAAATATTGATACAATATAAAACTGTCAGTTATTTCTGAAGATACTAATATGGAGAGAGAGAGAGAGAGAGAGAGAGAGAGAGAGAGAGAGAGAGAGAGAGAGAGAGAGAGAGAGAGCGTGCATACGTGCATGTGTGTGCGTGTTAGGCAAAATTATGTTGATAAAATCTGAAGTGATTACAAGAGAGAAATGACTGATTAATATTGGTAAACCTGTGAAGAATTACAACAATGATTTGAAGATATACTAATTATTAAAGAAAATGAAAGCAGGCTGCATGTGTTTGTTCTTGTCAATTCTTGTACAATTCAATTTGTTGTTAGATTTAGTTTGTCAGATTATTAATAGTCATTCTTATAAGTGGTTCTTTATATCTCATATACATACATATATACATACATTTTTATCTATCTTTATATCTATATCTATATATCAAGCTTTCAGTTTCTCCTAAACCATGGCTTAGCTAAGATAATTTGTCACACAGTACAACTAAACAAATGTATCAAAGTCTTTTGTTTAGAAATCCTTCCCCAAATCTTCACATTATGTGTGGATTTAGGCTAGTAATAATACATACAAAATATATCTGGGTGCATATTTTTTTTAATGGCCTAGAAAGATGAGGAAGGCCAGTATCCATGATCTTTTTGCAAGACTTGCAAGACTGGTGACAGAGTGAAAGAGACTCTTACTCATAGATTGCTGCAATAAGAAGATACGAAGCTGTCTTCAAGCTGGAGATTTGAGCTGAATGCTTGCAATACAATGACATCAACTAAATGCATCCGTTGGTCTAGGTGGTAATGTACTTGTCTTCAGCAAAATCTTCAACTGTGCCTACCAGAGAGCAGCAAAGCTAACTAGCTCACACATATGGACTTTATTTCATCGCTCATCACTTGTTTTAGAAAGTTCTCTTTCAGCACAGACTACTTTGTCCTACCCACATGATCAAATTTAGTGTACCTCAAAGTTTGATTGTATCTCTATGACTTTCTTTCGGTACATTAATAGTCTGCTTGCCTTCATTTTCAACAACACACAATCCTGTGTAGATGATATAACTCTTTTTTTTTCCTTAATCTTCTGCACACAAGCATAATCTACAATTACACTCTAAATACCACACACCAGACCTTTACTGCCTCAATGAACAGAGAATATGAGATGATACTTCAATGTCGATATGACAACCAAGTCTCATTAACTGGATTAATCTCACCGGTTTTGTCTTGGATGGCCTGGACAGTTTCTTCCTCCTACTCCAATTAGCCCATAAAAAGAAGAAAAAAAATGTTCTACACATCCAGATCCATAAAAGCAAGACATACCTAGCAAGACATACCTAGCAAGACAGTACAGTTTGCATTTGCCAAATTCAACAAAGTTTTGGTCAACCTGAGATTATGGTAGAAGACAAGGTGTTCCAGGTGCAGAGTAATGGAATTGAACTTAAAACCATGTGCTTGAGAAGTGAACTTCTTAACCACATAAACATGCTTGTGGCCACTGATTAATTGATTAAACAAAACAATATATAATGCCAAAAGAATATCTTCTAATCATCAGAAATATCACATTACAGTCAATCTCATGTTAATATCATTCAACAAGAAAATTATTTTACACATCCAGGATTTCATGTTTTTTTTCCCCCTAAACATTCCTTCTCCAATCACTAAAACATTTTCCACAACAAAAACATTGCATTAACATGAAGCCATATTCTGATAACTTAAAATCTTCTCGTCCAACCATTTTACCTCCTTCAAATTATCAATTTAAAAATCTCTAGAGTTGATAAATTACAGACACTTCACAAATGCTGTCTTCTTTCATGCTATTCACAAAACACTGTCTACCAATTAGTTCGACACATGTCTGCAGAAACATACTTTTCTGACAACTGGTATCATGTCAACAGAATTCATAAAAGCTGTCAAAAATGCCTCTTGTTCTTCCTGTCAGAACACAGAAATCAAATTCTGAAATTAACCTTATGAACCCAGTCATTACTCTCCTTCCTCCCCATCCACCCCACTGCAAATCCCCCCACCACCATTTCCTTAGTTGACAGCTGTACTTACTGCAATATTTTTCTTTTACAGAATACTACTACAATCTTTGCCATCATCATCATTATCACAAACAAAAACACCACCAACAAACAAACTCTATCATTATAAAGTTGTATGCAGCATCATTATAGACATTATCACCATCAAAAACAATATTAATAATAAACCTCATCAAGATATAGTTATAAGCAATCAAGAGAACTAGAGGATGTAGCCGAGTTTACGTATTTAGGTAGTAAGATAACGTTCTCAGGCGGCACCGACGAAGATATTAAGACGAGAATAAGTAAGGCAAGGACCGCTTTCCACCTGTTAAAAAAAGTATGGAGCGCAAGTGTAATTTCAATAAAGAACAAAATAAGAATTTTTAACACTAATGTAAAAGAGGTGTTATTGTATGGGGCTGAGACATGGCGAACAACAGTTAAATCAAATAAGCAAATACAATCATTCATCAACAGATGCTTGCGTAGTATACTTAAAATTAGATGGCCCGAACACATAAGCAATATGGGGCTATGGCAAAGAACGAATCAAGTTTCGATTAGGGAGCAAATATTTAAGAAAAAGTAGAAGTGGATTGGTAGCACAATTAGAAGAGACACACTAAATGTAGCAAAAAGTGCTTTACAGTGGAATCCGAATGGATATAGAAAGAGGGGTAGGCCTAAGAACTCGTGGCGTAGATCAACACAAAAGGAACTAAAGAAAGGGGGACATCCATGGCAGAGTATAAGTACAGAAGTGAAAAATTATGCGACATGGAATTCAATTATAACTGGCCTATACTCCACATTGGAGGGTTAAAGGCTAGAAAAAAAAAAATAAAGCAATCAAGATATTGATATAAGCAATGCTTATGATAATAATTGTGGCATCAATGATAATGAAATGTGCCCTTGGAATGTTTGAAAACAAAAAGAAATCCCCAATAAAATGGAAGCCAAGATATATTTACCCTTACTACGATCACCAAGCACCCCCCCCCCCCCATCATTCCAGAACTAAACCTCAGCATAACTTTCACAGAAACTTATCAAGAAGTAATCACTGATGTGTTATGTAAGTCTTCGCATATTTTCCACTTGTTAGTTTTATTGCAAAGTAAAACCAAAAGTAAATCTGTAGTCAACACATGAATGACAAAGTTGCTGTATTACAGTGATGTTACTGAACTAGATTAAGTCATTGTTCCGTTCCATTGTTGTATGCTAAGAGAGATGAAATACACCGATTAGACTTATGACATTATTCATTCACTACATTAACCAGTGTTTAGTTACAATAGCTCAACTAAACAGGAAGCATTTATACACTTTATAGACACCAAGTTTTAATATGTCTATAAAAGTCAACATTTTTATATAGATGAAAAAAAAAAAAAAATTATCAAAAAAATTCAACACAGTAAAAAGAAAAAAATTCCTCTCTGAAATAATCAGTTTTGTTTGAAATATTCATAAAACCACCTGCTCTAGGTTTGTTTTGCCTCCTAGGTTTTTTAATTAAGTGACAAAACTTGCCTGTGCTTTTGGCAAAAGATTATATGAATACACCCCAAGATTATAAATACAAACAATTGATTTCCATGTTTATTAAAAAAGAAGATATAACTGATAAATTTGGAAATGATTATATATTAATATAATATTCACTATATAATAAGATAATGTTTTAGGCAAGCAGCCTCATCTTGAAGCAGAAATTTTTTTTTTTTTCATACACATAGATTACATTTTGATTAGTTTGATCTCTGAATGACATCAGGTTTCTTGTTTCTGGATGTGTTCATAGTAGACAAAATTTCAGACAAAATTTGAACCAGGAACCTTTGTTTTTATGTTTATGTATTTATCTTAGAAAGACAGAATGGACTAAACAGGACAGGAAGGGACACATGGGATGAAGAGCCACTGAAGAGGTCACAGGATGTCACAAAACTTTTTCAGACAAAGGATGCTAAAACAAGAACAATAATAAAGCTGAACTGAAGAACGAGTATATAGTGCATGTGGTTAATTAGCCCCCCCCCCCACAAAAAAAAAGTGGAAAAAAAAACCCATCCTGAAATATAAACTTTCTCTTTACATTTTCCTAAAACTGAAGGTAATAATGCTGTAATCCACAAGGCCACTGATGCTTGCAAGAGAACCAGTACCATAGAAATTAGCATCATTTAGACATTTAATCACATTATTTAGGTATTCGTGATGTTGATGAGGGTAATGATGATGATTGTAATGAATAGCAAGACAAAAGCTGTGGCCAGTGCTGCCCATAAACACCTGTTGTTCATACATGCAGTATCTACACAACAATAATTCAGTGGCATAGCCAAGTTCTAAAGTCAGGGCGAGCGAGCACATAAAAAAAAGAAAGGTACCATTTTTGGAAACTACTTGCAGATGTAAGCACTACCAGTTGAAAGCTCCACATACTGGATGCTAGCAAGTTTATGGGGTAATCAGGAGAGAATGCATGCCATTTTGGGGCCTTTCTCTAGACCACATCATTGCACACTGCACCAACCCCATTCACATATTCACTGAAATGAGCCCCCCCCCCTCACTTCCTAGATCCACTGGTTACTAGGTTTTGCTTGATATTCTTCTAGCCATTTTTTATATTACATAAAATATTTCATTAGTTATAATACACATACTTGTATTCTACATTCATTAATTTCAAGTTTCAGTAAAATTGTCATTATGTATGAAACTTTACTGATATAGATGTTATGTGAAAAAGATGAAACTCCATGGGATTGTTCATCAGTGTTGAGAGATTATGATGTCAGGGTTTGTTTTGGTTCTTCAAATGTCAGCAGCCATCAACACATCACACAGGACTGAACAGACAGTTTGAAAACACGGGAGGTAGGTCAAATAAAGTAATGACTCCAGAAAGTTCTTCCAAAGCCGTGTGATTAACGAAAAAAATTAAACTTTTATTGCACAAGTGAACTAGGCGCAGGAGTGGCTGTGTGGTAAGTAGCTTGCTTACCAACTACATGGTTCCGGGTTCAGTCCCACTGCGTGGCACCTTGGGCAAGTGTCTTCTACTATAGCCTCGGGCCGACCAAAGCCTTGTGAGTGGATTTGGTAGACGGAAACTGAAAGAAGCCCATCGTATATATGTATCCGTGTTTTTCTCCTTGTTTTCTCCGTATCCTTTCTGTTGAAGAGCGTAGCTCAAAACGTTAAAGACTTTCTGTATTCCCGAGCGTCAAACTAATACATCCTTTTGTTGTTTACTCCACCTGTCCTCGTCTGTTGTTGTTTTTTTTCATACATTCTCCTATGTG
>NC_068984.1:127709975-127715193 GCF_001194135.2 Octopus bimaculoides | reverse complement strand
AGATAGCGGTGGGGGGGGGGGCATAGCAGTGATAATGAGGCTAAGAATCCTTGTAGTTGTAGGAATAAATATTATTCTCACAATGAATATTATTGTACTCAAGCATGAACAGATGATATGGAAGGTCAAAAGAGGATCAAGATGATTAAAAGAACACATAAGGTGTATACAAGATCAGATTTTTATATGTCAGCATGATGGGCATCACAGACAAGTTGATGTGCGATTAAGGCTAATGGCAATATGCAAAACTACAAATCCTATACGAATATGCAAATACAAACATCATGGTGATAAGGGCGGTGGTGGTGGTGGTGGTGAAGATGTTGATAAAATAATAATTTACAAAATAACTGACAGAATAAGAACTGGTAACACTCTGATCAAAAGATATCCATACAAAACAGTATTTCTAAAGCTATAAAGCGTTTAGTTTTTAAGTAGTATTTTTAGTAAAATATCCTATGCAACTACACTAGACATGTTTTCAACTAATGTTCTGAAGCTTCCTAGATTTTTAATTTCTATCTAAACCATTCTATCTTTCTTTCTATCTTACACACACACACATACATACACAGACAGCAATATCTGTGAACTTCTAGTGAAGAACATCTCTATAAACATTATTTTCATTCAGCTGCAAAAATGGTGAGAAAACAAAATTTTATTGGGTTTGCCTATTTTTAATTACAATTTCTTTTCAAGACTAACAAACATTGCTGTAGGTAGAGAAAGACTAATTAGTAAACCACTCACCAACATGTAAATATTTCTTTGCTTGATACTTCATTGAACAAATTTTATTTGAAAGTTTTCCTTCCACTCTACCTGTCAGAAGCAGATTCCAGGACCTATTATATTCTTCTCTAATTATAAAATTTATCTCTTTTCCTTTCTTTCTTTCATTTTATTTATTTATTTTTGTTTTGCAATGGCGGTTGGGGAGAGTAAATCTTTTATAAATATATTTCCTCAGTACAGTACACACTATTGACTAACTTTCCATACACTGAATTTATACTAAGTTTCTGGAATATTTCACTATCTTAAAGATTTAAATCAGAATCCACACAGAATTTTAAATAGCTTTCCAGTGATAATTATTCCAAAACAATGAATGGCAGGGAAGGTGTGTAAAGTTCCTCATCTGTTCAATAATCTCTTGTAACTGAACCCAACGCATTGGTAGAATCGTAAAATCCAAATAAACTAGAATAGTCCACTGTTCTCTGACTGAAATTCTGGCATTAATTAGTCACAGAGAAATTTACTTTTCTACAGCCTGTCAACAGACTGGTTCATGGCAGATATAAAGAGATGGTTTGATTCGACAGTTTGTTAATTCTTCAGTGTTGTGGAATTCATGGTGACATATTGGCCATGCATATTTCCATGAAATCTCAAAGACCGGTAAATAAATTATATGACAGTAACTGTCTTCTGCATATTTAACAGAACAAAAAATAATTACAATTCCCAATTAAACTTTAACCAGGTACTTCTTCGCATAAACCTGATTGAAATGAATCTCCATATATTAGAACAGTTAGACAAAATGTCTTGCAGCATTTGTTCTGGCTTGTTATGTTCTGAGCTCAATTCCCAATGAGGTTAAATTTGCCTTTCATTCTTCTCAGGTCAATAAAATAAGTACCAGTCATATTTGTCTGGGTTCAATGGTATCAAAGGTCCACTTCCCCTCAAAATTGCTGGCCTTGTGCCTAAATCAGAAACCAATATATTCTGTTTATTTTAGAACATATTGTGTAATGGAACCACACGAAGACTTACTTTTTTTCATAGAGTATGCAGAGTAAGTCAACCTGGCAGAGATGAAGGTAAGAACTGAATACAGCAAAGCTAGGTGATGAAACATCAGTTATATGGTAATGCTTGGAGCTTCCAGAGGTGAGTTGTTCCAGATGAATGGTAGCTATTTATAACACCACAATAAGAAATGAACACTGACCAGTTTTGGTTGGTAAGCTCACATTATCAACTTGGTCATTTGCACTGAAGAATATACGAGTATCACTGAGTACAGAAAAATGAACTGGACAATAATTGCATTGTTTTTGTTTTTTTTATATTGGTTATTATTTCTTGGCCAATAATTGTCATAGTTTAATGAGTACATAATTGTGTTGATCATCATCATCATTATTTAATGTCCGCTTACCATGCTAACATGAATTAGACGGTTTGATTGGAGTTGGTAAGCTGAAGAGCTACACCAGGCTCCAGTCTGATTTGGCATGGTTTCTATGACTGGATGCCCTTCCTAACACCAACCACTCCAACAGTGTAATGGGTGCTATTTACGTGCCATCAGTATCATTTACATGACACTGGCATTGGCCACTACTATGATTTCATGAGTACCATTTACAGGACACCGGTGGGATATATATAATATATATACAAATATAGAATAGTGGTACAGCAATGCACCAATATTTACAGGAAATAGCAGTTGATAATATACAACGCTATAGTAAAGCTTCACTGTATTATATATACTAACAAAGATGTTTGCAGGCGGTGAACATAAAAAATTTCATCTTACCTGTAGGAAGAACAATAGATAAATGTACAACCCAGATGTAGATAAACTAGGACCTAGGTTTTGAACTCTCCAAAATACGTTTGTTAATGTAAATTTGATTAGTTCTCCTCAGCTAGATTCACCAAGACAAAATTTTGAACATTGCTACATCAGTGCCTGTATACTAGCCTGAACACCTAGCCATTAACAGAACTGAGAACACTGAAAACATTTTTAAATAGTGCAATATGATAGTTTTGCTTTCCAGTAAGACAAAGCACCATAAGGTTAAAATATAAATATAGAAAAGTGGTACAACAATGCACCAATATTTATATACACACACACAGACACTAGAACAAGGGAACAAGTAGAATAATGTAGTAGTTGAACTCAGTAGACAGACAATTCTTTACGAAATAAAAGAAGATAGTGGTCAATATACGCATCATTTCGTCTGGTCAGCATCTTAAGTAGTCTATACAGTGACTTTATGCAGCAGCTGTCGTTTAAAGCTGCTTTTCTGTGATAGATTTCCAAACTGCCCATAATATGTAAAATTACTGCTTACTTATTATTACTATTAACTGGTAAACAGTTGAAGTATTAACAGTTGAAACAGTCTTACACTGGAATATTGTCATTCACAGCTTTCTCTGTATTATTATGAAACAACTAAGGAGTGTAGCTCTCTATATGCTATTAGGGAGCAACAGCAAAGAAGTTCAGTTAACTGAATTACAGGGTAGCTACAAGTGGGCACAGTTTCCTTGTGATATCAATGGAGAGTAAGGGGTATTTTAAATAGAGAGAGACTCATTCAGTAAATAAATTAAAGATAAAGCCATATGATTTGATGAAATTGTTAAGCATTAAGTTGGATCGTTTTACTGTTATATTATGCTCTATGGCTTCAGTTAAGTGCTTGTGATTTAGATGCATCTTCAACATTCAAATGTTTAAAAGGAATAATTAGAAACTCCACAATTCATTTAAACTTGATAAAATATCCAGTTTTAAATGTATGCCATTCTGAGTCTGTGGGGATATAAGTGAGTATAAGAAACATGATAGCTGTGAAAAACAATATGCAAGACCAACATGATATAAGCTCAGATTTTACTAATGTCACTATGTTGCTTAGGTCCCAAGTCAGATCTGATTGAGCAGCAGACTGATGGTTAAAGGGATTTAAACCATGATAAATCCCACCTATTCTTTAAGGCATAGTGTATCACAAGCTACATTAGCCAATGCTTTTAAGGCAACAAGTGAAGCAATTATTTCTACAAAGTGAGGCAACCACATAGAGGCTTCCTCACTGCCCTGTTTATTGCTATGTCCCTAATTCTGCTTGCTCCAGTTTGCCTGTCTGAAGAAAATACATGTTCAACACCCTCTTCACAGTTGATGGTTGGCAGGTTATTGTCCACTAGTGAAGAAAAGAAAAGAACAATTGTCCCAACAAATATACCATTCCACCCATGTAAGTGTTGGAAAATAGGGGTAGAACAAGGAAATGATTTAAAAACTATCATGTGATTTCTGTTTTACATCTGTAAATAAGAGAGAGAATAATACTGGTTGATAGTCAACAGACTTGATGGTCTAGTGATGGTGAAAAGATTTGATAAGGTTGCTGAGCAAAATTGGTAAATTGATGAATTCCATTGTCCTTCACTAGCATACCAATTTTGCTCAGCATCTGTAACCTATCAAGTCTGTTCAACATCAGTGGACCATCAATTCTGTTGAACATCATCAATGTTTTTCACTATCTTATTTATAGATTAAGAAATTCGTTTCTCAACTGCATGGTTTCAGGTTCAGTTCCAGTGCACAGAACCTGGAGCAAATGTCTTCTATTATACACTCAGACCAAAAAAAATTTAAATCCTTACAAGTGAATTTGGTAGATGAAAACTGAGAGAAGCCTGTTGTGTATGTCTGTGTGAAGATATATATGCATGTATATATGTAAACAAGCATGTATTCAAGTGTCTGGTATAGCCCCTCCTACCCCCACCCCACCCAGCTTGCCAGCTCTGGTCACACCGTCCAACCCATACCAGCATGGACAACGGATGTTAAACGATGATGTGTATACACATAGGTGTGTGCATGTCTCCTTGTCATGACATTGCACAACAGTCATATACGAGCATCACTGCGAAACAAATGGCATCCCATATTTCCAAGTGTCTGTAGGAAATTAATGGACACAAAGTTTTGGTTTCAGCTACATATTTCTGTATTGTGTAAAAGACTATATTTCTAAAGAAATATCATCTTAACTCATCTTGTTAACAGAACAATGTCTGCACTGTTGTGTCTTCGTTTATTGAGATTTATTTTCAATATCCAACCAATATACTTTGCGTTCATAACACCTGGTGCCTATGAGAGAAGTAGGACTGGATGAGTGTGTATGTGAGATCTGTGTGTGTGTGTGTGTACATTTGTACATATATGAGAGTGTATGTGCATGAATGTATGCTCATATTAGTGAGAATGTATGTATGTGCTTTGAGCAAGTATGCATGAAGGTTAGTAATGCATTTATCTATCTACACACACAGACACACACACACACATATATGGAAAACTGATGTTAAATGTTTATGATAATGACACACACACACACACACATATATATATATATATATATAT
>NC_068984.1:127707807-127709965 GCF_001194135.2 Octopus bimaculoides | reverse complement strand
TCCAACACTGTCTGTTTTTTATGTTTTATTTATATTCCTGCAGACTAATGTTGGGTTATATATATATATACACACACACACACACACACACATACTCTTTATTTATACAATACATTAAAGTAAGAAACCTAACAAGGTCTAAAATCAAATAGACAATAGTCTTTAAAACAATTTACAGAAGAAAAAGGAAATCAATAGTATGGCATAATTCCGCCATTTTGATGGTGGTTGCCATCAGAAGCTTCACAAATGGCAACACTATTATCATGAACACTACACCAAGAACAGCACCAATGCTGCCACTGCCACCACCACCACAACAGTAATATTACCATTAATTTAAAATTGCTTTTTGCATGCTAGCAAAGAAATGGTATGCGAATAAAATAGCTTCTCTCTCTCCCTTCACAATCCTAATTCCTCAGTAAGCTCCCATAAGATTTTTATGTTTATTTTCTAGATATAATCATAGATTCTTCATTAACGAAATTCACCTCCACCCACCTTATAACTGATTTTGTTTTTAGATTTCCTTTGAAATTCTCTTTCATTGATGAAATCATGTTTAACAAAACTGAACAATTGTCTTACATTTCTTCTGCTTTAGTTACAACCAATCGGGATGGATTTTAACTCTAACCACACATCTCAACGACACAGTATATATTTATCACACACACACAGACATGCTACTGTCAATGTTCCTCATTAATTGTTCAATAGTAGAATGACAGTAAAAGGTTTTTACAGAATATTTTCCTTTGTAGTTCTTTTTACTAATGGTTGGCTAAACTCAACTGTTTTAAACCAATGCTAAAAGAGTTGCTTTCTTGTTATTTCCACATGCATTGTTACTGTCATCTTCATTTTCATCATTATTAAACATCCATTTTTCAAAACTGATGCGTACTGGATGACATTGTAATATCACATTTCATCTCCAATGTTCTCCATCTTGTGTTATTGTATCGGTTCACAAGATCCAGCTGCACAACTTTTTCTAATATGTTCCTTGGTCCACACAGTACATCTATACCATTTATCCAAGTCACATGCATACTAGAACAGCCAGCTTCTCTTACATGCATAAGCTAAGTCTTTAATAGGAAAGATAACAAAAAGGTTCAAGTTAAACCAAATATTTTGAGCATCAGCCCTTAGTCACAGAGAGAGAACGACATGGTCTTTTTGGTTGCAGATAAGTACAGAATAAAGGAATTCAAGTGAAGGAGTGATGTAGAGAATAATGAGGGAAGTCTGAAAGAGAATCATTGTATGAGAGTGACAGAAGTTAGAGACAGTATAAAGACACTAGAATCGAAGAAGACTGAACAAGCCAATTTAAAACACAGCCTTTCACGCAACCCAACATTCCATGTTTAATGTACATTACACATTGAATGGATAATTCTCTCCTCGTTTCTCTCAAACCACCACTGCTTTTCTACAATCACGTACTCCATATACATTCACCATAAAGCCTGTATTTTTGCCTAGAGAAAGACGTCTTTTGTTGTCATTCTTCTTATATAGCTCCAATCAGTCATCATCAAACACATCTGCTGCATTTAAGTGGCCAGTGAAATGACATGGGGAAATCTATGCATTGTACTAGATACACTGCAGTACTGCATACATGAGGACCATACTACAAATTATAAACTGCAATGGCTTATATAGAGTGCAATGTAACAGTTTGGGAATGCTGCATTTTTTCCACTGTCCATCTAATTCTTGTGTGGCTGTTGTTGTTACTTAGCTCCTGGTTAGCCCATATCAAGCAAAAAAAACAGTATTTTCGTTTCTGATGAAAAAAAGGAGGAGTGATCCTTGTCACTTGTATTGATTTCACGTATCATTTCACTTAACTCTAACAAACCATATTTGATGGCATAAAAGATGCTTAGACACACCATCATTTCAGCAGCACAGATTCAGGAAAGAGATTTTAATGTATAGAAGCATAGGCTCATCTTTTCATATAGAATCTAGGATGATGCTTGCTTCCCAATCACATGGTTCTGAGTTCAGTCCCATTGTATGGCACTCTGGGCAAGTGTCTTCTACTATAACCTCGGGTCAACTAAAGCTTTGTGAGTGGATCTAGAAAACAGAAACTGAAAGAAGCTTGTTGTGTGTGTGTGTGTGTGTGTGTGTG
>NC_068984.1:127706342-127707797 GCF_001194135.2 Octopus bimaculoides | reverse complement strand
GTGTGTGTGTGTGTGTGTGTGTGTGTATACACACACACACATGTCTGTATGTCTGAGTCTGTGTTTGTCCCCCACCACTACTGGACAACCGGTGTTGGTTTGTTCATGTCCCTGTAACCTAGCTGTTTGGCAAAAAAGACCAATAGAATACGTACAAAGCTTGAAAACAAAAGTATTGGGGTCAATTTATTCAACTAAAAAGTTCTTCAAGGTAGTGTCCCCAGCATGGCTGCAGTCTAATGACTGAAACGGATTAAAGATCATCTTTCCAATGTCTTATATACAATTAAATATAGTAGCTATAAAATAGTATTCATTTCTAACATAGGCACAAGGCCTTATAATTGGGTGGGAAGTATAGTTGGTTAGAACTTTATTTTATCAACCCTAGAAGGATGAAAGGCAATGTTGAGCTTGGAGAAATTTGAACTCAGAACATAAAGGATCACGACTAAATACAGCAAGGCATTTTGTCCAACACTAATGATTTTGCCAGTCTACTATCCTAGCTACAGAAAAAAAACAAAAAAACATTATTTTGCAACACCATGCACTCTTTCATTCTTTTCATAAAAGTCATTTGGAAGCCAATGTTGTTGTGAACTCTGCAATACTGCTAACACCACCACTGGCACCAAAATCATCATAGACATTATCTTTTATTTCTTTACTAGTTTCAGTCATTACACAGTGGCCATACTGGGGCACCACCTTGAAAAAGGAAACTTTTGTCAGAAAAAGAAATTCTTGTCATTATGCTAACATCTGTTTTTCTGTACTTGTGGAGACTGAACAGAGTATATTTATTTCCATTTCCATATGAGTGCATTTAGTCCCAGTGGAGTGCATGGCTTAGTAATTTAGGGTGTTGGACTCTTGACTCTAAGATTGTGGTTTCAATTCCTGGATGGAGTGAAGCACAGTGTTCTTGAGCAAAACACCTCATCTTACATTGCACTATTGCTCCATTCCACCCTGCTGGTAAAAATGAATAATCCTGTAACAGACTGGTGTCCCACTCAGGGAGGGATATATATGCCAGAGAAACCAAGAAACCAGCCCTAAGCTCCTTAGTCAGTAATGTGGATTAACCAACCTAACCTACATTTATTCCCATTTCCTCTCTGTACTCTATCATCTCATTTATCAGGTTCACCATTTCCAGTCCTCACTGATTTACTTCTATCAAAGAGTAACAGTCAGTTTATTCCTTAAAAATCATGTCTCACACATGGCCGGGTGGTTAAGAAGCTTGCTTTGTAACCATGTTGTTTCAAGTTCAGTCCCAATACAAGGTATGTCAGACAGATTTCTTCTGCTGTATCTCTGGGCTGACCAATGCCTTGTGAGTGAGTTTGGCAAGTGGAAGTCCATCACGTGTGTGTGGTGTGTGTGTGTGGTGTGTGTGTGTGGTGTGTGTGTGTGGTGTGTGTGTGTGTGTGTGTTTGACCCACC
>NC_068984.1:127705516-127706332 GCF_001194135.2 Octopus bimaculoides | reverse complement strand
GTGGTGTGTGTGTGTGGTGTGTGTGTGTGGTGTGTGTGTGTGGTGTGTGTGTGTGGTGTGTGTGTGTGTGTGTTTGACCCACCACTGCTTGACAACCAGTGTTGGTTTGTTTACAACCCATAACTTAGTGGTTTGGCAAAAGAGACCAATAGATCAAGTACCAGCCTTAACAAAATAAGTACTGGGGTTGATTTGCTTGACTAAACACTTCAAAGTGGTGCTCCAGCATGACTGCAGTCCAACGAGCGAAACAAGTAAAAGATAAAAGATTCCCAATAAACCACACCTGATACTTTCTCGTTTAAAATTCCCCAAAGTATACTCAATTTAATCGCAGCCATTTTCAATATATGGGATTGCCTGTTCTACTTCATAAGTCTGCTGAAGCTCTAAGGAACTACTTCCAACTCTCTCCTACTATCAATTCCAAAAACCATTTGGTAGACTTCAAAAGATAAACAGATAAATTCATCAATGTTTTTCAACCATATAAAATTATTTAAAATCTGTTCAATAAATGATGTTCTGATGTTGGTTTGCTTTGATGATTTTTAACAGAATAACAACAACAAAAAAAAAACAAAAAAAAACTATGCAAACAATTTAAAAACCATGTCTGTTGGAACTAATAATGTAAAAATATATATTAAGTTCCTTAATATGATAATCTCCTACAAAGTACTTCTTTGAATTGGTCGTAATTTTAATCCTTTTTATTGCTGTTTCAATTAAATTTGAGATATAAAGGAAAATACTGAAAGATAACTAAACATCCTACTTATATATATGTATGTGTCTATATATATATATATATAT
>NC_068984.1:127702420-127703963 GCF_001194135.2 Octopus bimaculoides | reverse complement strand
GTTTGAGCCCTTACCACTAGTGTGGTGGTGGAGGTGGTGGTGGTGGTGGTGGTGGTGGTAGTAGTAGTAGTAGTAGTAGTAGTAGTAGTAGTAGTAGTAGTAGTAATTGTGGTAGTGGTAATAGTAGCACAAGTAATGGTGGTGGTGGTGGTGGTGGTGTCAGTAATGGTGATGACTTTCTCCTTCATCATCAAGTAATTAGAAGAAAAAATTAGATTGTTAATTATTTTATCTTTCGTCTCTCAGAATCTTGATTGATTGTTGATTGAAATTGCGAGGAAAATTATTTATCTGTCAAACTTTTACTAATATCTACCATCACCATCATCATCATCATCATTATCATACTGTTGTTGTGATCATCATCATCATCATGATAAAGATAATGACCGCTGTCGATATTGTCATTTTCCATTCCCATCAGCATCATCGTCAGTCACCATCACCACCAGGTAAAGTAGTAGTAAGTTACAGGCGCACTGTGTAATCAACAAGTGTTTTGTTCACACAAGCAAACAAACTATTTGTCAGTTATACAGTGTTGCTGTGAAGCTCATTTCCTACTGTAAATATAATCTAGAGATCCTAGAAATTGAAATAAATTCATCGTAAATGCCCCTACCACCTATCCAGCTGCTATGTTTCACCACATCATAAAAAGAACATTTGGTATAACAAAAAAAAAAAAATCTAATTTCTTAATTATCCGTGTATATTTCATTAATTATTTAATGGTTAGTGTTTATTTTGTTAATTATTAGCAGTATTTACTTCACTAATTACTGAATGATTAATTAGTGTTTATTATTCTATGAATTTAGTATTTTTTCACTATATAGGTGCAGGTATGTTGTGTGGTAAGGAGCTTACTTCCCAACCACATAGTTCAGGGTTCAGTCCTACTGCGTAACACCTTTGGCAAGTGTTTTCTACTATAACCTTGGGCTGACCAAAACCTTGTGAGTGGATTTGGTAGACGGAAACTGAAGGAAGCCCGTCGTAGATATATATGAATATATTTGTTTGTTTGTGTCTGTATTTGCTCGCCCACCATCGCTTGGCAACTGATGTTGGTGTGTTTACATCCCCGTAATTTAATGGTTCAGCTAAAGAGACCAATAGAATAAGTACCAGGTTTACAAAGAACAAGTCCAGGGGTCAGTTTCTTTGACTAAAAGGCAGTGCTCCAGCATGGCCACAGTCAAAATGACTGGAACAAGTAAAAGAATATATTCAATAATAAGTGTTTACTTCACTAATTAACAACTTGTTATTGTAATGTCATCAATTATTAGATATACATGTTTATTTTCCAAATTACTGAAATGATTGGGGTTTATTTTACTAATAACTTAAGATTTGTCTACATTTCACTAATTGTTTAATGCTTATTCTATATTTCCCTTATAATTTATCTTGGAAGTGTTATTCCAAATTACAGAAATGATTGGGGTTTGTTTCACTAATAACTTAAGATTTGTCTACATTTCACTAATTATTTAATGCTTATTCTATATTTCCCTTATAATTTATCTTGGAAGTG
>NC_068984.1:127699378-127701924 GCF_001194135.2 Octopus bimaculoides | reverse complement strand
TATTCCAAATTACTGAAATGATTGAGGTTTATTTTACTAATAACTTAAGATTTGTCTACATTTCACTAATTATTTAATGCTTATTCTATATTTCCCTTATAATTTATCTTGGAAGTGATATTCCAAATTACTGAAATGATTGAGGTTTATTTCACTAATAACTTAAGATTTGTCTACATTTCACTAATTATTTAATGCTTATTCTATATTTCCCTTATAATTTATCTTGGAAGTGTTATTCCAAATTACTGAAATGATTAGGGTTTGTTTCACTAATAACTTAAGATTTGTCTACATTTCACTAATTATTTAATGCTTAATCTATATTTCCCTTATAATTTATCTTGGAAGTGATATCTCACCCACTGAAAAAGCATGGACTGCACTGGACAAATTAAGAATTTAGAAGTCTACACTGCCTGACCAGACGAAAAGGGAATTCTTCAGAGTTATAGTAGAATCAGTTCTTTACGGTCCATCACTTTGAACTCCGACAAAAAAGATAGAAAGCAAGCTCGATAGGACTTGCACATGAATATTGCAGGTTGTTCTCAACAAATCAAGGGAACAAAATCCAATGAAAGAAGAGCTTTATGGAAACATCCCCAAAATATCATCAATTATTGGAAAGTAGAAGACAAGATATGCTGGTCACTGCTATCAAAGAAAAGATGAATTAGTGCTCGAGCTCCTTTTGTGGATCCTGAGCCATGGAAATTCTCGTGTCAGATGACATACATTGACCAACTCTTATGTGATGTTAAGTTACAAATAGAAAACCTCAAAACTGTTAGGGACTGGAACCTTGGAGAGAAAGAGTGGTTTTGGTTCAGGCAACACATCCACAATAATAAAATATCAAACCTATATTGTACTAATTACTTAATGCTTAATCTATATTACACTAATTACTGAATGATTAGTGTTTACTTCTCTAACCAATGAATGGGCAAATGTTATGCCATCATCTCCCTCCGGTACAGCACATCCATAAGCGATGTTATCTCAGAACAAATACTGCAATAAATTAGCCTTTCCACAAAACATTTACAATAATTTGATACATAGATGTTTATGATTAAAATATAAATAATTAATGGTGATTATTTCAAATTTCTGAATTCTGTTTGCACCAAGGGGAACTTTGCCTTTCATCATTTTGGGGTTGATAAAATAAAGTACTAGTCAAGTACTGAAGATAATGTAATTGACTACCTCAACCCCATCAAAATTCTTAGCCTTGTGCCAAAATCAGAAACAATAATTGGCCCCTTTGTTGCCAAATCTCTATTGAAACACATTGCCTTTGTTTCAATTAATATTTGAAAATAATGGAGAATTTTGTAAAATAATTTTGTCTTTTATTAAGTTGGTATTTGGAACACAAATTAACATAAAGCTCTGATGGAAAGCTATGATTCAACTATGAATATTATTTGTAAATTTTTACATTTTCTTAGCTTCAAAAAGCTCTTTGATCATATTTCTCCCTAATTATGAAATTATATATGCTAATTTTAATGGTAAATTGGGAATATGGTAAATATGAAGTATATAACAAAAGAACACATAATTCTTTATAACATTTATATTAAATTTAAATCACTGTCCCAAAATGGGACACTGGTTGTTAATGGGTTAATTAAAACCACTTTAAAACAGGAGTTTATATCAAAGGACCAAAGGTGGTCTCAGATAGGTTGGTATCAGAAGGATTACTCGTAGTGAATGGACAGAAATACTGGAGCATCAGACAAAATATCTTGCAGTGTTTCTTTCAGCATTTTATGCTCTAAGTTCAAAACCTACCAGGGTCAAACCTGATTAACTTCACCTCACCAAATTTCTGATCTTGTGGTTACATTGGAAACAATTGATATTAGAAACTATTATTATTATTATTCTGTGAGTTGGCAGATTCGTTACAGTGAGAGGCAAAATGCTGCCAAGCATTTTGTCCATCTTTATGTTCAAATTCCGCCAAGGTCAACTTTGCCTTTCATCCTTTTGGGGTCAATAAAATAAGTACCAATCGAACACTGGGATCGATGTAATTGACTTACCTCCACCCCCCAAATTACTGGCCTTGTGCCAAAATTTGAAACCAATATTATCATTATTAGGTGATAAGCTGGTAGAATTGTTAACACACCAAGCAAAATGCTTCGCAACATTTCATTAGACTATGTTTTAGAGTTCAAATTTCACTGAGGTTGACTTTGCCTTTCATGCTTTCAGGGTCGATAAAATAAGTACCAGTTGAGCATTGGAGTCAATATAATCGACTTACCTCTCATCTCGAACTTGCTGGCCTTGTGCCAAAATTTAAAACTAATATTATTATTATTAAGATATTATTATTAAGATATGTCAAGCCAAGTGAAATGTTAATTGTGACCAGTGTCAGTGACATGTCGATTTGCTCGACTAAAGGCAGTGCTCCAGCATGACCACAGTCAAATGACTGAAACAAGTAAAAGAGTAAAAGAGAGTAAAGATATATGTATGTATGTATATATATATATATATATATATATATATATATA
>NC_068984.1:127694919-127697419 GCF_001194135.2 Octopus bimaculoides | reverse complement strand
TACCATCATGAAGGCTGCTAAGGCAGAAATGTAATAGGCTTGACAAACCATGCTATCTTATCTAGGTACCTTGCTGTTCTGAGTTCAAATCTTACACAGGTCAACACAACTTTTTATTCTTGTATCGTCACTAAACACCATTAAAATATTGTTGGTGATCCAATTGGTTATTAACCTCCACTAACCATCCCTGCCCACCTCTACAAAATTCAGACTTCTACATAGTCAACAGAAATCACTGTTGTTCTCAATTCTCATGAACACTGAGAAAAGCATCAATTCCATAAAACCTCATCTTTTATCTTTCTTTCCAATAATTCTAATGTTTTTTCTACTTAATTAAAACATCACCTCCCTCATCACTTCCCTCCTCCTCATTATTATTATTATTATTATTATTATTATTATTATTTTAAGACAGCGAGCTGGAAGAATTGATATCATCCTGGACGGAATTCGTAGCAGCATTTCGTCTGTCGCTATGTCCTGAGTTCAAATTCTGCCAAGGTTGACTCTGCCTTTTGTCCTTTCAGGGTCGTTAAATTAAGTACCAGTGAAATACTGGGATCAATGTAATCGCCTAGTCACCCTCCAACTCACCAAATTCTAGGCCTTGTGCCTTAAGTAGAAAAGATTATTACAACTGTTGCTTTTTTTTTGTTGTTGTTGTTGGGAGAGATATTGCAGTTATTCTTGTTACACTTGATGTTATGGAAAGTTGGTCTTGTTATTACTTCCACTACTGCTATGGTTGCAGTTATTGTGCTGTTGCTGCTATAATTTATCTATGTGCATTCTCATGCACGTGTGTGTGTGTGTGTGTGTGTGCGCGCGCGTGCGTGCGTGCTAAAGTGTATGCTTTAACATTCTCTAATAACTACTTGTTTTAATGCGTACATGTGTTCTGCCATATGTCCATGTATGTGCCTATGTACACATTTGTAGATATGAACAAACACCCATGTAGGCATGCATGTATGTATAGATACCACAGCAGGGTTGGGAGTATGTATATAATAGCATTGGAGTAATTATCCTGTCAGAGTTGAGTTAGAAGCCGTACTACCACAACCACTTCCATCTTCACAAATTATCATTATTAAGCATTGATTGGTAGAATTGTTAGAGTCACAGACAGAATACCTCACAGAATCTTCACAGCTCTTTATGTTCTCAGTTCAAATTCTGTCAAGTCCAGCTTTGCATTTCGTTTTTCTGAGGTTGATAAATTCAAATATCAGTTAATTACTTGGAGTCAATTTAGTTGATTAACTCCCTACCCTAAATCCCAAGCTTTGTGCCCTACGTTAGAGACACTTATGGAGAGGCAGAATCGAATCATAGAAGCATCAAACAAAATGTCTCGCAGTATTTGTTCTGGCTCAAATCCTGCCAATACGAATTCGGTTTTCCATCCCTCAAAATAATGGGGGTGAATGGTATTGATTAGCCTTCTCTCTTCAAAAATAATGCTATCCTTATGCCTAAGAAACAATTCTCAATTAAGATGCCAAACTAGCAGAATCACTAGAGCATGAGAAAAATGCCTTGCAGTAATTTGTTCCAGCTCTTTACAATCAGAGTTCAAAGTAAATACCAGTGAAGTACTGGGGTTGATATAATCCAACATCTCTTCGTTCCCTCAAATTTCAGGCCTTGTGCCTATATTAGAAACATTAAGAAGGTTAGTTCAAGTAATAGTAGTAGTAGGAGGAGGAGGAGGAGGAAAGCTACACTAGATTCTTTACCGCATCTAAGCTTGTTGCTTCATATTTCAGAAGTTCAAATCTCACTGTTCCTGACTTTGCATTTCAGCACAAATAAAATATATATCGATAACAAGTTGGAGATAAACATGAATTAACCACACAGCTCTTATACACACACACACACACACAAAGAGATATGCACACATACCCCCTCCTCACACATACTCCCTCCTCATACATACCCCCTCCACACACATACAAAACAGTAAAATAAAAAGAACTGGAAGAGATGCCTTAATGCTAAAAGAAATGAAATCAATACTTATTATCATCATCATCATCAGCACTGTCATCATCAACATCTTCAGGAAATAAACTAACGGGCAAACCGCACACATATTTGTTGCAGTGATGATTTTAGTTTGATATCCTAAAGTACAACAACAACTACAAGCAAACACACAAAGAATAACAACAACAACAACAACAACAAGACCATGTTTTTATTCTTTACTTAGAAAAGATAAAGTTGATAATGAATATAAATACATTAGATATGTGTATATATGTATATATTATAGATATATGTATGTATATGCATGTATATATATATATGTGTGTAAATATGTGTGTGTGTGTGTGTGAATGTGTGAGTCATCCTCGTCATCATCACATTGTTTAGTGTCCGTCTTCCATACTGACATGGTGTGTGTGTGTGTGTGTGTTTTATATATGCCTGTGTAGCATGTATATATATGTATACATACATACATATATATATACACAGATAT
>NC_068984.1:127693678-127694116 GCF_001194135.2 Octopus bimaculoides | reverse complement strand
CAGGGAGGGTGTGAGAGGCCAGCTAGGGCATCAGGGACAAGCAGAAGGGTGGCGGTGACAGAAGTGGGGGGGGGAAGCATGTAAGCAAAGAAATGGAAAGGATGCAAAAGGACTTACCATTTTTAAGATTTTAGTTGTGATGATAATGACTATCATTTTTAGAAATAATCCAGGTGTATGTAGAAGGATACAATTATTTTACTCTATGTGACAGAAGACCTGTCTTTGATTTCATTCATTAGACCAACTTGTAATGTTGAGGAATTTAGTTTTGAAGTTTGTGTGTGTGCATGTGTGTGTGTGTGTATATGCGCACATGTGTGGGTGAGTGAGTGAGTGAGTGAATGAGTGAGTGTGAATGTGTGTTTTGTTAGTGGGGGTTTTGTTGTTTTTTTTGTTTTTGTTTCTTTTTTGTTTTTTTTGTTTTTTTTATCGTTT
>NC_068984.1:127687957-127693668 GCF_001194135.2 Octopus bimaculoides | reverse complement strand
TTTTGATTCTTTTATGATAAATAATACAGATGCGTACAGAAATGGATGAAGGCGATGAAACAGGAAGGTAGATAGAGAGAGAAATTTAGGGAACACCCAGCTAACATTGGAACAAGGAAATATTTCGGAAGAAAGGAGAACGAAAAGGGGTTAAACAATAAATAGCAAACCAATAAATAAATAAATAAATAAAAAAAACAACAAACTGTAATAATTTTTTTAAAAGATATAAAAACTAATGTGCAAAACTACTGCACACTATTAGTGGATTGTATGTGTGTGGTATATGTAATGCAGTGTGGAGGGGGGTGGCCAGATGACCATATCTGTAGCTACAAGTAAGAAGGCGGTGGTGTTGTCAGTGGTGGCGGTGGCGGTGGTTATGCTATGTAAAGAGCAGTCCATCTCACCAGCTGCTGCTTCTGCTGGTAGAGGAGAGTGCACACATCTACACACACGCAAACGTGCATACAAGTTGTAAGAGTGTAAATTGATGTGTTCCGTGTCCTCGGCACTGCCGCTGCTGTTGCTGTTGCTGCTGGTGCTGCTGCTGCTGCTGTTGTTGTTTGGTAAGCTTGCTACTGTGAGCATCGTGAAAGAGATCAGAGCTAGTCTGAGAGGCAAAGCAGTTTCCACAGTCTCCAGCTGTTGGAGCTTCAGCAAAAGTTTCTAGTCAGCATGACACTTTTGGGAAGCAACGGGAGGGGAGAAAAGAAGATGGGTAAGGGAAGCAGAAGATGCAGATTTCAGGGGATTCTTCAATGATTACTATAAATAAACACCAATAACAGTATGTGTGGTGGTGCTAGTGTTGGTGGTGGTGGTGGTGGTGCCAGCAACAGGGAAGGAAGGGTAAAGTTGCAAGAATGCATCGTTTACAACAGTAGTTTATATATACTATACAGACATATAAAAAAAAAAAACATTTACATATACTATACATATACAAAAAGAAAAAAAGTACTGTACTGGAGTTAATTCATTTGATTAAACAGAAAAAAAATTCTTGAAGGCAGTGCCCCAGCATGACCACAGTCCGATGACTGAAACAAGTAAAATATATTATACATACACCATACATATACAACACATCTATAGCCACAGTACATATTTAGTACATCTACACACTTGCTATGTCTTTAAAATTAGCATATCAATACACATGTTATACCCATAGAATTAGCACATTTATACACTCACCATACATAAACGCATCCCTTCACAGTACACCACATATACAACTTACCTATATAATGTACATGAAACATATATATACACACTGTTACATCACATCTTTACTGTACACATACATTACATCGTTATACAGAACATATATATCACACATCATTCATATACCTCAAATCTATATATTGTACATCTACATCCTATGTATATACTGTATATATACACCATAACTATATACATATAGCACACATTTATATGCTGCACATATACATCATACATATATGCTGTGTATATACATCACACCTATATACTATATTCCTCATATCTATACATTGTACATAAACATCACATCTATATATATTGTAGATATATGCCACACCTATAAACTATACATATATGTCATATTTATATACTGCACATATACCTCATATCTATATATTGTAGATATGGATCACACCTTATGCTTTATATAAATACACAATACATTTCTACACAAACTGTATATAACGTATCTACATAGGTGCAGGTGTGGCTGTGTGGTAAGAAGCTTCCTTCTCAACCACATGGTTCTGGGTTCAGTCTCTCACTGTGTGGCACCCTGAGCAAGTGTCTTCTACTCTAGCCTCAGGCCAACTAAAGCCTTGTGAGTGGATCTGGCAGACAGAAAATGAAAGAAACCCATCACATAGATATACGTGTGTGTGTGTGTGTGTGTGTGTGTGTGTGTGTGTGTGTGTGTGTGTGTCTTTATTTTGTTCCCCACCCCCGTCTGACAACCAGTGGTGGCATTTTATTCTTTTAATTTTTTACTTGTTTCAGCCATTTGACTGCAGCCATGCTGGAGCACCGCCTTTAGTTGCACAAATCCACCTCAGGACTTATTCTTTGTAAGCCTGATACTTATTCTATCAGTGTCTTTTGTTGATCTGCTAAGTTACAGGGACGGAAAACACCAACATCAGTTGTCAAGCAATGGTGGAGGGAAAAAACACAGACACACAAATACATACATACATACATATATACATATCATCATCATCATTTAATGTCCATTTTCCATGCTGGCATGGATTGGATGGTTCGACTGGGGTCTGGGAAGCCAGGAGGCTGCACCAAGCTCCAGTCTGATCTGGCAGTGTTTCTACAAATGGATGCCCTTCCTAACGCCAACCACTCCGAGAGTGTAGTGGGTGCTTTTTACATGCCACCAGCACAGGGGCCAGAGGTGGCTGGCATCGACCACAATCGGATGGTGCTTTATATATATATATATATATATATATATGGGCTCCTTTCAGTTTCTGCCTACTAAATCCACTCACACGGCTTTGGTCAGTCTGAGGCTATAGTAAAAGACACTTGCCCAAAGAGTCATGCAGTGGGACTGAACCCGGAACCATATGGTTGGGAAGCAAGCTTCTTACCACACAATCACTCCTGTGCCTATGGGTGTGTTTAAGTTCCCATAATTTAGTGGTTCAGCAAAGGAGACCAACAGAATAAGTATCAGTCTTACAAAAAAAAAAAAAGTACTGGGATTGATTCATTCAACTAAAAAAAATCTTCAAGACAGTGCCCCAGCATGGCCACAGGAAAATGACTAAGACAAGTAAAAGAAAAGATATACTATACAAATAATCACAGTATATACATACAATAAACAATGTGTTTCATTCCTTGAAGAAAATATCCCCCTGTCCTTGCTCCTTCACATTTAGAATCCTTTCTAACATAGGGACAAAGGCATGGATTTAGAAAGATAGGACTAATACGACTGACCCCCAGTGCCTGCAGTGGTACTTACTTTCTTGACCTTGAAAGGATGGAAAGTAAAGTTGATTTCCATTGGATTTGAACTCTGACCATAAGGAAAGGAAACTAAATACCACAAGGCACAATGAAATTAAGATAAAGGCATGGACATGGCTGTGTGGTTAAGGAACCCACCTTGCAAACTTGTGGTTTTGGGTTCAGTTCCAATGTGCAACACCTTGGAGAAGCATCTTCTACTATAGCCTTAAGGAGCCAATGCCTTGTGATTGAATTCAGGAGACAAAAAATTTGAAGACGCCCATCATGTGTGCATGCATATATGCATATGCTTGTATGTAGGTATGAATGTGAGTGTTCTTCATGATCTGTATGTTCCGCTACCACTGCTTTACAACTGATATTGGTTTGTGTTTGTCCCCATAGCTTAGTGGTTCAGCAAAAGATACCAATAGAATAAGTACCAGATTTATAAGCGAAAAAAAGCAAAGAAAAAAAAAAACAAGGACCAGGTTCAATTTGTACAACCTGTTAAGATGATGCTCCAGCATGGCAGTAGTCCAATGAGTGAAACAAAATAAAAGACAACAGATAAAAGAGGTTGATGGGAATTATGACACAGAATTTATATTACAGATGATGCATGGATTGTGATATGGAATTATATTCTATGTCCCTTGTGCCCAAATTAGAGCTCATTAACAAAATGAAGGATCTTGGGGGAGGTGTTATTCTCTTTATTGAATAATAATGTAGTACAGTTCAATAAGTACAGGGATGAGACTGCTTAAAGATTCTTAGTACTGCTGTGTAGTGTATGTAGATTTGTATTGTGTGAGTACATTTTACTGTACACATTATATATATATATATATATATATATATATATATATATATATATATATATGAGTGGTTGGCGTTAGGAAGGGCATCCAGCTGTAGAAACTCTGCCAAATTAGATTGGAGCCTGGTGTAGCCATCCGGTTGCACCAGTCCTCAGTCAAATCGTCCAACCCATGCTAGCATGGAAAGCGGACGTTAAACGATGATGATGATGATGATGATATACACACACACACACACACACACCATCATCATCATCATCATTTAATGTCCGTTTTCCATGCTAGCATGGGTTGTATGGTCTGACTGAAAACTGGTAAGCTGGGAAGTTATATATATATATATATATATATATATATATATATGTGTGTGTGTGTGTATATATACATATATATTTTTATATATGTAATATATATACTGCATATATTGCTGCATATGTAATAGTATATATAGATCTGCTATATCTAGTTTGTATAAATATACTCAATAGGTGTAAGGATGTGATCTCACAGTGTGAGAGTGTGTGTGTGTGTCTGTATACATATATATATACACACACACACAGACACACATATATGCATGTGGCTGTGTATTTCATAAATAAAATATGTGTAGAATATATACATGTGATGTATATGTCCAGATGCATGCAATGTATCTGTACAGTATATACACACAGTATATAGATGTGCAGCATATGCACAAAATAGAGATGTGGTATATGCGCAAGTATAGACGTGGTGAATATATATATATATTACACTTTACTTTCGTAACACACACACACACACACACACACACTAACACACACACAGACGCACTCACAAACATGATAGATGTCCCATCGATTTTGATTGCCACCCACTTCTGATTTCTGATAATCCTTTTTACAGTTCATGAAATCCAATTTTTATTGCATATTGAGAAATGCCGGTCAGTGTTGCACTTACCTGAACAATGTTAAGGTTTTTTTTTCACTTTCCTGCATGTTTACTCATATCACATTTCAGATGAGTCTATGTATGTATGTATGTATGTATGTATGTATGTATATATATATATATATATATATATATATATATATATATATGTCTATGCATAATTGCACTTACTCTCTCTCTCTTTCTATTCCCAAGTGTCAAAGTAATACACCTGCTTGCTGTTCCCTCACCTGTCTTCATCTTTTATTTTCTGTAAATTTGAACTGTGTGTGTGTGTGTGTGTGTGTGTGTGTGTGTGTGTGTATACACACACATATATATATAGTTCAAATTATATTACGGAGATGTACTTGCATAGCAAGTAACTTGATCTAAGATCGTGTGCATGGACGTTAAATGATGATGGTGATGATGGTGATGATGATGTGTATATGTGTATATATGTGTGTTAAATAAGATAACAAGGCCAAGGTAATTTGATATTCCTAGGACATTTATAAATAGAAAGGTGGTCTTACAGTGGGTTCAGGGAAATAAGTGATATCCCATCAGCAGAGACGAGTTAAAAGAGCTTCAATAGAAAGAATTAGTAGAGTTCTTTTTTTTTTGAAGAAGTTATTCTGGAGAGGGAGAGATATACAAGAAATTTGATATAAAGCAGAAAGTATTAAAAGAGAATATGAAAATAAGAATACATGTTGGATGTTAAAGTTGCTGATGATGGGATATCACTTATTTCCCTGAAACAGCTGTAAGACCAACTTTCTATTTATAAATGTCATAGGAATATCAAATTGCCTTGGCCTTGTTATCTTATTTTATTTAACATATACACACTCATATACAACCTGCCTTAGACTCCTCACTCATGCTACTATTGAACCAGGAGCTTAACACCTTACTTGCCTTTTGGGTCTTCTGGATACCAAAACATCTCATATTATATATATATATATATATATATATATATAT
>NC_068984.1:127684528-127687911 GCF_001194135.2 Octopus bimaculoides | reverse complement strand
TGGTATGTAGCTTGCTTACCAACCACATGGTTCTGGGTTCAGTCCCACTGCGTGGCAACTTGGGCAAGTGTCTTCTACTATAGCTACGGGCTGACCAAAGCCTTGTGAGTGGATTTGGTAGACAGAAACTGAAAGAAGCCCGTCGTATATATGTATATATATATGTATGTGTGTATATGTTTGTGTGTCTGTGTTTGTCCCCCAACTTCACTTGACAACCGATGCTGGTGTGCTTACGTCTTCGTAGCGGTTTGACAAAAGAGACCAATAGAATTGGTACTAGGCTTACAAAGAATAAGTTCTGGGGTCGATTTGCTCGACTAAAGGCGGTGCTCCAGCATGGCCGCAGTCAAACGACTGAAACAAGTAAAGGAGTATATATACACACATACACATGTGTATGTGTGAGTGCTGATGACCTTGTAATATTTGGTGACATAATCAATATCCAATCAGCTGCCAAACTCTTCAGTGTGTCGCACTGCATGTTGGCAAGAATGTTAACATGACTGCAACAAAGACTGAATCCATTTGCATCTCTAAAAGGCACTGTATCAGTTGACTTTCTGAAAGGTTCCTTTGCCATATGCAATGGCAAGATTCTGAAAGATATCAATCAATTCGAGTACACCACACACACACACACACACACATATATATACATATGCATGTGCACACGCACACACAGATATATGTATGCATATACAGGCATTCTGTTTAAATACCTGTGTACTTATGCAGACATGTGTGTTTAAGTGAAATGAAATCATTGTCATCATCATCTTAACATTCTCATTTCCTTGCCTGCATGGGTCAGACAAAATTTGTTGAGGGAGGTTTTCTGCAGCTGGACATCCTTCCTTTTGCCAACCTTTACCTGTTTCCAAGTGACCAGACATGTTTTCACAAAAGATTGGCAACAAAGGTCACTGCTTCCATGATAGTAATATTTATTTACAACTGACACACAATGTTATAACAAGGAGAAAGTAAAACACACACACACACACACACACACACACATATATAAAATGAGCTTCTTTCAGTTTCCTTCAATCAAATACACTAACACGTGGAACTGAACCTGGAACCATGTGATTGGGAAGGAAACCTCTTGCCACACCTACACCTACAAATAAATATGTGTGTTTGTGTGTGTGTGTGTGTGTGTGTGTGTGTGTGTTTATATTTATGCAAAGATAGGTACATATATAGATATGAATCTATGAAAACAGTCCGATGTATGTGTGCTTGTGTGTCTGTCCATGCTTGCTTGTTTCTCCCTTGTATTCAATACTTTTTTTATAGTAAACACAGCTATGTATAAAAGAATATAGCTGAAGAATTGCGTTTCTCTATCTGCCCCACCACCCCCATTCTGTAACCATGGTAACAATTGCATTAGTTTGATAATGCTGATGTAATAAAATTATAGTCATAAAACTGTAGGAAAAAAAAATAAAGTGTCTTAATTTGTTACAGTTATGCCTTTCTTTTACTGCCTTTGTTTATATCGAACAATATCATTGAAGTTCCAGTGGAAATAAACAGAAGCTACCATGCATCTTCTAGTTTAAAATATACCGCACAAGATAGTCCAAGATTTGAATAACATGATAGGAAATATCTCATAAGATATCTTACTGTTCCCAACAAAGTGATAAAAAGATTTAATATCTCACTGCTTACAGTGACAAGACATACATTTATATATACATATATGTAAAAATATATACACACATATATGTACATATATATACACACACATCTATACACTTTATATATGTATATATATATATATATATATATATATATATATATATATATATATATATACATATATAGAATATGTGGGTTTAGTTCACTGGTGATCTAAACAAATAGTGTTGTAATGGATTATCAGGGTTTCGAGCTCGTAACTGAGACGAGAGCTATGGATCCATTTTAGGTTGCCGATATACCAGGTATTAAGTTTGTGAAAGAGGACAACAAACACCAAGGCATAACAAGCATCTCAAGTCATATACATTATTTTATATTATTCCTAAATTAGTTGAGATCTTACAGCTGTTTCTGGTATATCCCAAGTGATAGGCAAGCATGCCTGAATACGGGGTATTCCGTCATCAGAGACAAGTAGAAAACACATGAAAGACCTAGACATGGAAACATTCAGATAAAAGATCTAGACATGGAAAATTTGCAGATAATAAGCCTCACCGAGGCAATGACTAGTGACCGAGACCTTTGGAAATATGCTGTGCATGAGAAGACCCGGCAAGACAAGCGAGACCATAACCTGTAGCCTTTACCAGGGGTGTAGCCAGCCCACTTATGCATACCTTTCCTTCTTCTGACACAAAACCCTGCTTGTGAAGACCTGTTGAGGCAAGAGAAATTGAAATCGAAACTGAACCAAATTCAATGACTGGCACCCATGCCAACCTTCCTTCATTAGACACTAAACTCAGCTTGCGAAGACCTGTTGGGGCAAGTGAGATCAAAACTGAACCAAATTCGATGACTGGCACCTGTGCCAGTGGAGCGCTCACAGCACCATCCGAGCGGGATCACTGCCAGAGTAGCAGTCTTGCTTCCATGCCGGTGGAATATAAAAAGCACCATTTGAGCGCGATCGTTTCCAGCTTCGCCTTACTGGCACTTGTGCCGGTGGTATGTGAATAAAACATTGGACTAACTCCTGTGCAGGTGGCATGTAAAAAACACCATTTGAGCGTGGCCGTTGCCAGTACCGCCAGACTGGCCCTCGTGCCAGTGGCACGTAAAAAGCACCCACTAGACTCTCGGAGTGGTTAGCATTAGGAAGGGCATCCAGCTGTAGAAACTCTGCCAGATCAGACTGGAGTCTGGTGTAGCCATCTGGTTCACCAGCCCCCAGTCAAATCGTCCAACCCATGCTTAGTTGGAGAGAGGGATGAAGTCGTACTATTCGCAGACAAGTTGAAGGCAAGGGTTGTATTAGGTGATAGGCTCATATTATTGTTGTTTTGTTGTTATCATCATCATTATTATCATTATTATATGTTTGACTTTTGTTTTGCATTTGTACAAGTTGGATCCAAGTCTCACCCAGAGACCTCAAGAGACAACAAGTTAGAAGTTCATGTAGGTGTTATGCCTAGGGTACCATATATTTGGATTTGTACAGTTTTGTTCAAGTGAATGTTTAAGAAACCATAAGAAAATTATGTGTTTGCTTAAAAATTTGAGATCACATAGACAGTATTTTACGTAGGATATGGGCAGTTCCCATGAGCACTATCTTTTGAACTTCAGCCATTTTGGGGTTTCCTGGTATCTGAGCTAGGTAGTAATCAGCCCGTTTCGCTGTCATTCCCAGGGCACCTATGACAATAGGTATT
>NC_068984.1:127680771-127684273 GCF_001194135.2 Octopus bimaculoides | reverse complement strand
AGTAACTCTATTAGCATTAATATTGGTTTCAGTCATACACATAGCTCCCTCGGAAGCAGGGATTATCGCAACTAAGTTTAAGCATATATATATATATCATCATCATCATCGTTTAACGTCCGCTTTCCATGCTAGCATGGGTTGGACGATTTGACTGAGGACTGGTGAACCAGATGGCTACACCAGGCTCCAATCTGATTTGGCAGAGTTTCTACAGCTGGATGCCCTTCCTAACGCCAACCACTCAGAGAGTGTAGTGGGTGCTTTTACGTGTCACCCGCACGAAAACGGCCACACTCGAAATGGTGTCTTTTATGTGCCACCCGCACAAGAGCCAGTCCAGGGGCACTGGCAACGATCTCGCTTGAAATAAAGCAAGTATGAGGCAGAGTTAGGAATTTTTTTCTGAGCCTCTTGCAGCTGTTTGGCTCTTGGTCAGTTCTAATCAAATTGATCTTTGATAATCCCAGTTCTTTTTTGTTTTTTTTAAATCATATATTATCTAAGACAATATTATCTAATGTATACCCAGCATTAGTTTTTTTTTTTTTGTTTTTTTTTCGGTTGTGATTTGAGGGAGATTTTGCAGCTATTTCTGACATGTCATATGACTGCACAGAGACACCCAGAGATTATTCTAAGATGGATCACGAGATACCAGTCTTCTTTCTAATTTCCTCAAACCCAAAGTATTCACACTATTAAAGAATTTAGAAAATCCAGTATTTATTATGCCGTACTTCCTTCCACTCCAACTGATAGAACACATTCTTCTTTCATTTATCACTTGCAAACAATCTATTTCTTTTTTTTTTTTTTAACATTCTTCAAAATTCTATCTCTCTTTCTCTCTCTCCATCTTTAATTTTCTCCAATCAGCAATTCTCTGTCACTCATGAATACTTGCCAACATTCTCAGCGAGAATGACAGAATCCCTGAAGAGATGCAGCCATTAATTAGATTGGCACCTATGTTTCATGTGGATATAATTATGTAATCTTATGTGAAACTGGCATCATTGTCAAACTGATGCATTGGCAGCAATGTCTCTCCAGAGAAAAAAAAAAAAAAATTGACAACACCGTTCTGCAATAATTAGATTGTTTTCTACAAGTAATTGTGGCACAAACTCAATTTCCACCTCCATCACATATTTAAGATTTCATATTTCATGCACAGTTATTGCTATTAGTTTTTTGTTGTTACTGTTGTTGCTGTTTCTGTCCGGCATGATACTTATGAGCGGTGTGTATCTGTACAAGTATTGATGGTTTAATTTATATAATATTTATTTGTCAGGTGATAGAGTGGTAGAATCATTAGAGCATTGTTGAAAATAATTCATGGTATTAGTTCCAGCTCTCTGGCATTTGTCACCCTCATCTATAGTCTTTCATGCATCCTATCCACCCAACTCACCCATCCATAGTCAGTTTTGTGGCACAGGATAGCACTGGAGCCCTTTATTCACCTCACCCTATCCTCCTTACGATTTTGTCTCCTCACTTCTCTCTCTCTCTCTCTCTCTCTCATTAACCTCTAATATTAATCTTCCCCTTTCTCTATTCCTTCCATTACTACCTCCCACCCCAATACTGTCAGTCTTCTCTGTTACTCTCTCATCATCACCATCATCATCGTTTAACGTCTGCTTTCCATGCTAGCATGGGTTGGACGATTTTACTGAGGACTGGTGAAACCAGATGGCTACACCAGGCTCCAATCTGATTTGGCAGAGTTTCTACAGCTGGATGCCCTTCCTAACGCCAACCACTCAGAGAGTGTAGTGGGTGCTTTTACGTGTCACCCGCACGAAAGCCAGTCAGGCGCTCACAATAATAAATCTATTCCTCTCAACATAGTTTAACTTCACTCTTCACTCTACATAAAAGTCATCATCCTAAGGCAACCACACAAGTGGCGGTGTTACAAAAGAGGTACTTAATACACTCTGTAAACTGGTTGCGAATCAAGCAGAAATAACGGCAACTCACAAGCAGGCTGGCGCTGACATCAGAGAAGTCAAAAAATGGTATCAACATCACAAAAGACAAAAAAAAAAAAAGTGCCCCAGACACTCCGTAAAGTGGTTTATGTTAGAAAGGCATTAAGCTGTAGAAATCATGCCAATGCTAAGATGTTTGAACATAATGTGGCCCTCCAACTTGTTAGATATGGTCAAATTGTTCAACCAATGCCAGTATGGAAAGCATATGTAAACTGATGATAATGATCATGTGAAACATAATAATAAGCTTTCCATTTAGTAAGTAGATAGCAATTATACATGTCTGTTGCTCTATTTAGTAATTTCCCAACAGCCACAGTAGATATAAATTCATATAAGTAATATAATTGTGAAAAGTAATTTGGATATTTATAGTTCAGTTATACTTGCATAGCAATTTTTGCAATCTCCTTATAGATGTCCAATATTACATGTATACTAAGAAATATTGACTGGTTGATGTCAATGGACCAGGTTTAACCATTTCATGACCATAATTTTCTTATGAAATACACAGCCTAAGTGCTTCAGGTTATTCTGAAAATATTCAACAATTTGAAAGGACTGTAATAAAATAACTTTGTCATTGTGAGGAGACGTTTTAATTCATAAAAGAATACCTTAAAATATAAGATAAAAGCAGAGGCACTCTAAAGCAGGTTGGTATCAAAAGGGTTAATGCTAGTGTTCTACCTGTATTTGATATAGTGAAAAAATTGCTATTTTCTATCTTTTTAATACAAAGAGCTGATGATGATGATGACGATGATGATGACGACAATATCATTGTCATCATCAGCATTATTTAATGTCCAGCTGTAGAAACCATGCCAAAACAAACATGGAGCCTGAGTAACTCCTGTCAAACTGTCCAATCCATGCCAGCATGGGAAACAGAAGTCAAATGATGATAAATTCCATGCAGGCGTAGACTGGACAATTTGACAAGATCAAATGGGTCCAAAGACTGCATTATGCTCCAGTGTCTGCTCTGGCATGGTTTCTGTAGCTGGATGCCCTTCCTGATGCCAACCACTTTACACTGTGTAGTAGATACTTCTTCTCATGCCACTAGCATGGGAAAATAATTTAACAAAGTTAAGATGGAATGATCACTACAGTGCTGCATCACAGTGTGCAGTGATGGGACTCCTTTCTGTCTTATGCTGTGTTGATTCCAGTGAGTTCAAAATCAGTTATGTTTCCTGCATTCTTCTTTCCTTTTTTTTTTTTTGTGGTGAGAATGGATGAGGATAGCTGCGTGAAAAAGTGCCACACCCTAACAGTTGAGGGAACCCGTGGAAGAGGTAGGCCCAGGAAGACCTGGGCTGAGGTGGTGAGGCAAGACCTTCGTACATTGGGCCTCACCGAGGTGATGACTACTGACCGAGACCTTTGGAAATGTGCTGTGCGTGAGAAGACCCGGCAAGCCAAGTAAGATCGTTGCCAGTGCCCCTGGACTGGTTCTTGTGCGGGTGGCACATGAGATGCAC
>NC_068984.1:127676348-127680524 GCF_001194135.2 Octopus bimaculoides | reverse complement strand
CACCAGTCCTCAGTCAAATCGTCCAACCCATGCTAGCATGGAAAGCGGACGTTAAACGATGATGATGATGATGATTAATGATCTACTTGCTGTCACCTCTAATATCACCAACTGCAATGCAAATGATAAAACTCTTCTTTTTGCCTTCACCTTCCACTTACAGATAGCATCTATATGTAACAGATATGTTATACACCAAATCTGTATCACTACCATGAGATGAGACCTTGAAAAAAATCCACTCAGGTCATGACAATCTTGCTTATTTCAATAACACAGACACAATCAATGCTCATATCAAGGATATAATTCTATGCCACAATCACAGTAGTCTTGGACAGCACAAATAAAACCACCAAAATCACAACAAATGTTGGACCTCAAAAACTGATTTTTTCTTGAACCCCCAACCCAAAATATAACTAAGATTGCATCACTATAACTAGTGTTATTCTTCCAAGCTCTGATCAATTAGTAACTCTCTGCGGAGCTGAAATAAAACCTACTCTGGAGTACTTGGCCCTTCTGTGTGGATGCTGCTACCTGCATACAAACATTTTATACATCTAAAAGAAGGCCTTCTGACTATTCGGCAAAGAGTTTCTTGCCAACACACTATGACCTCTCTCTTAACAGACATGCAGTCTTCATACCCTAGTGATTCTGTTGTTACTGCAGTGGCATCTCTGCTCTTTAGAACTAGTTACTTTCATTGCATCTCTATTCAAGCCCAACAGACACACCTGTCTCTCTTTCTCATGTCACCTATTCTATGTTTTGTGCCAAACTAAGGTCCCCCATAAGAGCAACTTTACCAAAACCTTCCTCCCCAAAATATCAGCTCTAGGGTTTCGTACTCACCTAAATTTGTCCCTAAAATCTCACAAGTCTTGGAGTACCTACAAAGGTCATGGCCACAGGCCATCCATCAGACAAACCCAGGAAAAGAACTTAACAAAAAAAACAAAAAAAAACGCCTCACTTTGAGACTATCTTGGTTTGTTTTATGATTGCATCTAAGTCCTTGTTTCAAACTGAACTTTATGTGATGGTGGCTGGTATCCAACTGACTTCCACTACCGATTAGGTATCTTGTTGCCATAAAACCAGTTTTATCAATGATTCTAAGCATTCATACATGAGGGTGTGCATGTATATATGAGTGTGTGTATGTATATATAAGTGTGTGTGTGTTTTTATCTATGCATGCATATGCATGTGCTGCAGGCATGTGTCAGTATATCTGTGCATATAAAGAATTAACTGTTTAAGGCACCTTCTATAGCATACTCTTTTAAACATTATCTCATGTTGATAGTAATTAGCATCATTAAGACAGGAAGCTGTATTTACAGTAACGATATGTTATAACATAGATTTGATATTGGCTCAATCTCTTTCCGTTATCATCTAGTTTTCTCTCAAAATATCTTTGATGTGTATCAGAAATAGCTGAATGATGTGATAAAAATTCTCCAATTAATTCAGTGTAAATCCCAGCATGTTACACACACACACACACACACACACACACGTTGTTATGTTATTTATGTCTTGATTGTTGTCAGTGTTTAGTATGAGTGATGTTGCTAGAAACTGATCATACTTATGAACTGGCATTGTTAACACTAACACTTGACAGTCAGTAACAAGTACTAGTATTACAGCTTCTTTGCCGCCAGCCAATTTGTCTGCTGCTTCGA
This sequence comes from Octopus bimaculoides, assembly GCF_001194135.2. Taxonomy (NCBI): domain Eukaryota; kingdom Metazoa; phylum Mollusca; class Cephalopoda; order Octopoda; family Octopodidae; genus Octopus; species Octopus bimaculoides. Next base: position 127,678,821 of record NC_068984.1, on the reverse strand, counting down.
AGCAGTGTGAAGACTTAGAAATTTTATTACAGATCCTTGATACATTTTTAAGCTCTCTTCACTGCAGCCATGTAATCCGTTGGCTGAGCCCAAATGTCAATATTGTAAATTATTTCTGGTAATAGAAAATAATGAGAACGCTAGTGTATGGAAGTAAGCCAACATGAATTGGCAGCAATTCATAATTTCGGAAGCTGGATGTCTAAATCCAGTGACTCCCTGTCAGTCATATGATTATTATAGAAAGTTTATGACACTGTTCGTGTTTATAGAATTGTTTGAGGTTTTGTCTCAGCTGTTCAGGTTCATACTAAGTTACTTTTTGTTTTTTTAACTTTTTTTTTTTTTTAACTTTTTTTTTTTTAAAACTTTTTTTTCTTTTTTCAGTCATTGGGCAGCAGCCATGCTGGAGCACTACCTTGAAGGGTTTAGTAGAACAAATTAGATTTCTATCATACTCGTTTCAAATTTTGGCACAAGGCCAACATTTCAGGGAGGGAATAAGACAATTACAATGCCCCCAGAATTTAACTGGTACTTATTTCATCAACTCCGAAAAGATGAACAGCAACATCTGAACTCAGAATGTAATGTCAGAACAAATGTTGCTAAGCATTTTGTCTGGCACAGTAACCATTCTACCAGCTTGCCGCCTTATAGATTTCTATCAAATTGCAATAAAATAATGCACTACTAGCTTTGATATACCAATATACTAAGGAGCCATTGTACTATATTTTCAGGCATGCCAGCATGGAGAGTGGATGCTAAATGATGATGATGATGATATATACACACAATGGGCTTCTTTCAGTTTCCATCTACCAAATCTACTCACAAGGCTTGGTCAGCCTGACGCTAAAATAGAAGACATGTGCCCAAAGTGCCATGCAGTGGGACTGAACCCAGAAACATGTGGTTGGGGAGCAAGCTTCTTATCACACAGCAACACCTGTGCCTATGTGATAAATTATATTCAGCAAAAGGGTAGAGGTAAAATTTTGGTGAATGTAAAAGTAGTAGTAACCATTTAACTCAAAATCATCCTTGATTGAGAAGACTTATTATTAAAAGCCTTCCAACCATAATCATCCAGTCTTTGTAGAGTATATTTAGAAACACAGTATTGAATACGTCCTTTCCTTTTTCAAGATTGTAAGGTGTGTGATTTGGTTAGAGAGCTTTGACTAAAGTAGTTTTATTGATCACATAAAGGTTCCCTTAATGGTTGTAAATATAATTATAATTTATTACTTTAGTCAGTACATATTAATTAGTCAGATATCATACCAATAAACCAATATAATGACATTATTATTACCTTTGATGTGACAGTTTCTATAGTGATAAACACGGACAATTAATTATACTGAAATGTGCAATGTTCTGTCTTGAAAATGGAAGACATTTGAGTTTTCCAGTGGAATAGTTTCTCATCCAGTTCTCGCTCTGTGAATCACTGAATTGGGTCCTTTAGCAGAGTTTTATTGTGGGAGCAACCAAGATCCTATTTTTGCCACAATAAAAATTTTCAATTTCATTTTGTTGAGCCAACTGAACCTCAATGTCAGTCATGGGCAAACTGCAGCTCGTGGGACTCTCTGAACGGTAAGGCCTAATGAAAATTTACCTTGAATATTTTTTAGTAGTGTGGCCCACCTAATGAAGAGCCATGTCTTATGTGACATACTTCTGGAAAAAGGATGTCCATGTTTGCTCTATGTGATCACTAAACTTGCTAGAAATAGCAACTAAATTTCTCTCCAATCAAATTTCTCTCCATTAAAAAATGAAAGACAAATTGGATGACATAGCCCAAGATACACTATGCCTGAATAAAAGACAGAATGGTGGTCATGACTTGTATGGCTTTGGTTGTAGGTCTAACCAGAAGATAAAAGCAATAATGATTTTTTTTTTTACCTTTGTCTGATGAGATGAACATGGATCACAAGTAATAAATATGTTGTAATATTACATTAATCATTTATATTTGTATTCATGATGTCTCTGAACCATATATTGTTGAAATGGTCTTAATGAAAGAATAAATGTAATATAGTTACCCCCACTCTTGCATGTACTGTATATAATAAAGTATTTCTTTTTTTTTTTATTACTTATTTGTTTCAGTTATTGGGTTCTGGCCAATATTGAAGAGCTTTAGTTAAACAAATCCACTCCAGTACTTAGGTGTTTCGTTGGGATTTCTTAAGTCTGGTACATAGGCGCAGGAGTGGCTGTGTGGTAAGTAGCTTGCTTACCAACCACATGGTTCCGGGCTCAGTCCCACTGTGTGGCATCTTGGGCAAGTGTCTTCTACTATAGCCTCGAGTCGACCAAAGCCTTGTGAGTGGATTTGGTAGACGGAAACTGAAAGAAGCCCGTCGTATATATGTATATATATATGTGTGTATGTGTGTTTGTGTGCCTGTGTTTGGCCCCCTAGCATTGCTTGACAACCGATGCTGGT
>NC_068984.1:127675962-127676338 GCF_001194135.2 Octopus bimaculoides | reverse complement strand
TATATCTAGTTATCAACAGCTATATAAACTCACAAGTCTTCAACTTGGGACTAGTGTGGTAGGTACCAATGCACTAAACTCACAGACCTTGAGTCACTCTGTTACTTCAGCTAAACATTGATAAAAAATATACATATACTCATATTTTGAGTTCTATTTTTCCTGTTTGCACTAACACACACACACACACACACACACATATTGCCTGACTGGCTCCCATGCCAGTGACACATAAAAAACACCATTCTTGCATGGTCATTGCCAGTGCCACCTGACTAGTTCCTATGCCGGTAGCAGGTAAAAAGCACAATTCAAGCGTAATCGATGCCAGTACCGCCTGACTGGCCCTCATACTGGTGGCACATAAAAAGCACCC
>NC_068984.1:127675618-127675952 GCF_001194135.2 Octopus bimaculoides | reverse complement strand
GGCAGTGCTCCAGCATGGCCGCAGTCAAATGATTGAAACAAGTAAAAGAGATTCGATCAGTCTTTTTGCTGAAGGGGGGCATAAACAAACAAACACCAGCTGACAAGAATGGGGTGGGGGTTATAGTGGGAAGACGCTTGCCTAAAGAGGTATACAATGAGACTGAACCCAAAATAATGTGATTGCAATCAAGTAAGTAAATTATGTTTGTACTTATGTATAGATATGCATGTATACACACTTAAACATATATATCTGCATGTATATATTATGTATTATGCGTGTTTACATATATATATATATATATATATATATATATATATATATATATATA
>NC_068984.1:127670495-127675068 GCF_001194135.2 Octopus bimaculoides | reverse complement strand
TGCCACCTGACTAGTTCCTATGCCGGTAGCAGGTAAAAAGCACAATTCAAGCGTAATCGATGCCAGTACCGCCTGACTGGCCCTCATACTGGTGGCACATAAAAAGCACCCACTACACTCTCGGAGTGGTTGGTATTAGGAAGAGCATACAGCTGTAGAAATCTTGCCAGATCAGACTGGAGCCTGGTGCAGCCTCCTGGCTTGCCAGTCCTCTGCAAAACCGTCAAACCCATGCCAGCATGGAAAGTGGACATTTAACAATGACGACGATGATACACACACACACACACACATACACACACTCATACATTAATACACATACATTTTCATAAAAGGATATATGTACAAACGTACATACACAAGTATACATACATTTTCATAAGAGGACATGCACACACACATCCGAATATACACACACAAAGGAAGACTTAAATGAAAATATGTCTTGTTCAATACATGTGTGATAGAAGGAAATGGAGAGGATGAATATAAAATCCCAGAGGTGAAGAGAGGAAAAAAAATTAATCTATAACTACTTGAGTCAAAGAGAGTGAGATCAGAGAGAAAATTCTTGCTATAAAGAATCAAATTAATATTTATAACTGAGATTATCTTACAGCAAGTGGACAAGCTAAGAAATGATAGGATTTCTCTGTTGTCTATTGTAAAACATACCGAATACAGGCAACCTAACATGAGAAGACAAGAGATTTAATTTAAATCTGTGCAAAGGTTAGCAGAAAAGTATTTACAGTAGATTGCGGCAAAGAAATCAATCTAGCAACATCAAACAGTCTTCATGAGTTGACAAGGATGCCACAAGCTTCAGCCTCATGCCACGTGATGGAAAAATCTTTGGCTTCTTCAGCTGGATTGTAAATACTTTTCCCAGATCAGTTGCATAAAAAAGAGCAAAATAAAAAAATTAAAAAAACACTAAATCCATATTATTTGCTATTGTTGATATATTTTCCTGTTATTGTATGTAGAACAGGAAAGTCTGTCAACAAATCGAGACAATATCAATGAACGAAAGACAAATAGATGTTTCATTTAAACATAAGAGAGAGAAAAATTCGAAAGCAGAAAAGAATCAACAAGCATTGATTTACTTCCACCACAGGAGTAAACTAAATCATCAAGCTATATGATCAAATGATAAATAACAAAGTGTTGCTGGAACTATCCAACCCAGTAATGTTTGTTCTACCACACATAACTGAACAATAACCTCAGTTGCTACCAGGACCTATGAACCTCAGTAATTTTACAAAGTATATTTGCAACATAAAATACTTGTGACTACTGACTACATGGTTGTAAGTTCAAATCTTAGTATTGTTGTAGTTTTATGCCCGTGACTAGGACGACTAACTGGTGGCTGAAGTCCCTCTGATTACTAATATGTTTCAATGTACTTGCTCCTTGAATGGTTCACAATAGAAAGTACAGCCATCCAGTTATACAAACTGTTGTTCTAACATATAAATCATCTCAGCCTTGTAAACTTAGCAAAACTGAACATCATAAAATATGCTCTCTAAAGTCAAAACTACCTCCGTTACTCCAAGAGAGTTGCAAAAACTGTCTGTTCCCCACTACAGAGTTACAAAATGTGTATCTGTTGTCCTAAGAGATCCACAAAATGTGCCTGTTGTCTCCAAGAAACTCACAAAATGTCTTTATTGTACCATGGAAGTCAGAAAATCCCTGTTTGTTTTCTTATGTGCGTGCGTACAAGTGTATTGTCCTACAGGAATAACAGTTCATGATTCTCTTAATACAAGAGATTCTCTTCTGATTGTCCGTTGTCTCCTAAAAGACTTATAAAATGTGTCTGATCTGCAAGTCACAAAATGCATCTCTTGTCGTTTTAGCATTTAGCATTTTTAGCATTTAGCATTTAAACTAACCATATCAGACCCAAATATTCTACCTGATTAAATTCAAACAGGCTATATCTGACCTCTCACACCTACACTTCAATGATATTCTGAAAATAACAATCACATTATTGAAATCTCAAAGCTATGAGACAATGTGAATGAATAAGCATTACATTTGACAGAGTAATGTGAATGCCAAAGAGTTAAACGGTTGCCTGACATATCAAATGTTCTAATCGTATCACCAGGGCTACACTTTGTCCATGGTCAAATACTTATCTTCTGTTGAATCAGTCTACTAGTTGTAAATTTATAGCATAAGTAAGTATAAATCATTGCAATAAGTAGTAAGTAGAACTAATGAGAGTTTCATTAAATAGCAGTGCTAAATTCAAGCTTTCCAATCTGGAGTTAAAACAGGGGCCCCATCTTTCTTTTTGATTTATTGTCTTATTAGCTACATGTATTAGCTAATTAGCTATATTTATAGCTTATCTGCATTTGTGTAAGTTATATTAAAATACATATTTGATTCCCCATAAGAATTTATTTTAGCTTCAGATACTTATTATTGGGATTAAATATATTAATGTATGTAATTTGATAATTAGTATGCTAAATAATAAGCATAACTGGACTATATCATTTTTACCAAAATTTATTCCCAAAATAATATTATAATCAATAAAAATGTTTTATATAAAATATAGGTTTCTTTCAGAAATCCAGATTTGGTATGTCCAAGATTCCAATAAGCTGCTTGGTTACCTACTGTGCAAGAAATAACAACCAAATTTCCCTTAACTGTTTAGCATCCGAACTGGCTGTATCAGGCCCAAAGATTCTACCTATTTTATGTTGAAAGTGGCCAGATCCAGTCTTTCACACCTACTCTAAAATATCATTCAAGAAATAAACAATCACATCATCAATATATCAAAGCTATGTAACAATGTATGATTAATTAAAAAATGTGAATAGGCGCAGGAGTGGCTGTGTGGTAAGTAGCTTGCTTACCAACCACATGGCTCCGGGTTCAGTCCCACTGCGTGGCACCTTGGGCAAGTGTCTTCTACTATAGCCTCGGGCCGACCAAAGCCTTGTGAGTGGATTTGGTAGATGGAAACTGAAAGAAGCCCGTCGTATATATGTATATGTATATATGTGTATGTATATTTTATATATCTGTGTTTGTCCCCCCAACATCGCTTGACAACCGATGCTGGTGTGTTTAGGTCCCCGTAACTTAGTGGTTCAGCAAAAGAGACCGATAGAATAAGTACTAGGCTTACAAAGAATAAGTCCCGGGGTCGATCTGATTCGACTAAAGGCGGTGCTCCAGCATGGCCGCAGTCAAATGACTGAAACAAGTAAAGAATAAAATAAGTATTACATCTGACAGAATGATCTGAATTATTCTGTTAAGTTGTATCAAACATCCTAGCAAAAGTAAGACATGTAGTTTATGAACCACTACAATCTAGCTAAATGATGGGACAGTCACAGCAGAAACATTTTTGATCATAGGCTTTCTGGATCAGGGCTGAACTGAATATATTTGGAACAACAGATCAATTCAATCAACTACTTGCAGGCCATAGGTCTGTGCAACTGAAGCTGACCTGTCAGTAAATAACAATATTTTGTCTGAGAAACTCAATCTCTTGACACTTCTCTGCATAATTTCATCTGTCACAATCTACCTTCCACTATCAGTGCAAAACATTTTTTTCATCCAGCACTCACTGACCGCTCATATCACATATCAAACCAAAGGCCTCCATGCAGTAGCTTGAGCTACTAGAAATAGCAACAAAATCTCTCTCAATCTACACCCTAACATCTGCAAGATAATGTCATGTGCTGTTTATTTTGATATGACGTCACCATGTCACACACATATGGTTGTGATGCATGTGCCTGGTGTACCCTTATCAGACGGGTAGCCATGATGGGTATACTGGGCTTCATATATTTTACCCCAGTGTCACTTTGATGACATGCACTGTTTTCTCACTCAATAATAATAATAATAATAATAATAATAATAATAATAATAATAATAATAAATGTCAATAATAATGGTTTCAAACTTTGGCAAAAAGCCAACAATTTGGTGGGGGTGGAGTTGATCATATCAACCCCAGTACTCAATTGGTACTTGTTTTACTGACCCCAAAAGGATGAAAGGTAAAGTCAACCTTGGCAGAATCTGAACACAGAATGTAAAGACATGAAATGCTGCTAAGCATTTTACCCAGCATGCAAATGGCTCTGCCAGCTTGCCACCTTAATAACGATGATGATGATGATGATTCTTTCCAACTCTGCTCAAGGTCAGCACTTTTGAGGGAGTGAGAAAGTCAGTTACATCAACCCCAAAAATGTAACTGGTATATATGTGATTGGAGGGACGAAAAGCAAAGTTGACTCAAGTGGCACCCAAACTTGGAATGTAATGAGTTGGAAGAAATACCACAAGGCATTTTACTCGATGCTCTAATGATTCTACCAGTTCACTACCTTGATGATAATAATAATAATAATAATAATAATAATAATAATAATAATAGATCAATACTAAAAACAGAGCTCAATGCTAAAAACAAGATAATGGGTATCAACACTTTAGCTGTCCCAGTTATAAGCTACAGCTACAACATCCTTAACTGGACACTAAACGAACT
>NC_068984.1:127668638-127669831 GCF_001194135.2 Octopus bimaculoides | reverse complement strand
CAGCGTTTCTCTAAAAGAAATAGAAAAACTTTCAAAATACAAAGACCTGGAAATAGAGATAACTCGAATGTGGAGTCTAAAAACAGAAACAATTCCTATCATAGTAGGTGCCTTAGGTATAATAAAAAAATATTCAGACAAATACATAACAAAAATACCAGGACTTACAAATATATATAACATACAGAAAATTGCACTACTGGGTACTGCACACATTCTACGCAAAACACTTTCAATACAGTAAACATAAGAGCACCACAGCAAACCACAGCACATACCCAAGGCGCACAGAGCTGCGCTCGGTAGTGAAGTGAAAGTACGTTATAAAAATAAAACTACTGAACAATAATAATAATAATAAGTAAATAGATAGATAGATAGATAAATAAATAAATAAAATATGAAGAATGAATAAGCAATAGTGCAAAGTCAATGTGTCATGTTTTGAAGGAAAAGATGAGATAATAATATTTTGGGCAATTTGTCCTTTGTCAATAGATAGACAGGTAAAGAAGAGAAAAACACAGTTGAAGCAAAATCACATGATAAATAATGATCAAATGGATGCAGGTGAAAAGATGTTGACAGATAGGGAAAAAAAAAACTTTTTTGTTACTTTATACTTTTATAGTACTGATTAAAAAAAAAAGAAAGCAAAACAAAAAACAAGGTATCAGTGTAGGAAAATATCAGAGATTATTGAAAATACAAGAGATTTAGAGATCAAACTGTGTAAATGTCATTGGTTTGTCATCTCAGTCGAAGTATTACTCTGAAGAACGGTCTATCTTTGAAATATTATTTATCTGTTGCCAGATCTTAACACATAAACATATCCAAACCGCAGTCAAAAGACTGCGGATTGGATAAGTTATATTAAATAAACAAATAAATATATAAACAAACAAATAGAAATGATAATTTAATGTCAAGTAATGATTGAAGATAATGAGATGAAAGACTGGATTAGAAAGAAGTTGGTATTTGTCTGATGTAATAAAAAATATCTGAACACATTAATAATAAATGATGTTTGGGTAATGATGAAAACATCATCTAAACAGTAAACCAGGGCCATAAACTATCACACACGTGGGCTGCCTTTACATATACATGTGTATGCGTGTGTGTGTGTGTGTGTGTGTGTATATATATGTATATATATATATATATATATATATATATATATATAT
>NC_068984.1:127667257-127668184 GCF_001194135.2 Octopus bimaculoides | reverse complement strand
TATATATATCTCCTACCACATTTTACTAATTTTCCTGCTTCTAATTGTTGATGAATTACTCCAATGAACAACTGAGCTAAACAGAAACAAAAACAAACAAAAAATACTCATTAAATGTCAGAGATTTTTAGTACTATAAAGACTGAATCTACAATAAAAGTCTTCTACGTTTGTTGCAGCCATTCACAAATGTCAATTTCCAACTCGGATAGCAAGAGGAAATTACAACTGAATATAGGTACTTATTTAATACGCTAATTGGAAAATATTGAATTTCTTAGATAGAAATCAAAAACAATAGTTTGGTGTAGTATTTGGAAGAGAAACAGAGAGAAGAAAAACCATCATTTTCTGACCAGAGGATAGAAAGTACCAGATCTTTATCATGATATAAAATGAGATTTAAACAAGTTGAACCATATCCACATCACACAATGGAATGATTTTTATTTGAAAGTTACTGAAAGAATTAATAACTGCCCCCACCCCACCCCAGTGTGTGTGTGTGTGTGTGTGTGTGTGTGTTTTGCTTAATTGGCCAAAACTTCAAAGTTACTGTCAACAACATTCTTGTATAAGAATAATAACTTTGTATTTTACATCATTCATGTAAAATTGCTTTTATTATAAAATCCTTATAACTGAATATAAAAACAAATGATATGTGCGTGTGCGTGTACATACACACACACAGACACACGCACACACACACACACACACACACACTCTCTCGTTGAAGTGTAAGTTGAAAAAGCGGAAAATATGTTCTGCTTTAAAATTTTTCAAATTACTAAATATCTAAAGTCGAGTAATTGTAGTATTTATAGCAATAATGAAGGTGATCATTGCAACAATTCCTGGTAGGGTTGCTTCACAGAATTAATGAGTAACTCTATAACTATATATATATATAAATATATATATATA
>NC_068984.1:127654729-127667159 GCF_001194135.2 Octopus bimaculoides | reverse complement strand
TTTTTTTTTTTTTTTTTTTTTTTTTTGTAATGTGATGTGATGTGAAGAGATCAAAAATTAATATTTACTATATAATTGATACAGAACAATAGCTTCAATACAGAGTAAATGATGGATTAGTGTTTGAACACATTGGAATAACTGAACCAGCTTACAAATAATGAAATCAGAGAATGTAAGCTATTTTTCAGTCTGGGGAGAGAGAGATGCAACAGTTGTGGGTACAGCCCATTTTTATTGAACTATGTAATAAGTAAAAGTGTTAAAATACAGCAAAGAGATAATCTTACCCTTTTATACCAGGGGAGACATTTAAAAATAAGCACCAGTAATAGATTTCTGATAAAAGGTTAAACACAATATTCAAGGAGGACTTATATGTCATTGAGGTTTTACCTAGACGAAGTACTAATATATAGGACAACAACAGTAAAATATAAAATGGCAGTAAATAATTGGATTATTTAGGGTAAATAAAGTTCAGTTTCCACTAGAACAGGGGTTTTCAAACTTTTTGACTTGCAGACCCCCTTATAAACGCTTATGAAATTTATACATAAATATTTGCTTAAAATAACATATATTTTTACATTTATTTATTTAACAGTATTTAACAAATAGGTTTATTGTCAATTAAAAGATTTCGATTAAAAAACATATATAAAATCAAATTGCCCATAAAAAGTATTTGCTGTCCACGGCCCCCCTGTCTTGTCCTTGCGGACCCCTGTGGTCCGCAGACCACAGTTTGAAAACCCCTGCACTAGAAGATACAGTCCTTTTTGTGATGTGGTAGCTTATGTGCCTCAATGACTCTGAGAGCTATGCCAGAAGAGAGCAAGTTCCTGGTTGGGCCTTCTATACAGGACAGGTCAAAGAACCACCTGTATCCAGAAGTGAAAAAATGGATTTGCACAGGACTAATACCCCTATTTCAGTAAAAAGCAAAGTTACAGGCACATTGAAGCCAATTCAATATTGACAAGACCTGAGAAAGGAAGACCTTCCCTCTGGGAAACATAAGTTATGGTGCAGCAAAATCCAAAAGAAAAACAGGGATCCAATTAGAAAGAAATAGAAAAGGCAGCCCCAAGTTGAAAACAGTTGAGAAAAGTTATCAATAGTCTATTATCCAAAGGGAACAAATGGGCTTAATCTAAGCAAAATTCCAGATTAGATTAATGTAGTTTAGTGATTAGAAAGAAACTGTAAATATGTGCTCTAGACAGATGATGCAGGTTTGGCAAGAGGTAACTTAACAAACATTTTCTTTGGAGTGATGGGTGTCGAGGGATCTATGAGCCAAGCTTCCTTGGCACTGCCCATCTTCTTCCTTCAAATTAATTAAAAAAGCTAAAACCAAAATACACCACAGTCACCAACATTATCATCAACACCATCATCAAAATATTCAAGAAATTAAATTTATTAAAATCAAAACTATCATCAAAGAACATGATTTAAATGGTCTGTGTTTAATCTGGAGAATAGATCGATATAAGGTCCGGATACATCAGTTGCAATATCTTCATATTCTCAGTAAATCAAATCTAAACTTTCTCTCTCCCTTACTATCTCTCTCTCTTTCTACACACACACACAAACACCACAATTACTCTTCCATAGGTTAACGATGGATCAGTTGGCAGAGAACCTAACTTTGATCAATATTTCTCAGTAGGCACCACACACTGTACACACACACACACACACACACAATAAGGATGGTTCTGGAAGAAACTGGAGAAATCTAAACAAAAATGGTTTTCAACAATAATTTCCCAAATAACTGAAATGACAATATGATTAGATTTCTTAAATAAAAAAATAAATAAATAAAATAAGACGAAAAAATTTAGTAATAAACAAATGTTGTTCGCTAAAATTGAAATAGAGTCGTTTGTGTTTGAAATGGTTAGAAGTGTTGAAGATAAACAGAACTGATCAAATATTTCAGACTAACAGGCAGAAGCCTGTAGAATACGGAAGCTAATATCAAAGAAAACTAATAGAAGATATTAAAAATAAAAGAAAGGGACAGATTAATGGGAAAATTTCAGTAAAACAAGAATTTGTAACAGACTTTAAGTGATAAAAGCTGATATTAATTTAAACAAACAGGAATGACATCAAAGTACAGATTTACTTTTGATAAAAAAAATCATGTGTTTTATATTGGAAGAAAAGAATGAAATAATATAGTGATAATCTCATAAGAGAATCACATTTTCCATTTCAAGTTCTACTGTCTCCATGACGCAATCATGAAGGTAAATTAAATATATTCCAGAAAATATCATAACATATCACACAGTAAGGTCATGATATGAGGTGTCCCATAGGTCAGGGGTTTTCAAACTTTTTGACATGCGGACCCCTTTATATTTCAGGCTTTACCTTATAAACGCTTATGAAATTTATACATAAATATTTGCTTAAAATAACAAATATTTTTGCATTTATTTATTTAACAATATTTAACAAATAGGTTTATTGTCAATTAAAAGATTTCGATTAAAGAACATATATAAAATCAAATTGCCCATAAAAAGTATTTGCTGTCCACGGACGCCCTGTATTGTCCTTGCAGACCCCCTGTGGTCCGCGGATTACAGTTTGAAAACCCCTGCCATAGGTAACAGCAATGAACAAAATGGGGAAGGTTTCAGAAAAACTGTACCATAATGATGCACAATGGGTAAACCAACTTGTAAAAGAAGGAAGGCCAAAGTAAAAAGAAGCAGGTTGCAAACTTATTTAACTCATGTTAATCTGGGAAGTGGGGTTGTTTTTATGTTTTTTTCGTTTGTTTTTTTTGTCATTGTTCAGCTCCAAGCCAGTCTCATTCAATCAAATATATGACCAAAACAAGTTCAAACCATGATTATGTTTAAGGTATAACCTATCCAGGGTTAGAAGCATGCTGTAATAAATAAATAAATGCGCCCTTTTAAACTAAGTTTTTGTAGCTGGGGGGTTCCCTGAAAGTAGTTGATAACATGGGTTACCAAGATGTCCTGATTAGCAGTGAAGGCGAGTGTTCCAAAAGCATAGTAGCTAAAATAAGAATGGGGTAGAAAAAGTTCAAGGAGCAATTATTCCTGCAGACAACAAAGGAATTCACCCTCTGATTAAAGAATAAATTGCATGATGCAAAAATTGTGATGCTGCACAGTAGAAAAACATGGGTATTAACCCTTTAGCATTCAGATTACTTTGCCAAATATAATGCTTATTTATCCACATCATTTTGAATTAATCCAGCATTATCTCATTGCTTCAAGTTTTCAAAGATGTGATTATATATTTTTGGAATGACATTGAAGGGTAGGTGTGAAAGGCCAGGTCTAACTAGTCTGAACGTAAAACAGGTGAGACATTTAGGCCAGATATGGTTAGTTTAAAGGCTAAAGGGTTAAATACAGATAATATGCAAGGGCTGGAAAGATATGAGGAGATCATGCTCAGCTGGATAAAGACAGAGCACAAATGAGATAGGAGAAATACTGGACACAAGAGGAATCAGAAGTAGTGAACAAAAGAGAAGACTGTACTGGTACAGACATGAGATACATATCAAAGATGATAGATAAAGAAATGACAAGTAATCCAGGGGAAAGGAACCAGTAAAAGTAGTAAAGCAGGAGTGTTAAATTAGAGAAAGACCACCATCAAACACAGGCTATTAATGATATTAAGCTCAAAGAGCTGGATATAACTTGCAGAAATAAAACAGTGATATAGGTAAAGACCTTACCTAGACATTCTTGGGAACTTTAAATGGAGAAAATTAAAATCACTTACCTGAAAAGAGAAAAGAGATGAAAATGTACTTTCTTATCAAAAACAATACATTAAACTATACAATATTATAAGATACAAGTATCCCTATATTGTACTATAGAATATGCAATCGTCCTTATATATCTACATATCTCAAGCTTTACATATATTTGTATCTGTGTGCGTTTACATTACACAAACACACACACACCTATGTACATACAAACATACGTATGTGTGTGTGTATATGATCTATGTAAGTCTGTCACTATTCAGCATTATTTCAAGATTTCTTGCCAATAGAGAAAGAGCTGGTTTCTAACCTAGATCCAAGGCTCCTTCAATGGGATTTCAACATCATCAATAGGGTGAGTTGATGGGTATGTATGTACATATGAATGTATGCATGCATGCAGATATACAAAATGATTCAGAAGTCCTTTGCTTCATCATGACTATATCGCTATATCGTCAGCATTACCTGACTTAGCAATGGTGACACTGCGAATCATAATGTAATCATGTTACTTCGTTTGCTTCCAAACAAGTCCTTTCAATCTGAAATAATGCAATAGTTGGATATGTTTTTCTCAGAAGACTCCAAATGAATGCCACTGGTTGAGTGACAGTGAAATTTGTTTACAATTAATGCACACAAATATATATACATACATACATATATATATATATATATATATATATATATATATATATATATGCACACACATACAAGTGTTTTATTATTTAGATGCAAACTGATTTAGAAACCAAACTTTGGTTGGCCCAAGGTTTTAGTGGGAGATACCCAAAGTGCTGCATAGTGAAATTGAACCCAAAACAACGTTGCCACTGTGAAGTAAACTAGTAAATGTCTTAAACACATACCCATGCCTTCACCCAAATGTGTGTGTGTGTGTGTGTGTGTGTGTGACATGTAATTTATATTTAAAATATTCATTGTCAGACAAATAAGATGTCATATCTAAATTCTTTGGTTTTGTCCCCTAGTTTCTCATTCAATTGTCTTAAGAATAATATAAATGAGTGTATAATAGATTATGTTTTCAATATCATTCCATAGTTAAGATAAAATGGCTGAAAGTATTGTGGTCCATACACTGTAGGAGAATAGTATTATAGATGTGTATATACATTTCTAAATAAATGTGTGTATGTGTGTGTGTGTGTGGATATGCGTGAATGGGCATATATATAACTACGTGTGTTTGTGTGTATCGCACTTCTGAAAACTGAATATTAAAAACTAAACAAGACATTAACTTTAAAACACAAGTGAAATGTTAAAAATGAAAATATGATACAAGTCAGGCTCTATGGTGGTAGTGTTGCAGGTGTACTGCCACTGTTACATGAACCAAACTTCTAACTTCATGTAAAAATAATTATATTACAAAATAACTCAAAGAATATTTCAGAAATATTGATTCAATAAAAGCAAAATGTTAAAAAGCCACAAGAACGCTTTTTGAAAAGCCCATAAATCATTCAGAATGTCATATTATATTATATTATATCACATGCACACAGAATCTCGCACAAATACAAACAGTACACACACACACACAGACTCACAGTGAGGCATACATACATACATACATACATTCAAGTACATAGGCACACGCAAGCAAACACTCATGCATATATACACAAGGAGTCAGAGACTAACAGCCAGATGCAACACATTCGCGTAGATATATGTGAAAACAAATACATACAGTTACCGTCAATAAACACACTAGTACATCTAATTTTTACATTAATTAAGACACATTTTTTTATGTAGTTTTCAGATCAACATTTAATGTTACATAGAAATGGAGATTTATAAATGATAATGACTTAAACACACAATATCTAAAGTAAGTGAATTCCATCCTCGTACCATTATGCAAATGAATTATGCCCAGCCCAGTTATATTTGCACATTTAGTGAAGAAGACTTTTGCTCGTTTACCACACCATCTTAGCATGAAGAATTAAGCAAATCCTGACGAATTTTTAAATAACAAAACCTATCTATTTGATTAACATTCCAAGCTAACAAAAAGGTCCTTGTGATCTTAATTTATCAGCAAGATTAATCCTGGCTGTGTGGTAAGAAGTTTGCTTCGTAGCCTCATGGTTCTGGGTTTCATTCCCACTGCAAAGTGCTTGGGCGCTAAAGCCCCAGGCCAACCAAAGTCCTGTGAATGACTCTGGTAGATTAAAAAATTGAAAGAAGCCTGTTGTGTATATATGTGTATGTGTGTGTTTGTGTGTATCTGCCTTAGTGTTTGTCTATTACTCAACAACCAGTATTGGTTTGTGTACATCTCTGTAACTTAGTGGTTTGGCATAAGAGACTAATAGAATAAGTAAGAGGTAAAGGCAATCTTCAGTCATGAATGAACATTGGATTGCACTTAGAAAGTTACCCGCTGAGGCACAAGTCCAGACAAGGTTGTTTATAGAAGACCAGGAGTCACTCATGCATGCCAGCCCCTCCTCTCCACGCCACTGATGCTATCCAAAGGAAAGGCAGGCAAAGACCAATACAGCTTGGCACCGGTGATGTCGCAACTCATTTCTACAGCTGAGTGAACTGGAGCAACATGAAATAAAGTGTCTTGCTCAAGAACACAACGTACAGCTCTGTCTGAGAATCGAACTCACTGCCTCATGATTGTGAGCCTGATGCTCTAACCACTGAGCTATGTGCCTACCAAGTTCAAAAAAGATAAGTACTGGGGTTGATTCATCTGACTAAAACCCTTCAAGACAGTGCCCCAGCATGGCCGCATTCCAATGTGCCATCAAAAATAACAGCTAATTGTAGGTATTTAATATATAAATAAGGATGAAAGATAGAATATGGATGGTAATTCAAATTCACTTCTCAATGTTATCTAGTGGTTGTATTTTGAGATATGACATTGATCATCATTTGTTAGTGAAAGAACGCTAGTTCACACATATAAACGTTCACATACTTCCCTTGTACACACACACACACATACACTCACACAGATCTGAAACGCTGTTTGATTTTTCTTTTCAGCGTTGTATGTTCACCATCCCACTTCCATTGCACGTGAGTGCATGTGCACGCCCCCCCCCACACACACACACACACCGAAACATTCACATTGACTCCCTTTTACAAACACTCACATATACTGACACTTTCATCATCCCACTACCTGTTTGTCATTACCCCTTCCTTCCTTATTCATATTTTGTGATGGAAATACACAAGAGTATTATTGTAATAGATTAGTTTGGAGTTCAAATTCTGCCAAGGTTGACTTTGTCTTTTGGGGTTGATGAAATAAGTACTAGCTGAGGAGTGTGGAGGGGAGCAGTCGATGTAATCAACTAGCCCTCTCCCCCAAAATTTCAGGCCTTGTGTCTATAATAGAAAGGGTTATTACCTCTGCCTTAGCGAAGACAGAGGTGTTGTTTTCAGTCATGTTTGTTTGTTTGTCCATGGACAAGATATCTCAAGAACCACTGGATGGATTCGGATGAAACTTTCAAGGATGTTTGGCCTCATGACTGACACAAAATGATTAGATTTGGGGATCCATCCGGTACCAGACAGGGATTCTGGATTATTTTTCCGGCTTTTTTACTTAATTTTTGGGAGCGATCGGGTTCATTTTTAGTATTCTCGTTTGTGAGAGCAGTCGAGTTTATTTCAAATATTCTCATTTTAAAAATCATCTCCGACTAATCGCTGAAAGGTCACTGGAGTTGCCTAGGCGGAGGTTTGCGCTCTCTGAGTGCGCTTGTTATCATTTCTTTTATTGTAGCAAGCTGACAGAATCTATTAGTGCACTGGACATAATGCTTAGCAGCATTTCTTCCTGTGCTATTCATTCTGAGTTCAAATCCCACCAAGGTCAGCTTTGCTTTTCATCCTTCTGAGGTCAATAAAACATAACACTAGTCAAGTAGTGGGGTTGATATAATCAACTTGCCTCTTCCCCCAATTTCCTTTTCCTTTCTTTTTTCTGATGATAGCACGTTGTGGGATGAGGGAGATTTGGCTGCTACTTTATACAAATCAAGTAACATTGGCTTGTGTATTCTACTGGTTGTACCCAAAAGTTCACTAAAAGAGCTACACATATATATAAATATTCTACTCGACAGCTAGTGGAATGATGCCATTAATATATTCTATAAATTTATTATTTATTATTTATTAATAAAAAAAAAATACTTTCATTCCAAAGTTTTATGAAGATGAAATATAATAATCAATTTTTTTCTTTTTTTTTTTTTGAAGAATAAACAAGAATAATAAAAAAGTATATCAAATTATTTTACAGTCTGGAAGAAACAAAATGAACATCTATTTGGCAAGAATACAAGTGAATCTTTTATTAAAGCTGAATGGTGGATATGGTTAGAGAATGACAAATAGAAAATGTTATCAAGAGATTAAATGTTAAATTTAGCCAAACATCTCTAAAAATATCAATTATCAAATTATATTATTTGGAACACAAGAGTGTCACACAATGGTGTTACACAACAGTGATATGGAGTTGATAACAATTTCTCATGAGTTACGGTTGTACAGTGTGATATGGTTTGGCACAGCCATTTTGGCGCTGCCCATTTGGCATCATTGATTCAACATTGACTTATTTGACATCAAACATGTTAACCCTTTAGCAGTCAAATTGGCTATATATGGCCAAAATATTCCACCTGTTTTTATGTTCAAGCCAGCCTCTCACATCTTTTCTACAGGCCTGAAAGTGGAGTATTTTCCAATCGAAGTCGGATGTAGAGGATTCGTTGGACACAATGTAAGGCGACTGTTGTTATGGTTAGGCCTAACTCACCCTAAAGCAAATGCCACCATGAATGATATTTAAACTACAGTGGAAAAGAGACAATGAGCAATGGTTAGAAGAATATTGAGTGAAATCTGATAACCAGTTGATCTAGCAAGCAGGGTGGAGGCGCAATGGCCCAGTGGTTAGGGCAGCGGACTCGCGGTCATAGGATCGCGGTTTCGATTCCCAGACCGAGCGTTGTGAGTGTTTATTGAGTGAAAACACCTAAAGCTCCACGAGGCTCTGGCAGGGGATGGTGGCAAACCCTGCTGTACTCTTTCACCACAACTTTCTCTCACTCTTACTTCCTGTTTCTGTTGTGCCTGTAATTCAAAGGGTCAGCCTTGTCACACTGTGTCACGCTGAATATTCCCGAGAACTACGTTAAGGGTACACGTGCCTGTAGAGTGCTCAACCACTTCCACGTTAATTTCTCGAGCAGGCTGTTCCATTGATCGGATCAACTGGAACCCTCGACGTCGTAAGCGACGGAGTGCCAACAACTAGCAAGCAGGGTCTCATTTCAATGAGGCAGGGTGGCCAGTGCGCAATGATGCCATTGAGAGGTAGGCTCTGAAATGTCATGCATTCTTTGCTGATAACTCCATAAACTTGCTCGCATCTGGTATGCAGAGCTTTAAATGGGCAGCACTTGCATCTGCAAGTTGTTTGCAATAAATCTAAAAATTAACAATAACATCACTGAAATCTCAAAGTTATGAGATAATACAAGATTAATTTAAAACAATGTGAATAAATAAACATAAGATTTGACAAAGCAATCTGAATGCTAAAGATTTAATGTTTGTCTGTCTCTCTCTGTTTGTTAACATATTTCTCTTCATGTGTATGAGGAAATGGAAAGTGTTTATGTCAATCATGTTCAATTTGTAAATTGTAATGCCTCTCTCTTTCTCTCTCTCTCTCCCTCTCTCTTTCTCTCCATCTATATGTGTACAGTAATGCCTCAATATATGAGTTAAGTTGTTCCCAGAGATCGCTCGTAAAGTGAAATCTCATAAAGCAGAGCAATAATTTCCTAAGGAAGCAATGTTATAGATCGCAATTCATTCCAAGAAAAATATTTTACCTATAAAATTTATGATACTCATAAATAAATAGCAATAAAACAACAGTAGAATGTAAAGAATATTTTATATAAAGGATAAAAGAATGTCAAGATCATTTATAATAAAAAATATTATTATTATAATTGTTTTCCGAGTCACTCTCACCTGCACTAGACTCACACACACCATCATTTGTAGATAGGATCACTGATTCACAAGCATTCGTTGTGGTAGTAGAAACTTTTGCACATTGTTCAAAATTTGGATCTTGTGCTGGGAAAACAAAACTCATAAACCCAGGGTCTTGTAAAATGGGGCTTCGTAAAGTGAGGTATTACTATATTTTTCCGCATGTGCCTGTGAGGATGTGTTTGCCTCTAGTTTGCCTAAATGTTCTGTCACCAAAACTGGTTCATCGTCCAGTCAGTCAAGCCAAGTAGCCAGCATCCAAAGAGTCATGCCCAATCATCCCAGCCATATCAGACCAAAATATTTTACCTGTTTTATGTTCAAACTGATCAGACCTGGCCTGTCACACCTAGCTGACAATGTCATTCTAAAATTACATAAGCACATCATGGAAATCCCAAAGCCATGAGATAATACATGATTAATTGAAAACAATGTGACTAAATAAAATATATTTGATAGAATAATCTGAATGCTAAAAGTCTATCTAAAAAGTTAAATCTTTAACTCTATCTAGCACCAATAGTAAAATATTATCACATCTCTCTCTCTCTCTCTCTCTCGCACATACACACACTCACACATCATTTCCTATTAAGCTCAACACACACACCGTCTTTCTAGTTTGTTGCCCTTCCTAACAGATTATAGGTAAATCACTTCTTTCTGAGACAGGACAGTCAGTATGTCAGTATTTGACTTGTTGGTCATATCACTAGTCATTAACTATTCATTCTGCTGGCCAGATCTCTAGGTGTTCGAAATTAGATAAAGTTTTAATACTTCACATTCAGCATTTCCAATCAGAGTAGAAATTAATACCTACTGAATCAGTCCATTAAACAGAATTAATGGTGTTGTTTAGTCCCTGATCAGACTTCATCCAGCAAACCTACAATCAAAAACATTGCTGTCATAACTGTCATATGTCATTGTATATCTAGAAGTATATCATCTTTGTAACAGGTAGAGCATGATTTAAGAGAAATCTGGTTGCTGTTTCTAGTAGTTTGAGCAACCATATGGTGACTCTCCTTGTTGATTCAACAGACGTAATGTTCTGAGAGTTGCTGATTCTGTCAGGACCGAAGACATAAAGAGAGGAATATAGAAGTTCTGCTGTAGTTTTCAGTAAATTTTTAATTTGTCAATCACACACTTGGAGAGTTTTACGCAATGATATTTATTGCTTGAAAGCATAAATTGTTGAATATTTAACAAGTTAAGCTCATAACCAATCAGTGTCGAAGCCGGCTACAGAGTATGTTTGATGAATAACCAGCGCAAAATTATCTGTTTGTTATCAAATACACTGTAAACGTAGAAACCTCGGAGATTCTAAACAGATTTCACTTTGCATTATGTCATCTGACACTATTACTTCCACTTAATTTTCTAATGTACCACAGAATCTGCAAGTACAAATCCATAAAAACAAATTTAACATTCAGCTCAGTAGATTATTTAATCAGCAGGCTATTAAATAAATATGCAAGTGTTACATAATAAAACAGCTTTTATTATGGAAACAAATGTTAACCACATAAAAGATCAAATAACAACACTTGCATTGCTCTCTATTCTTCAGCAATACCTCACTACACATCTCTCACTTGCATTTACTTCTCAACTAAATCACTGATGTTTTTGGAAATATCAGGATTTGCAAGAATAATTCAACCATGTGTCATACTAAATGAATGGTTAAATTGAAACAATGAGTGAAATATCAGATGCGTCAGATTAGATTCAAACTAAGTGAAATACATTATGTCAGCCTCTAATAATGAATACATTGTTTCCATTATTACAAAACAATACACAGACACTTGTCACAGTTTTATGTAGTTTATCAAGACAAGCAGCTGGAAAAAGATCTGTTAAAGAAGAGCGTTTGACTGGAATCCATTAGATAATCTGGGGAATGTGTTGGGTATGGAGAAGATGGTATGTATTACAAATAAGATTTTGCCAGCAGTATGAAAATGGTTCTTGTGGTTAAAAGATTTCAAAGGTGATGCGCGAAACTTTTTGTGAGTTAGGAATCACACAGGTATTGGTAGTATGGCTTTGGGTTCAGTCTCACTGTACAGCACTTTTGGCAAATGTTCTCTACCATAACCCCAAACCAACCAAAGCCTTTGTGAGAAGATCTGGTAGATGGACACTGAAAAAAGCCTATCATATAAAGGTATGTATGTGAGTTCCTGTCTAGATATAAGGCGACAAGTATAAAACAAGCATTGATGCCAAACATGCAATACTGTTCATTCCCAACCTTACCTGAAAACACAGCTAGTTATGGAGAAATGTTTACTTGGAAACAGGTAAGGATTAACAATAGGAGAGGCATCTCAACATAGAAAATCTGCTTCAACGATTCCCATCTGATCAATGCAAGCATGGAAAAGCAGACATTAGACAACAACAACAATGATGGTGAAGATGATGAATCATAGACATGGTCACAAGAACATCTGGGAGTTGGAGTGTTACACAGGTGTAATATGTAAAACCAGTAGTGTAACTGGGGGGGGA
>NC_068984.1:127652770-127654626 GCF_001194135.2 Octopus bimaculoides | reverse complement strand
GAGCAAGGGGGGAGAGCAAGGGGGGAGAGCAGGGGGGCACGTGCCCCATTGAAGTGGAGGTGCAGAATTGAGCATAACACGATAAGCCTGAACTCCATAAAATTTAGAAAAGTAAACATTCAAAAAATATATTTTGAATTACAGGCTGTACCCAACCGGCAGGTAAATAAACCCTTGTAAAGTATTTATTACTAAAACATTAACTACTTGTAACAAATAAGTACTATATAATATTGTGGATTTTGTAATTAAGCGGTGGGGGGCGCATTTTTGCAGCTTGGCCCAGGCACAGTTTACCCTAGCTACGCCACTGCGTAAAACAGATGGAGACAGGCCTTCTGGAAGGGAAGTAAAGTCAGTTTGGTCAAACAATGGACTAACACAAGTTTATATCACCTCCCAGTCTCCCCTCACTTTCTTACAACCTTATTCACCACTACCCACCCCACCCCCACCATCTCTTATCTCCATGTTCTCTGCTATCCCCCTCCTTGGACATGTTACCCTGAGAGTGTGTTCTGGAACCTCGTCATCACCATAGTTACTTCCCTTCGTGGCACCACTCTACACATCTCTACCCACCAATGTAAAATGCAAAATAGCCATGAATCTCTTTCACAACAAACCTGTCCCTACTCCTCCTACCATACACTACTACCCTCTCAACATCTCACATAAAACAAACACCCTGTTTCCTATTCTCCCTCTCAGGCAAAGGAGCTTTTAAGTCTGGTTAATTACACAGCAACACCCACTACACTCTGTAAGTTGACTGATATTAAGAAGGGCATCAGGCCATAAAAACCATGTTGAGGCTGAAACTCTAGAGCAAGATTTGGTTTTCCAGTTTTTTAGATCCTGTCTAACTGTTC
The DNA here is from genome assembly GCF_001194135.2 of Octopus bimaculoides. NCBI lineage: Eukaryota > Metazoa > Mollusca > Cephalopoda > Octopoda > Octopodidae > Octopus > Octopus bimaculoides. The sequence continues at coordinate 127,653,754 of NC_068984.1, read as the reverse complement.
ATGCCAGCAGAGAAAGAGAGTGTAAAGATGATAATGATGATGATGATGATGATGATGGTAAATGAGGTATCACTCAACTCAATGTCATGACCTGATGATGACGATGATGATGATGATGATGTGGACAACAACTATGACGATGATGATGATGATAAATGTGGTATCACCCAACTCAATATCACGCCATGATGACGATGATGGTGATGTAGGCAACAACTATGACAATGGTGATGACGATGATGATGATGTAGGCATTAACTATGACAATGATGATGATGTTGGGAACTACGACAATGATGACAATGATGGTGTAGGCATCAACTATGATGATGATGAAGATGATGATGATGATGATGATGATGTAGGCAACAACTGACAATGATGATGACTATAATGATGATAATGATAAATGTGGTATCACCCAAATCAACATCATGCCACAATGATGATGATGGTGGTGGTGGTGGTGGTGGTGGTGGTGATGGCGACAAATGTGGCTTTGCTAAACTCAGAATCATGCCACAATGTACAGTTTGGCTTTTGTGACTGTAATTTACACCCCGCCCCCACCACTTGTAGATAAGGCCTGATTAAGATCTGATGATGTAACAGGCTGCAGGTAAATGTCTGTGAAAATAGTGGAAATAAATTCCTTTCATCTGACAGCTGAGGACAGATATAAGACTAATGCTTCTCTCTTTGCTGATACAACGCTAGTCTCATTAGGACGAGAGCCAAACGCCACTGATTATGGAACAGGGAAGTATATAGATTCAGTGGTCCTGTCTCTTTCGTTAAGATTGAATTTAGCTTATCATGTGAACACTGCAGAGATTCTTTTAATACTAGGCCACACTAGACCAGCCATATCAAAGTGTTCATATTTAAATTAAAATCTCAGTATCTCGTGAGACACCAAATGGTGAAAGCTATCATAATAAGATATATCGAATTTTATATATATATATATATATATATATATAT
>NC_068984.1:127649567-127652506 GCF_001194135.2 Octopus bimaculoides | reverse complement strand
AACCTCAGTACTTTTCTTTAAGCCTGGTACTTATTCTATTGGTTGCTTTTGCTGAACCGTTAAGTCATGGGGATATAAACACACCAACACCAGTTATCAAATAGCAATGGGGGACAAACACACATACATGTATATATATATGATGAGCTTCTTTCAGTTTCTGTCTACCAAATCCACTCACAAGGATTTGGTCAGCTCAGGGCTATAGTAGAAGACACTTGCCCAAGGTGTCACGCAATGGGACTGAACACACACACACACACACACACACACACATATATGTGCTTACCAGAGTAAGCACATAAATATGCAACAAGGTGCACTAAACTGTCCGATGAACGGGAACGTAAAACTCCGAGTAACAGTTTTTGTTATATTTCTGCTGCTTTTAAATAAAGTATATATATATATATATATATATATATATATATGTATGTATGTATGTATGTATCAATTTAGCATCTTGCTTGCATGGGTTTGACAGAGTTCTCTGAGGCCAACTTTCTACAGCCAGATGCCCTTCCTTTTGCCAACCCTCACCTGTTTTCAAACAAGACAATATTTCACCTTGATCTGACATATTTTTATAGAATATTAGACATGAATGACACTACTTGTATTATGGTGACAAACATTTACAGCTATCAACAAGGAGGACCAAACACACACAACCCAGCACGCACACACAGTCATGGCCATATGTTTGGAACATATGTGGTCTGATCAATAAGTATCCAGACTTTATTAATTCATTTCCAAAATATTTATTACATTCGAAATTCGTTGATAGGACAAAGAAAAACCAACTTTGGCAGACAATGTGTTAGCAATATATAATGGCTGAAAGTTCAGACTCCCACTCTTAGACACATTCCTTTTACTGAAAATGAAGCAACTAATTCATATAAAGTTATCATCATTTATCAAAGACACCACACACATGCATCACACACACACACACACACATAACAAATAAGACAATAATGAATAGCAGGAAGATACAAAATATCATTTCATAATCAAAGCAGTTGTATTTTATGACTAAATCAATAACAAACAGCTTCCAGCCGAATGGTTGCAATATGCACCAACAAACTAATGAACGAACAAAAAAAAAAAAATACCTTCAGTCCGTATAACAGTTGAAATTTTTCGATTCATATAATAGGACCACCAAAAAAAAAAGGAGAAAAAAAAAAAAAAGAAAGAAATCCCACTGCCACCAGCAAGAAGAAAAATTATTGATTGAAATATTGTTTGTTTGATTGATTTTTATAGGTAATATTGTATTTTTGACAGTCACATCCTTCTTTCATAAATGAATAATGAAAAACAGGCATTGTTGAGGATTCAAAGCAAACCAATTCTATGATTGGAAGAGCAACAGCAGCAACAGCGGCGGCAGCAGGGCTTTCTGCCACTTGTGGAAACAGTAATGATGATGGTGGTGGTGGTGGTCACCATCATGCTTTTGATGATGATGATGATGATGATGATGATGATGATGATAAAGAGGAGAAGGTGGGGTGCTTGAGATCACATATTCCATGGTAATGGAGGTGGTTTTGATGATGATGATGAGGAGGAGGAGGAAGAGGATGGAGGGCTTGAGATTACATATTCCATGGTAATGATGATGAGGATGAGTGCTTGAGATCACATACTCCATAGATGATGATGATGATGATGATGAGGAGGAGGAGGAGGAGGAGGAGGAGGTCGAGCTCACATATTCCATAAGAGCTTAATCACCCTCCAGTCTCCTTTCTCCAGAAGACTTACATTTACGTGAAAGTATGATCACCATTCAATTACATTGACACAATCTAACTAACCACTGGATAATCTATTACTTTGGATGCAGCATTATTCACGAGAAAGTTTCTGCTCAATCAAAGACTAGCCTAATTCCATGTAAGAGGTTATGTTGTCAACAATGACGACCAGACAATACAACAACAGACCATTCACATTAACAGTTCTATGGAAACTTTTTTTTTTTTTTACAAATTTTCTTTTTTCATTTAATTATTTTACAAACAAACAGTCATGTTTCTGACTTCTGACATTTTAAGCTACAAATATAATATCTTGTCCTAATCAAATGATGACAATGGCAATGGTTCTTAACGAAGACCTCAATATCATGTTCAATTATTGGCACAGTGAGATGTGTAGAGTTCAAGTAAATAGTAATAATAATAATCATAAGGATTTCTGATTTAAAGAGCTGGCAGAGTTGTTAAACATGCCAAGAAAAATGCCCAGTGGCATTTTGTACATTTTTACATTCTGAGTTCAAATGCCGCTAGTGTTGAATTTGCCTTTCATCCTTTCAAGGTTAATAAAATAAGTACCAGTTGAGCACTGAGGTCAAAGTAATCAACTTACTCCATCCCTTGAAATTGCTGGCTTTGTACCAAAATTTAAAACCAAAAATGATTTCTGATTTAGGTCTGAGGTGAAGAGTAAGTTGATACCATCAACTTCAGTATTTAAGTGGTATTTTACTTTAATCAAGGCACAATGTAAGCAATTTCTTATGGAATGGGGCAAGTAGATTAAATCAGTTCTGATTTTTGACTAAAACTAGGTTGAGGAAAAAGTCTGTGCGCCATGTTAAAATAATGATTTTTTATGCAAGAATTTATTTAAAATCAACAACAACTATTCTTCAAAATAAAGACCATCATTTTCCACGACCTTCTGCCAATGATCTGCAAGCTTTCGGATTTGGTCAAAGTACCAATCCTTTGGCGTTGCTGTGTGGTAAGTAGCTTGCTTACCAACCACATGGTTCTGGGTTCAGTCCCACAGCGTGGCACCTTGGGCAAGTGCCTTCTACTATAGCCTCAGGCTGACCAAAGCCTTGTGAGTGGATTTGGTAGACGGAAACTGAAAGAAGCCCATCGTATATATGTATATACATATATATATAT
>NC_068984.1:127641780-127649551 GCF_001194135.2 Octopus bimaculoides | reverse complement strand
ATATATATGTGTGTATATGTATGTATGTATGTATGTATGTGTGTGTATATGTTTGTGTGTCTGTGTTTGTCCCTCCAACATCGCTTGACAACTGATGCTAGTGTGTTTACATCCCCGTAACTTAGCGATTCGGCAAAAAGAGAGCAATAGAATAAGTACTAGGCTTTTACAAAGAATAAGTCCTGGGGTCGATTTGCTCGACTAAAGGCGGTGCTCCAGCATAGCTGCAGTCAAATGACTGAAACAAGTAAAAGAGTAAAAGAGGCTTCTTCATCTTCATTGAATGACTCAAATTGGTGACCTTTCATAAAGTGCTGCATTGATCGGAAGAGACCGTAGTCAGAGGGAGCAACGTCTGGACTATAGATAGGCTGGATGTGGCAGAACTTCCCCACCATCCAATTCTTCAATCTTGTTGCTGGTCTTTCTGGCAGTATGCAGCTTTGCATTGTCTTGTTAAAATAAAGCACATTTTCGACAAATAAGTCTTGGGTACTTTTCAACAGTGAGTCACCATTGAACGATACGAACTGAATGAACACACACACCATAAAAATATATAAAAAAGCATTATTTTAACATGGCACTCAAACTTTTTCCTCAACCTAATACTTTATTTTATCAACCTTCAAAAGGCTGAAATGCAAAGTCGACCTTGGGGTAAGGATAGGATAAAGAGCTTTTCTGAGTTATATAGTCTCATGGGGCTAATTCTCCAGTTTCAGAGGTGCATCACAAGATTATTCACTTTTGTCAGCTGAGTGGATTGGAGCAACATGAAACTAAGTGTTTTGCTCAAGAACACAACATGTCACCTGGTCCAGGAATCGAAACCACAATGTTACGATCATGAGTCCAGCACTTTAACTACAAAGCTACACATGTGTTCCATTTGACCTTGGTGGAATTTAATTCAGAGTATAAAGAAGCAAAAGGAATATCACAGGATATTTTGACATACAATCTTGCCAAATGATAATAATTTTTATCATCACTAGAGCGATGAATTTAATTTTTACAGACAAAGTAGAAATAATAAGAAAATGCCACCAGAGACAATTTTCTTTTTTTTTTTTTTTTTTTTTTTTTTTTTTTTTATCAATTTTGTAATTTTTAGATGTGTAACATTTGATGTTGAGTGTGTTAAAATCTTAGGAGCTAATGTATGAAGTATATTGTCCAGTAGTAACTCTATTAATTTGTATTAAGATTAAACTTATTATCTCACAAATATGGCAAGGGGAAGAATATGGTGGAAGGAAACTGTAGTGGTGTTCTAAAATATTTTACACACACACATACACACATATATACGTGTGTGTGTGCGTGTGTGTGTGTGTGTGTGTGTGTGTGTGCGCACATATTTTATATAAATAATATACATAAAACAAACTATTTTATAGGTTGTAGAGAGGTTAATTAACCTAAGAGCCATGCCTGCAGCCATATTATGTAACAATTGTTAGAAAGCCTTGTTGTAAAGCAATAATTGCATATATAACACGGTATAAGTCATATTCTAAAAGCTGTATTGAAGAGAACTGCCAGAATAAAATCTAAACCATTGAAACATGTAGATCTAATAAGTAGTATGACTGGAAGGCATTCATATCAATGTAGGCAATTATAAAGAAACAGTTACAATGATGTTCTATTCCACAGTTCTCAACAATTGCAGTCTTTACCATTATTATCATCATCTTCAAGTAGATGCATTTCCAAATTTCTCAGTCTTTATCCACTTGTTGTTGGCAAACACTTTTTTGCCTCAGATTTCACTTTTTCGCATAGGTTAGATAGGTCTAAAACATTCTATTCATTGTAGAAACAGGTTCGTTTGCAGTTAAGTACCTTCTAAATAAAAAGTGATCAACCACAATATGTAAGGCCTTACACATTTTCACTTGTGTTTTACAGAGGCATACAAGAGGGTGCTGAAAAGTTCCTGGCTTTGGGTAAACGAAGATTCAAGAGGGTCAATTAATAATAATTTCATTCAACAAATTCCCCGCTCAGATTCACACACTTCAGTTTTTCTAAGCCCTGTAAAAGGACTTGGAAGGTTGGGCCTCCAGCCAGGCCTTTTGTAATACCCTTAAAACCTGGATCTTTTCTATACCTCATCATTTAGGTTTTTACGTCCAGATACAAACCCAAATGGTATTGTATCCAATTTGATTGTATCTTATATTAGTTACAACTGTCTTACCACTTTCATGCTTTGATTTCTTTCTTCTTACCTTTGTAGTGACCTGATGCTGAAGTCATGACAGTTAATAAAGCAGCCTAATAAACCAATAGATTAACAAACAGGATTAAATATGTCAGTATCCAGCAAATATTTCTGAAGATCCTTCTTTTCTTATTCATTTATCTAAAAAGCAGTGGTTCTCAACTGGGGTCTACATAAGATTTTGTCATTAGAATTTATCCTGCAATAAATTGGTTATACTTCCACAGTACACAAAATATTTTATCAATTTTTTTAATACAATTCCTAATAATATTTAATTATAAAAATATATATGATTTTTTAACCATCAGATAGCTAGAAGAGTCCATCCAAGTAAAATAGGAATCAAAGGGGTCTATAGGTAAAAAAATGGTTGTGAAATGCTGATCTAAGAAGAGTGGGTATCCATAAACCTTTTTTGTCTTTTGTTTTATTTTTAGCCTTCTTTGCGGAAGAGATACGTTTGTCTAGTAGCTGTTGAAAGTATCAGAAGCATGCAGATCTGGAGACAAAACAGTGGATATGCTTAGCATGGTTTCTACAAGGACTGGTACATGTTTGATAGATACAACACATTATCCAAACACTGGACCAAAAGAAATCCAGTTGTACAAAGATTCCGGCCAACTATTTTTTACTTGTTTCAGTCATTAGTCCACAGCCATGCTGGGGCACCACCTTTAAGAATTTTTAGTTGAATGAATTGATACCAGTACTTTTAGTACTTTATTCTATTGATCTCTTTTGCCAAACTGCTAGTTACAGGGATGTAAATGCACCAACACCAGTTGTGAAGTGGTATTATGGGACAAACACAAACATAAACCCACATACATATATATAACAAATTACCAAATCCACTCATATGGCTTTGGTCAACCCGAGGCTAGAGTAGAAGACACTTGCCCAAGGTACCAAACAATGGGCCTGGCCCTGAAATCATATGGTTGGGAAGCAAGCTTCTAACCACACAGCCATATGAGTCTGCACCTACATTTAGACGATTAACATGGAGTTGCTAACTTTGTTGCTAAAGGTAAATAAAGGCTACCACTAATGAATATAAAGAAGATTATTACCATATCCTACCATTTTTACTACTACCACTACTACTACTACTACTACTACTACTACTACTACATTCTGTTCTAAATAAATCCCATAAATCTTTATCTTTTATTTTGTTTCAGTCACTGAACTGCTGCCATGTTGGGGCACTGCTTTGAAGAGTTTAGTCAAACAAATATAGAAAAATAAAGAACAACATTTCAGTCAAATAAATTCATTTCTTATTTTGGTTTGCCGGAGAGAGATGCTATCCATCTCAGTTATACTTTATCGTAGACGTAATTCTATTTATTTACTTAATGTCTTGCCACACACAGAGTTTATTGAAACTGGCTTCAAGCTCCTTAACAATTTGTATATTTTATTTAGTTCTCTCTACTTCATTAAAGCAACTAACCAGCTGTGAAGAATTATACCAACGTGGTATGAATGAAAAGGAAAATAAATATTTTTAAAATCTGATCAACAACATGCAATATTTCTGCTAGCCCCCTTACACAAAGTTTGCCAAACAGTAAGGGTAAAAATATTACCTGAAATGTGGAAAAACTTCAGATAAAGTGTTATCAAAATTGTAACTCCTTGCACTACTAAACTCAGAGTACATTTACCAGATACACATCTACAAAACATTTTAACTGATATCATGTCTGATTGCCATCAAATGTTTTCTGGATTTATCCTTTATCTTTTACTGGTTCCAGCCCAGAGCTGAGGTCATGCTGGTGCACCACCTGTAGTTTCTCAGTGTTGCTTCTGGTATTGTTTTTGGTGAAGTAGTAATTTGGACAGAGCTGCTCTCCTTTGTTTCTCCTGTCGCAATGTGGGTTCATCTGGTATCTCAGATAGAAACCCGTCCAGACGTTCCTTTAAAACAACCACATCAATACCATGCAGATCTCTAAGGTTGCCTGGCAGGATGTTAAACAATTGCAGGCCCTTGAAACCCAGACTATTGCAGTATTGTGCCCTTATTTTAGATGGGTAAGACAGGATCTTTGGTACGATGCAGTGTCGTCCAGTTCGGGGATTGGTATAGCTGTCAATTCCAAAATTGGGAGCTAAACCCTCTAAGATCTTCCAAATATATATATCACTACATATCTCTCTTGACTTCTCTCAAGGGAATAGAGACTCAGCTCCTTCGGCCTCTCCCAGTATACCCATCTTTTGCATAGAATCAATCTTTTTTGTGTATTGGCACTGGATTGCTTTGAGTTCCACAGTTTGTTTCACAGTCTCTGAAGACCATAGTTGGGAACAGCTGTAACAAATCCCAGGAAGAATTCCAGCATCAGAGCCTTAATTCTAAACTAAGTGTGAAGTTGTTGGTAATTCAAGGGGTTTAAACCTTTAGCATTTAAACCGGTCATATGAGACCCAAATATTCTAGCTGTTTCATGTTCAAACCAGCCAAATCCAGCCTCTGACACCCATCCTTCAATGTCATTCTAAAACTAAACAATCACATCATTGAAATACGAAAGCTGTGAATTAATGCGTGGTTCATTCTAACCAATATGAATAAATGAACAGAACACTTAACAGAATAATCTGAATGCTAAAGGGTTAAACAAAAATAAAATGGTCTTTCTCAGTTGGAATCCAGTCTGAGACCATCTCTATATCCACTATATTTTGATGTTTGATTTGTTCTGAGATGAACAAATCAAAACAACAACAACAACAACAACAACAACAATATTTGCAATGGGTCAAACAGAACTTGCTGAAGCAGATTTTCAACAGCTGGATGTTCTTCCTGTCACCAACCTGCACCTGTCTCCATGCAAGATAATATTTCTCTATGGCCGGACATGTTTTGCAGGGAAAACTAGAAACAATCTCGTTAGTATGACAGTGATGCTCATTTACAAACATCATGTAATATCTAGACAAGAATGGGGACACACACACATGAACAATGGGCTTCTTTCAGCTGTTGTCTATCAAATCCCCCCGCAAGGCCTTGGTTGACCTGGGACTATACCAGAAGACACTTTCCCAAAGTGCCGCAGAGTGGACCTGAACCCAAGACCACATGGTTGGGAAGTAATCTTCTTAACCATACAGTCATGCCTGCACTTAATGTAGATTATATTGTGTATTAGTATAAATTCTGTAAACAACCAATAACCACTCTAAAGGTAAGATTAATTACAACCCTGAAATGTAATGCACTTGTATTCATACCATACCATACCATACCATACCAGCCATTTTCAGCCTTTTACTAAAATGGCTTTCACCAATAGAAGCCACCACAAATTTTTCATAATTGTAGACATCAAGTTGTAACTCTACTAACATAATGATAAATTGATGAAGAAATTGGGGGAAATCCTGAAACCGTCCAAGTAGCTAGCTTTTAAATGAGGAAGATATAAAACTGGTATCAGTGCCAGTGGTCATCCTAATCTGATTAATTATGAAACTTGTAGCAATTAATTATTCTGTCATCAGATAATTAGAAACAAACAGCCCCAGCTTGCTGTTTCCATCACCCTGCTAAGAGGACACAACAGGTAATTATACTTAATGCCAATCTCCATTAATGAACCATAATGGAAGTCTCTAGAACTGACAGAATATTGAAAAAGATATTACTTCCAGCACAACTTTCTTTTTACATTCTCAAGAAAGAAAGAAAGAAAGAAGGAGATGGTGGTGGTGGTGGTGCTGGTAATAATAGCAGCAGTAGCAGCAACAATAACAAAAAGTAATGTTCTGTATTTTTGTATGTCCACCATAATTAAACACACATTTTATAATGTATTTATTAAACAAACATTGACATAAGAGTATATATATCGAACAAGCACAATTTTACTGTGTTAAGGGTATGCATGTCTGTGGAATGCTCAGCCACTTGCACATTAATTTTATGAGCAAGCATAAGATATATATATATATATATATATATATATATATATATATATATATATATATATATTGGGAAATTCCACACAAAAGGAGACAAAAACTGAAAAATTATAATAAAACTGTGCTAAAATGATTTATGTATTTTTATGTTCCCATAAGCCAATAGAATTCAAAAAAGTATTAAAAAAAGTTTCTGCAGGACTATTGTCATGTGACCAGGGCAGCTATCTTGGATCCAGTCTAGAAGATGACTGTTTGACTGCGAGGACAAAAGGTAGGAATCCAGTTCCATCCTCAAAAAAAAAAAAAAAAAAAAAAAAAAAAACTTTCCCGGAAGAACTAGAGTAAAACTGCAGTTTGGCAGAATGATTTTTTGAAAGATCATCTTGCTTTACTGTCACCATTAGAATTTGTTGTGTACATTCTGGCATTATCAGTTTAGTCTACAAAAATCCTGACAAATAATTACTTTACACCAATGCAACATTATAACATGCTGTAAGGGGGGGATTTTATTTTTATACACAGTACTTTATATTTTCAGTTACATGTACCTGCTTGTGCACTGTTCATGGAAATTTCAGCCACATTATGATCAGTGACTTGCTGTATTACAGGGCTCCCACAGTTACCTGCAATGCATGCAAAATGTCTAGAATGAATTATCTAAGACATTATGCAGGTGCTGCAATAAGCTTCAAGAAACATTATTTAGAACTTTGTGTTCAAGTGCAGCACACATTTTGAATACATAGTGTGTTTTCACTTTTTAACCAATTCCTCATGTTCCAGATTGATTAAAATAAATGTGTGGAATACTAATTGGTATCCGAGTTTCAGTATTGCATCAGTTACATATTTCTAGGTGGAAATGTTGCATCAGTCATGTGTACCTTACGTGCATTGGTTACATTTTACCAAAGGCATTACAGCATATATTAAACAACACTGTTGGATATGAAAGCATGTATAATATACATACTTTAGGTTTCTTTTGATATAAAAATTGTTTACACATGTAAATTTCCCACATAGGGTTTCCAGCATAAGTACTACCAAGTCAGATATCATGTTTTTTTTTTTTTTCTGTTGCGTCAGTTACACAAGTATTTATTCTCTCAAAGAGTAAATACTCAAAGACAATGTAACAACATTTCTGGGCCACAGCAGTTAGAATATTCATGGGTCATTACATTTCAGTTAATTTGAGTAAAATACTAGAAAATTTTTAGTGTTAAAAAATTCTTGTAAATGTTGCGTCAGTTACAATAGAATTACCCTATCATCATCATCATCATCGTTTAACGTCCGCCTTCCATGCTAGCATGGGTTGGACGATTTGACTGAGGACTGGTGAAACCGGATGGCAACACCAGGCTCCAATCTAATTTGGCAGAGTTTCTACAGCTGGATGCCCTTCCTAACGCCAACCACTCAGAGAGTGTAGTGGGTGCTTTTACGTGTTACCCGCACGAAAACGGCCACGCTCGAAATGGTGTCTTTTATGTGCCACCCGCACAAGAGCCAGTCCAGGGGCACTGGCAACGATCTCGCTCGAAAACCCTACAAGGTCAGTCAGGTGGTATA
>NC_068984.1:127636980-127641263 GCF_001194135.2 Octopus bimaculoides | reverse complement strand
GGCAGTACTGGCAACGGCCACGCTCAAAATGGTGCATCTCATGTGCTACCCACACAAGAACCAGTCCAGGGGCACTGGCAACGATCTTACTTGGCTTGCCGGGTCTTCTCACGCACAGCACATTTCCAAAGGTCTCGGTCCGTAGTCATCGCCTCGGTGAGGCCCAATGTACGAAGGTCTTGCCTCACCACCTCAGCCCAGGTCTTCCTGGGCCTACCTCTTCCACGGGTTCCCTCAACTGTTAGGGTGTGGCACTTTTTCACGCAGCTATCCTCATCCATTCTCACCACATGTCCATACCAGCGCAATCGTCTCTCTTGCACACCACAATTGATGCTTCTAATGTTCAGCTTTATATATACGTGTATATATATGTATATATATAATTTTCTTTTATTGGTTTTAGTCTTGAACCCACTCCTCGGGGCAGCAGCCATGCTGAGAGCTGTGCACTCTCCCTATTGTTCTCCCTCAGTTATAGGAGTTACTTTAGGCCCTTAGCCTTGTAAGCTAACAAAGCAATTATCACTAGTGCTGGTGCCACACACATACACACACTAAAAAACACACCCAAGACACTTTGTAAAATGGTTGGTATAAAGACGAGCATCCAGCTGTAGAAATCATACCAAAGTAGACATTGTGTCTGACCCAGTTTGACCCATCAGATTCCATCATACCATCCAATACATTCCAGCATAGAAACCAGACATTAAATAATGATGAAAACACACACACAATAAATATGTTAACATTAACATTTTTGCATACTGATTGTGTTTCCAAGTAATTTATTTTCAAACCTTTTTTTTTTTTTTTCTACACCAATCAGCTTACATTCTTGTATATTTATTTAATAACAATCCCATCATTACCTCAGAAAATATGGTGAAGATTATGCTTTCCTGAAGAGATCATGATGGAGAAACATGTCAGAAGTTATCCCTTGCATTTGGTACATTAATTACAATAATAGTCAGAGACTAAATTATGTTGTTCCTTTTCCACATAACTATTAACTTTTTAAAGACCTTTGCATTATATTAACACCAAATTAACTACTCTTTAAGGAAACTACTTTCTTCTATTTTTATTTTGTCTTTACAAGAGAGTCAGAGGAGGAGAGAGGAGAGTCCCAATCTAGTGAGATTGCCATGGTATGTGTTCAGATAAAGTATTTGTAGCTCAGTGTTTCTAAGGAGGGAATTCCAGAGAGTTGAAGTTCTTGTTCTCTTCTCACGATACAGATACAGATTTACGATCATGTGAACAACTTTGCCTCACTGTCATGAAATGAGACAACTGGGCATAGCTGTTTGGGCACTGAGAATCTGGCACAGTTGATGTGGAAGCTATGAATTTGAGCTTTAGATCAAACTGCTTTGATGAGCTTACTCTGCCACACTGGCTCGACATGACTTGACAGATGGGTTCAGTTTATATACTTTTACCCAGGAGTAGTTAAGTCAATTACATCGACCCCAGTGCTCAACTGGTACTTATTTTATTGACCATGAAAGGATGAGAGGCAAAGCTGGCCTTGGCAGAATTTGAACTCAGAATGTAAGGAGGGATGAAATACCATAAGCATTTTGCCCTTGTGTGTTTACAATTCTGCCAGGTTGCCACTTTTATGTACAACATCATCATCATCATCATCATCATCGTTTAACGTCCGCTTAAACGATGATGATGATGATGATGATGATGTTGTACATAAAAGTGGCAAGCTAGCAGAATTGTTAACACACAAGGGCAAAATGCTTATGGTATTTCATCCGTCCTTACATTCTGAGTTCAAATTCCGCCAAGGCCATAAATAAAATTCATCACAATGGCCAGCCTTTGTTATGCTTGTGGTGGTTTGTGTACCTCAATGACTCTGAGAATTATGCAAGCAGAGTGCAAGCTCCTGGTAGGTCTTCTGATGTTGTACAGGTCAAGGAATACAGACCAGACTAATATGGATCATATGACTTCCCAAAGGTGAAAATGGGTTTGCATAGTACTGACATCCCTACTAAGAAAAAAAAAAAACAAAGTTACAGAAATATCAATCGCAAATTAAACCTACCATATCTGAGCAAAAATATTCTACCTGTTTTATATTTTTACTGACTAGATTTAGCCTCTCACACATACCCTACAACGTCATTCTAAAGATAAACAATCATATCATTGAAACCTTGAAGTTACAAGATAATGTATGATTGATGCAAAACAACGTGAATAAATAAGTATTACATTTGACAAAGAAATCTGAATGCTAAAGGGTTAAGAGCAACACGTGACAAAGGAAAAAAACAGCCTGGAGTTGAAAACATATCTTCCAAAGGTAGGGACCCAGCTCAGGTAAGCAAAAAGATGATTAATTTATCACTATATGTATAGATATGTGTAACGAAACTTTAGGTATTATAGTCACTACATTTACTTCCTGTGCGTGTGTGTATACATATATTCACACAAACACATTGAAAGAATTTTCGTTATGTGGTTACACTGAGTATTTAACGTTCTTCTCGTATTTACACTGAAACATATCTACATACATGTGTATGCGCGTTATAGTATATCACTATGCATAGGATTTTAAACAGTTTATATTAAAAAAAAAATTATGAATTTAGCAACACCCCGTTTTACACAGTATACCACTTGTGAAAGAAATTGCTTTAAATATATTGAAATACAATATCATTTTGAGTAACTTGAGCGGCTTATTATGAGATATTTCAAAATTAAACCTTCTATAATCTCAATCTGAAATAAAAGAGTGACTGACATTAATAAATCGTATTTAAATGTAGTAGAAGACGATCTTAGTAAATGTAATTAACGAGTGTAAACATCCACAAAATATCAAAATGGGAGGTAAAGGTAGATAACTTTGGTAGACACATTTGTAAATGCCAAGTAATCAATAAAGGTTGTTTCCCTTGGCCAACCATTTGTCCATGCTATTTGATTACCGTTCAGTCTGCTTTGAATTATCATTATGTATAATACAAACATTATCATTAATATCTCCCACAGAACAGCATCAGCACACCACTGTCATAATTATCACATGGACTGTAACAGTTCACACTGTACAAAATGTATGTCATTTACTAACTTGCTGGGGCTGCTTGCTGGAGCCTAGCAGCGGGAAGTTTAGACAGTGTCATGTGACAACTTGCAGGGCTGCCTACTGGGCCCTAGCAGCAGGAAATTTAGACAGTGTCACGTGACAACTTGCTGGGGCAGCCTGCTGGAGCCTAGCAGCAGGTATAAAAAGGGGAATTTGACAAGACAGTCAGTTGGACGCTGATACTCGTTGATGCTGCATTGAAGAGGCTAGTGAATAGAAGAAAGAAGACATACACCCAACACCAGAGCTGAAGACACCTCCGAAAGGGGGGGGGGCACGTCAAAACGGTAGAGGAGTAGGGGCTGAAACCGGACGTGGTTCCTCCTGATGATGTCTTGAGCTAACTGGATCCTATAAAGGAGCTGTTGTGGTAGCAGACCACGAAACATGGTTGAAATTCCTTCTTCCTGTGAAAATTTATATGATCCTTATTTAGGTGTAGAGGAATCGTCTCCTACATTCCATACATCCGAAAAAAAAAAATGAGACGTCACTTTTATTTTAATTTTTTAATCTTTTTTGTTAAATTTTTTTGCTTGATTGGTGGTTTCTGAGTTTACACAGGTATTTCAGGAAGTACTGAAGCTAGCAAATTCAAATCCTATCTATCTATCTAGCTAGCTATTTGTTTATGTGTGTGTGTGCGCGTAGGTGGGTCTGTGTGCTTTAAAATTTTGTTGTATTATCAAATTATTTGGATGCTAAATGCAAGGCGCAAACTCTATTTGGCATATCATAGGGTGAGCGAACTATGGGTTACATTGAAGTTCAAACTCAACAGAAATAGATTTACACATAGCAACGACATTTGGTTCAAATACTGGTGGCCATAGGTATCGATAATTTTAGTTCTATTAGTTATTGATAGGTATTCTTTTATTCTTTTACTTGTTTCAGCTATTTGACTGCGGCCATGCTGGAGCACCGCCTTTTAGTCGAGCAAATCGACCCCAGGACTTACTCTTTGTAAGCTTAGTACTTATCCTATCGATCTCTATTTGCTGAACCACTAAGTTACAGGGACATAAACACACCAGCATCAGATGTCAAGTGATATTAGGGAGGACAAACACAGACACGCAAACACACACACACACACACACACACATATATATATATATATATATATATATATATATATATATATATA
>NC_068984.1:127601649-127636835 GCF_001194135.2 Octopus bimaculoides | reverse complement strand
TATATATACGACAGGCTTCTGTCAATTTCCGTCTACCAAATCCACTCACAAGGCTTTCTCTGTAGAGAAAGGATACAGTTAATGAATCTGGCCTTGTAAACACATTTCATCAAGCCTGGAGTTTGAAAGGCATGATTAGAACTCAGAACATAAAGAGACAGAAGTAATTACTGCAAGTCTTGTATTGCAACGCTACTTAACTTGCAGTACGTCTTTCACTGATAATATGTTTGTTTTCTTTATTGGATACGATGAAGATAAATTTCTTACATAAGCATGAAATCAGAAATTTGAGACGAAGAGCAAAGTTGACCATGGCATGATTTGAATACAGAACAAGAGCAGTAACTAAATATTTAATACCACAGGTCATTTTGTCAATCCAATATTAATGAAAATAACGAAAGTTTTCAAATGTAAGGGAGATAACAACGATGTCCTGTCGGATTCTATCCTTTAAGAATATTGCAAAATTGACAAAGATTTCTGCACAATAAGAACACAGTGCAGAATTATGGTCTTTAACTTTGAAGACATCATGAGCTAGTTCATCGGCAATAGCTGTCTATGAAATTACTGAGGGACATGTTGCATTCTGTATTAACTCGATGGCAATCATATAACTGCATTTATTTTGTTATGGGATAAAATATGCAACAGACACTAAGATATATTTACTCTTTTCTATTGAAAAACTTTGCCTATGTATTTCAATTAATTAATTTTGAGAGAAGTCAAACAAGAAATTGGAAGGATTTAGTAAAATAAAATGTTTTACATAAGATTATGATGGAAAGTTTTAATTTCGATACCAACAGTGTTTATCTTTTACTTTTTTTCAGTTATCAAAAAGATCAAACAATGAACATAAAAAAAAAGTAACAACTGCTATTTTTTTTCCTGTCGTATGTGAGGTTTGTTTCTAAAGCCGCTTCTTTTACAAATTTCCACAGATTTGGGTGAAAGACACAACGCCCCTTGGATAAAATGAAAGCAGCTAAATGTGTTGATTTTCACAGAATATATGCTTTACAGTGAAAGATGCATAAACACTTCAGTACTGCATAGCTGGTGAAACCTATTCAGACACTTGTCTTAAACATCACGTATTAAACCTCGCAAGATGTATGCTTCAGTCCCATATCAACTTCAACAAAATATTTTATTTGGTTACTTTGTAATTTGTAAAACAAAAATCTGAATCATAATTTAATGAAAATAAAATTAACAAAAAAATTCATTATCGGCTTTCATAAGATAGTTGATTGGATTTGAAAGAAAAAACGAATGCATATCTATATTTCAAATGCTCATAGTTGCAGTTATCTAATTTGTGGTTAGGTCACAAATAGATTAGAACATGCAACCAATCTATATTTAATGCGCTGCATTGATTGAAAATATTTACACAGACACACACATGTATGTTGTTTCACCCCTCTTGAAGTCTGGTATAACTACAGCTTGTCTGTCTGTGTACAGTTTTTTTGGGGGGGAATTCTTTTAAAGCTTGTTGGGCTAGCACCCATTCCAGGGCCTCCATAGTTGGGGGAGAGAGTAAGGAGGGAACCAATTTTCAGATCAGAGACTTTACCCAAATGCTTACAACAGGGTGAACTCAGCTAAAAGGCATTCAAGTGCCTGATAGTGGTGTTAAACTAAGTTGGGGACTAAGTCTACCAGTCATTACATATCAATAGAGATACAAATATTATAACTTACCCATTGGAGAGGTTTGATAATTCCTCTGGGTTCTTTGAGGATATTCAAATCCCGGATTGGTACAATCTGCAGAAAGGAAAAACAGGAAAAGAATTTAAAAAGGAATAATTTTCTTTAAGACAAATTTGAAATGTATCAAAGAAACAATGAGTCCAGTAAAAAACAAAAATTATATTATACAACAACTAGAAACCATCAGCAACATTCGTCTATCCAAAGATGTTCTTTGAGGGCTCTTGTAAATTCCATCTATATCATTTCCGATATATTTCATAGAACTCAGAATAAATGACAAATATCAGTCACACAAATGCAATTATATTGGATAACATCATCACCAGTCTATAATCCAGCAGCACCCACAGCAGCATATTGGTTGAGAGGACAGCCTCCCCAACCACCCCACTAGTAGCCAGCTAAGAATTTAAGAAGATATTGGATTGCCAGATAAATCCATTCATTTTTTTTTTCCTAGTTATTTTAATTATTATAAGGTAAAATTTATTCAAATTATTTAAAATTGCAAAAGTTGTAAAGGAAGAATAGAGCTGTAAAAAAAACACTATGATAAAAAATAATTTTTGTATTAATTCAAATAACATTACAAGGAAATGAACGAGTTTATCTGACAACCCAATAATAATAATATTTTAATATCTGAGATATTACCCAAATACGACAACTTTAACACGAAATAACTTCTAAAATACAAAATTTTGTCAAAAACACTAAGAGTAAACCATGTTCTATGTTATACATTCAACCACTATCCAAAGGTTCAAACTGTTTAGTTAAGCAGTTCGGCAAAAGAGAGGCCGATAGAATAAATACTAGGCTTACAAAGAATAAGTCCTGGGGTCAATTTGCTCAACTAAAGGTGGTGCTCCAGCATGGCCACAGTCAAATGACTAAAACAAGTAAAAGAGTAAGAGAAAGGAATTAAACACATATAATTGTATACCCTGCTCATACTGGACAGACTACAGAAGATACTGCACTAAGTACTGCTTTGTTTAATCTAGAGTGTTAAATTCAAATAGTGAAATGGAGACAGAGCAAACAAAAACTGAACTTCAACTCCTACCACCCACTGGTATTCTGTTTTGAAGAGTATGAATGAGGAATATTAAACCATAATTGTATATATATTTTTTCTTTAGAAATACTGTTGCTACATTTGAAAGTCATATAAACCATTTATTATATAGAGGTTCAATTAAATTGATTCTTTACTACAACAAAGAGTAATAGAATGTGATTAGTCATATACATGCAACCAAGTCACTGGTATTCTATCAGTTGTTAATTGTTGAAGAAGAAAGAGTTAATTAAATAATAACTGAGGTTCTTTCAATATTATCCAGTCCACTACCATACCTTGTCCCATGATACAAACCTACTCACAAACCATTTATTTTGTTCATATTTAAATTAGAATTATATTGAAAATTCATGATTATATAACTTGATAATAATAAACATCTGTCACCTGTTGAGTTCTAAATTCTAGCTTAATGTAGTAATAAAATATAAGTTGCATCTATTTTACTAATCCCTTTTTATATAGATTCAAGCTTTATTTTGAGAATCGATTGAACTGTAAAGGTACTTTGTTGTTAGAAATACGGTTGCAAAAAGATTAATAAATGTCAAGTAGGATTATCAGTCTGAAGCCAAAAATTTCAAGATCTAACACCATTTTAACGTCCATTTTGACATGGTGTTATGGGATGGAATAAAGGAACTCTTTTTTTTTTATGACTTAATTAGGTAGGGTAAAGCTTATCATTCCTTTTTGAATTAGCTACACACTCCACTCCCATGTTAGAATATCACAGAAATGTTGCGAGAGAGGTAAATGACCAATCGAATATGTATTATCGAACGAAGATAATTATCATTTATGAAATCACATGATCACACAAGAGTAACCTCCCTTCAAATGATACTATAAGCGAGATAACTATTGCAGCGAAGAAGGTGTTTATAAGCCATTTAAAAGACACAAAAACCGTTAGATTCGCTTCAACATTTAGATTTAATTTACCAAAATATTTTCGTCGCTTTGAGACCGCGACTTGTTCACTGACAAAATTCCGTGCTGCATTTTTGTTACTTTTTAATTGATAATTCTTGTTGCTACGGTTAAGTCGTCCCGAATATTCTCATGTTAAATAAAGCAGTACTTTCAGAAATAACTATTTAAAAAAAAATATCTTCCATGCTACATAATAGAAGTTCCACGTCACTGATAGATCAGTGAGACGATAGATGATGTTTAAATTATAAAAAATGCTCAAAATGCTACATAAACAGTTCACTACAAACTTTTAAGTGTTTGCAAAAGATAATTAAATAATTATCAACTTTTAAATTTCTAACTGTTGATAATAGTAACTATATTCTAACAATCAGCACAACTCATCTCAATAGAATGTTTGTCTACAAGCCAAAATATTCAAAGTTAATATCTGGTCAACAACACAGTGCAGTAACCTTAACAACTTAACTAACACTGATCATATCCACCTATGTGAAAATACAGCAGACCAGTGATTCCCAACGTGGGGAATACGCCCCACTGTGGAGGCACGTGGCTTAGTGATTAGGGTGCTGGACTCATGATTGTAAGATTGTGGTTTCGATTCCTAGACTATGCGACATGCTGTGGCTCTTGAGCAAAACACTTCATTTCACTTTGCTCCAGTCCACTCAGCTGGCGAAAATTAGTAATCCTGTGAGACTGGCGTCCCATCCAGGTGGGGATTTTATATGCCATGGAAACTAGCCCTTATGAGTTAGCATGACATGAGAAGATAACTTTAACTTTAATTTTTGCATATGCTCCATTGGGGCATGGGATACAAATTTTTTTTCTTCTTTTTTCAGTCTTATTTGGTTGAGTGTGGCTTTAGTGCTGTTGAAGATTTGCTTCGAGTCAAGAGGCACAGACTTGAAATTATAAAACTTGGTGATTTATGGCTGAAGCTAACAAAATCGTCTCCTCAAATCAAAGAAATCTGCTGCACTCACCAGGTACAAGGTTCTCGTTAAAGTGATTCACTTTATTTTCTCTTAGTCAGTAATGTACTTTTTTCGTACTCAGTACTTAATAAAAGAAATACAGGTTAATTCTTTTGTGTTATAAACAATTATGATAATATATTAAAAATAAATTTTCTTTTTTTCTACCCACTGGTTGGGCATACATTTTTCTAGAAAATTATAGTAAGGCTTGGTGGGAAAATAGGTTGGGAAACACTGTAGTAGACTCTGGTCAACAATGGCAACACTGTATAAATGACAAATATTTTGTTATAATGTTGAATTCAAATTCTACCATAATTATTTATTCATATAAGAATTTGCCCCATAGGATTATTTGGTTCAGACAGAATTTGAAACCAGTTCACATTCACTAGGCAGAAACAGTTGATATTGGAGTTGAAACTAATGAGAGAAATTTTACCCTGAATGTTACTTAGAACAAGACAGATTCTGCCAAACTGTGGTAGATACACCATACTTCCAGACACATCACATGAAAGATAGACTCTTTACACTATGATTCCATACTGTAATGGGGGGGGGGGGGAGGTAAATTCTCTCACTCTCTTTCTCTCCCTCTCATGTGTGTGTAAAACCTTGTCTTGTATATGCTTGAAAGTCAAGGCTGCAAATGAATCCATTGTTGAAAATATTGGTCAACTTATTTGTACTGTCATTAAATTTATCAGGATATTATTAAGTATTTTAGCTGCCTTTCCGTCATAAAATGCCAACAATAAATTGAGCTAACTCCATAAATACAACAACACTCAGCTATTCAAATGTAAAGCAGTGAAATATTATTGTAAATCAATATTAATAAATATTAAATGTTTATTTGTGCCTTTTTAACTGATGGCAAGCAACAAACATTTATGTATCAAATGCTGAGTCACAAAGAAAAACTAACATGTTCAAAACATTTCATTTTGTAATAATTTCTACAAATGTCATTATATCTAATTTTGAAATACGATTCTGCACCATCTCCTTCAACATAAATAAAATTTTCCATTCTGGTTTGAGTTATGTGGATAACCCACTTCTAAACTTACTCATCTAAGAGGTAAGACTCAACTTAAGCTCCACAAGTCACTATAGTATTCCAGTTTCTACTGTCACCACTCTCCCAAAAGATAGACCACAATCATGTTTTGTACTGAGAAATTGCCTCTCAGCAATCACATACAACTCCTTCCAAATCTTTCAAATTCAAGCTGTTGTCACTAGCAGTACAGCTTGAACCAACGAAAGAGTTTCCATGTAATTATTTGATCTGCTACAACTAGTAGTCAAGTAGAATTTCAAATAACATCAGTATTCATTTTGTGTCCTTGTAACAAAAAAAAAAAAGCCCAGTTGTTTCTGCTTAGTGTAGAGAAATCGGTTTCACATTTTGGCACAAGGCCGAGAATTAAGGGGAGGATGTATATCGATTATATGAACCCCAGTGTTCAACAGGCACTTATTTTATCAACTCTGAATGGCAAAATCTACCTTGGCGGAATTTGAACTCAGAATGTACAGACAGACAAAATGCCACTAAGCATTTTGTTCGGTGTGCTAATGAACCTGCCATCTCACTGCCTCAGGGTTGAAATATCAACTAAGAGTTGCATGCAAGTTAAGTTTCCCAATATAAGCCGAATCCTCTTTTTAAAAATGTTGCAACAGAACATAAAACTAAAGATTTAAACAATGGAGATGCAACTGTTTGCTCAACTTGCTAGAAATAGCAGTCAAATGTATCTTAAATCACACTCTATTGTCTTGAAAAAAAAAATCACATTGGGTAATGTGATTCTGGGTATACTTTTATTTGAAGAAAAAACCAAGATGGTCAGAGCTGGAATGTCTTTAACCATAGCCCTACTTCTTCGGGGCTTTGAATAGTTTGCTCTGAAGGAAGAAGCAGTTTATGGCCTCAAAATGCCATTTAATATCACTTAGATTAAAGTGTTTTTAAAGCTCTTATTGCTTTCATAATAATGTTCGAAATGAAAAAAAAAACTGGATTTCATTTCCCAATGGACAAAATTAAGAATTAAAGCCATGGTCAACTGTGGATAAAATAGTTGAGTGGACAAGATTTTTGGCTATTTAGTCTCAGTTTATATCAGTGGTTCTCAACCAGAGTCCATATACGATTGGGATATGTTCAGGGGTCCACACAAGTAAAATAGTAAATTGAGTCCACAGTAGTATTTTATGGGTCCAATGAAAATATTTTGCGTTAGATGTTTTTATTACAAGAAACAGTTAAGTTTCTTTCTCTAGCATTTTACATAGTTCAGCCTACACAGATGAATGCATGATAAACAAAATAGGAATTTTGAAAGAAGTATCTATAAAACTAGTTTTTGAACATTGAATGGCTATGGGGGCCCACTAGAGTAAAATAGTAATCAAAGGGGTCCAGAGATAAAAAAAAAAAATGATTGAGTATCACTGGTTTATATTTACCGTAAACATTTTGTTGTCTTGAGCTTGACAATTTGTTCTAAAAGATTCAGTTCAGAGATTAAATTCCATTCAGTTCAGTTTAATGATATACCAATGTTAACGGCAATAGACTGACATCTAGTCAGTGGAAAGTTTGTCTCCCTTGAAACTATAATGGATGCTGGTTAACTACATTAGTCAACAAAGAATTTGTCTCGGGAAAAAGAATACTTGTATCTTATATGTTTTTGCATGCAGAATTTTAAAATAATGTCAAATTATCTGTATCACCCACAGTTTCTCTGTTCCACAATATCCCTCTCAGTTCCTGTTATGTGGGCTAAATTTCAGTTAAGCTGTTGAAATGTGAAGCTAACAGTTTAAGAAACACTCCTAATTTAAATGTTTACGAATAGAATTAACTTAATGAAATCATAAATCTAGCTGAGTCAATGAGTCACCGACGCTTAGTCAGTACTGTGTTTGAAGTGTAGGCATGTGATTGTATACCAAGTTCACATATTCCATTCACCTTCATAATGCCAAGAAACTATAAACATTGAAAACAACTTTTGTTATATTTGTGGGGACGTAGCATTCAAGTCACAAAGACGGCAATTCACGCCATTGGTTAAATAGTGCTATGAGCATTATTTTGACTGCAAAGTGGCTGACCAAGATAAAAGCTAGGCCCCTCATGCACGTTGTGTAACCTGTGTCAGGCTTCTAACTGCATAGGCCAAAGGTTCATGCCATATGCCTTTTGCCATCCCTATGATCTGGAGAGAGCCCAAAGATCACACTTCAGATTGCTACTTCTGCATGACAAATATACAAGGTATAACATCAAAATCCAAGCATACTGTAAAATATCCTAATTTACAATCAGCTGAGACCAGTACTTCACAGTCAACACTTACCTGTACCTGCCCCCCTATCAGTCCTAGCCTAGAGTTTCTGAAAGTATTAGCATTAAATGGAGGAAAGGTTGTTGAAGAGGGATAAAAATAAACTTCTGAGAGAAGAGTTTTGTTGGGAATTAACAAATGTAAAAAAAAATAAAAGAGAAATATAGAAGTGGAAGAAACCAAAAGTATCATTTATATTAAGTGCCATTGACAAACATCTCAAAGCTGCTCAAAATCACTTGACACACAATTATTCTCCTTCTGCGTGTACCTGTGTGTGTGTTTTATTTATCAAAAAACACACACACACAAAGGGGGACGTGGGATAGAGATTAACTGAAATTTAATAATAATTTCCTAATTTGTATCTAGTTCATTTTAAACCACAGAATTAGAAAAAGCTATAAATAACAGTGTGTAAAAACTGGGTTAAAAACCTTTTTGGATAGAAAAGATCAAATGGTAGATGGTGTGGGTTCATGCCCCATGGGCAGCCCTCAGTTTTTTCTATTCAATGGGGTTTCTAACCCAAAATTTACATGCTGTTATTTATAGCTTTATCAACTTCAAGTTCTATTGTTAAACTGATTTATTTCACATCTCTCATATTATATATATATATATATATATATATATATATATATATATATATACATATATATGAATTAAAAATAACTATGATAAGAAAAAAGGCAATATTAGTCTCAATGATAAATGTTATCTAAATTTTTCCAGAAAGAATGGAAGACAATGCCACACATGTTTTGGTCTTATTGGAATTCCTCAGTGAAACTGATTTAATTGTACTTGTTGAAGTTGGGATGAGAGAATCACAATATAGATGTAAAATATTTAACACTAGTTGACATTGAAAATAATAAGTGTTTTAAAGAAATACTCAGGAATTCCAGTTGTGAGAGTGTGTGTGTGTGTGTGTGTGTGTGTGTGCGTGAGAGAGATTTACTAACAACTAATAAATACATAGTTTGAAACTGTCCAATAAGTGTGGTAATGTGATACACAATAGTAATTCAGTGAAGTGAGTGAGACTGAGGGGACAACACTGGTGTCGACAATAAAAAAAAATAGAGACCTGACAATTATTCTGTCCAATGTCTGCAACAATATAAAAATCTATCTCACATATTTAACTCTCAATGGAAACACTATCAACAAAAGAAGAGATAAGAAGAAAACAAAGTTCTAAGTCATTTGCAGTAATGGTAAACAATATGTTGTTGAGGAAAGCAAGAGACGGGGGTTATATTAATGGCACTTAAAACTGGAAACACTACACTAATCATCATCATCATCATCATCGTTTAACGTCCGCTTTCCATGCTAGCATGGGTTGGATGATTTGAGTGAGGACTGGTGAAACCGGATGGCAACACCAGGCTCCAATCTGATTTGGCAGAGTTTCTACAGCTGGATGCCCTTCCTAACGCCAGCCACTCAGAGAGTGTAGTGGGTGCTTTTACGTGCCACCCGCACGAAGGCCAGTCGGGCGGTACTGGCAACGGCCACTGATATGTGTGGGAATTGGCTGTGTGGTTAAGAAGCTCGATTTGCAACTATGTGGTTTTGGGTTCAGTCCCACTGTGTGGCAATTTGAGTGAGTTGTTTTCTCTTATAGACCTGGATCAACTAATACTTGGTGAGTGAATTTGGTAGTTGAAACTGTGTGGAAGCCAGTCGTGTGCGTGCATGTATGTGTGTTTGTGTGTGAAAGAGAAAGAGAGAGCGTCTTTGTGTCTGCCCCACCACCGTCACCATTTGACAACTGGTGTTGATTTGTTTACAAACCCGTAACTTAGCAATTCAGCAAAAAAGATCAACAGAACAAGCACCGGACTTAAAAATAAGTACCGGGGTTGATTTGTTCAACTAAACTCTTCTAGGCAGTGCAGCAGAATGGGCGCCATTCAATGACTGAAACAAGTAAAAGACAGAAGATACAAGTCTAAAAGTTTATCTATCCACCCACCCAACCACCCACACACACACACACACACATAAAATTACAAAAAACAAATGGAAATGTAGTTAATACATGTAGTGGTGCTTATTCATTCAATGTTGATCCTTCATTCTGTCTCTATTCACAATTTCTCACAAACATACATTCTTTCAGGCAGCGAAATAGGCGCAGGAGTGGCTGTGTGGAAAGAAGCTTGCTTCCCAACCACATGGTTCTGGGTTCAGTCTCACTGCATGGCACCTTGTGTCATAGTGTCTTGTACTATAGCTTCGGGTCAACCAAATCCTTGTGAGTCGATTTGGTAGATGGAAATTGAAAGAAGACTCTGTGTGTGTGTGTTTGCCCACCACTACCACCATCGCTTGACAATCGAAGTTGGTGTGTTTATATCCCTGTAACTTAGCAGTTTGACAAAAGAGGCCAATAGGATAAGTACTAGGCTTACAAAAGATAAGTCCTGGGGTTGATTTGCTCAACTAAAAGCGGTGCTCCAGCATGGCCGCAGTCAAATAACTGAAACAAGTAAAAGAATAAAGGAATAAAAGAATGTTGTTCATCTTTTATTGCCTTTCAGTCACCAGATTGCAACCATGTTAGGGTACAGATCTCAAGAGATCTTAATCAAATATATCAAGCACAAAGTACTGAAGGCCGATCTCAAAACACTGAACCTTTCAAAGATGACAGAGGACCAGATGTGGCACATTGCTGTACTTGAGAAGACCTGCCCACCACAACAGAAATGGTGTGGGTGCTGGTACCATGTAAAAGCATAAGTACTGGTTCCAGTTAAAAAGCACTTGTGATGGTGCTACATTAAAGGCACCCAGTATACTGTAGAATGGTTTGTGTTAAGAAGGGTATCCAGCCATAAAAAACTGAACCAAAACAGACTATGGAACCTGGTGTGGCCCCTAGTCTTACCAAGTTCTTGTAAACATCATCATCCAACCCATGATGATGATGATGATGAATTCTGGCACTTAAGTACTACTTTATCAAACTCTGAGCAATGTCCACCTAAGCAAGATTTGAAACACTACACAGTATTTAGTCACTAATTCTTCAGTATAGAAAAACCAGAAATGCAGATGTTATCTTGTTTGCTTGTGTAGTTTAGCCCCTGGTCAACCTTGACTGAAGAGAGCAGATCAAAAAACCTTTTAGTCATGATGATTAAGTTTATTTATTTATTTATCTATTTATTTGTTTAGTCAAGATTCTAAATATAGATTACACCATCTGACTGTATCCTATTTTATATTTTTTTACTTTTATGATGGTTGAGTAAGATTTGGCTGCTATTTCAAGCAGATCGAGTGAAGATGTAGAGACTCATTTGTTGGCTCGATATATAACAATTTATTTCTAGAGGTAGATTCAGAATTTTATAATTATTATAGAAATTTGCCAACAATAACTAACCATCTATGACTTTTGATAATTACAAATCAACCTCAAATAAATCCCATTCTACCATCACAAAGAAGATAAAACTCTATTATTATTATCATTATTATTTATATCATCATCATTATTATATCATGCTTTTCCTTTTCCAGCCTGTGATCTTACAACAAACAGAAAGTCAAAGTAACAAGCCATATCTATTTGTGGAGAATTTCCTTACAATTATCCTACTGTTCACTAGTTACACCCTGTAATGAGGGCCAAATCACCAACACTTTGGACTTCCACACTGCTTATTAAAATAGTGATGGTATTTTACTATTTAACACAGATGACCACCATACCTGTCATTACTGTACTGATCACTACAGAGAAATGACTACCGCTATGTAACAGTAACTATGAAACACTAATGACCACCATACAATAATAGCCCTCATCTAGCTATGAGCATGATACTGTAATGATTACAATATAGATGTGAACATTATGTATCTATGGTCATCATATAGATGTTATAATATAGCTCTAACCACCATATTGCTGTGACTACAATACATTTATGACCTCAACATAGCTATGATTATGATACAGTTATGACCTCAACATAGCTATGATTACAATGAAGTTATGACCTCAACATAACTATGATTACAATACATTTATGACCTCAACACAGTTATCATTATGGTACAGTTATGACCTCAACATAGCTATAATTACAATACAGCTTTGATAATCACATAACTTTGAACAGAATACAGCTGTGACCACCACAACATAGCTATAATCACTGTACAGTTTTATTCTCATCCAGAAACATTGTTATCATGGTAACATACTTCTGATTCAAAGTGCAATTTGGTAGCTGATTTGAAATACATTTAATCCTCTTAGTTTTAATTCATCATTTACTTGTTTCCTTAAAACTCTTTATCCCAGTTATAGTAGTATTGATTAATTCATAGTAGGCCCTTATTTCAGCTAGAAATGACCCAGTATCCTGAAAAGGTCCAGAACCTATCTAACTGGGTATCATTTGATAGACTGCATTAACCACTTAGTGACCATATTCCTGCTGAAATATACTGCGTTTGTTTCAATTAATTTTGAAAGTAGCAAAGAATTTAGTAAAATAACTTTGTCATTACTAACTAGGTGTTTATCACATAGATCAACATGAAATTATTATCACAAAACCAAGGACGGTCCCAGGCAGTTTGGTATCAAAAGAGTTAATCCTACAATGAACATGTCTAACAGCAATAGCTGGATATTGAATTAAGGTCCTTGTTTCTTTTGACCAATGCATTAACTCCTAACATTTAGAGACACAAAGCCTAGACACAAAGCCACAAATTGAGACGAAAGGGTTAGTCATTGTATTCTATTTCATTGGGTCCTGATAGGATGAAAAGAAAAGCTAAGCTTAGCAGAATTTGAACTCAGAATGTAAAAAATAGCCAGAGCAAATACTACAAGGAGTTTTGTCTGACATCAACAATTCTGCAAATCCACTACCCTTAAAATATCTATAAGCATCACCAACCGGAATAAGTCTCAACAAATCTTTTCTAAAGAAATTTGCAGGCAAATCCAAAATCATGCACAAGGAAAGCATTCTAGGTCTGAGGTCCCTCCAGAGTAAAACAGAGAGGAGTCAAGAAAAGGAATGGTGAAAGGCTGATAGTTGTAAGGAGGTGATAGTAGAGTAAGAGTGTAAGTGTGAGGTACAGAAACAGTCAATTTATAATGTCAAATACTTTCTCCTTTAGTTTCCCTTTCATTTCTCCTCTCCATTTCTCCATTTTCTCTCTCTCTCCCAACACACTTTCTCACTCATTTCTTAAAAGACAATGTATAGTCAATATCTACTGGAACACTGAAGTTAAAATTTTTCATCTTAAAATCATAGATTCAGAAAGTTTTGTGTTTTCAAATACCATAATGTAAAAACACAATTCATTTCCTAGTTGTTTCGTATTTAAATTTGTCTATATCTATAAAATATTCAGGTATTACGATTTGTGAATCAGACTTAATTTTGATAGTGTTTCTTGCTTTCAAATGACCTTATTTTGCACTGTAGATGACATGGAACATCAGAAATAGATTTATCATTTAGCTGGTTCTCTTTCACCCCCACTAAATAAAGAGCCAAAATTTTAGCCTCAGACATATAAGAATATATGAAATCAAGAAATATCTGATTTAAGGAAAGAACAAAACATACTCGAATGTTAAGCTATTACATATGTAGGCATTAAAAATTTGATGCAGCTGTGGTATTTTAAACAGCTTTTAAACCATATTACAAACAAGGAGGTTCATAAAACATCCTAGAATCACACTGACTCCATAAAGACCTAACAGTCATGAAGAAAACTGAGATGGTATAGCAATGAAACAAGATCCACTGGCCTGGCAAAGACCAATTCTTCGAGGAACCTTAAAATAAGGGGAAGAAAAACAGATAGAGGAAAACTTGAACAGATACTGTCAAGAAATGGACATGCAAATCATTTGCAAAGATCCAAGCTTTGGTATGCAGATCCAACAAATGGAAAAGACTGGTTCCCTTATGACTCTATTAGAAGTGGAGGACCCAAGTAAGAAAATTATCAAAACAACAGGGCAATGTGAATTTTTTAATATCTAAAGTTTAAGATCTAACTGGCAAATATACTTGTTCACTGCAAATAGCTAAATTTACAAAAGTCATCCAACACATGTTAGCAAGCAGGGGCAAAATATGAAGAGATGTGAAATGGTTTATCAGTGGTTAATGTATCAGGAGATGAACTCATGGGCTGTGAGTTCATATCATGTCAATATTTCATTTACTGTGGGACCACACATCTCTACATCTCCCACAAGTCACTCAGGGAACCTCTATAGTGAGGTCGTTCAACCGCCTAGTAAAAAAAAATAGCAGTTAAATTTTCAAATCACATACTATTTACTATCTTAAAAAAGGAAAAGAAAGACAAACTGCATAAAATAGGGGTTAAAACACAATGACTGGAAATAAGAATGACGGGATTGATGCAAATGGAAGACCCATTGATCAGAGGTCACTTTCAGCAGTACTGACCTGGTGCTAAAAATAACAACAAAAACATTGCTTTAGGTTATCTTAGGTCTATCGACTGTGAGATACAGCTTTTAAATATAGCAGAAAAAAGTTACCTGTGACATACTGTCATCCAGGGGAAAATCTGTCTCCCATCTGCTTACCACTACAGATGGGGGTAAAAGTTAATCCACAGTGTTATGGAAGGATTAACTTGATTTTAACATGAAATGGATGTAAACTGAAAAGCTTGAAGACTTAAAGACTTTGAAATTCTTTCTGCATCCCAGGATTATACAAACTACTTCGCTTTTCCATAAACTTATTTTGGTGAAATATATAGTGAACAAATAAATGGCTGGGAGTTGGGAGAGAGAGAGCAGGGGAGGATGTTAAATCTCACAGCTTTGATGAGGTAGAGAAATCAGATTAGATCAAGTTAGCTTTCTAAACACAACAGGATTATGTTGATGAATTGCATCAGGTGTAGCACTGGCAGAAAGGAAAACACACATGTATATACACATGCACGCGCATATAAAACATACCTATACATACATAAGCACAATTTACACTCCATGCACTAATAAAATATACACACATACAATATATACATATGAAAAATACAACCACAAGATGTAACACAGCTCACAAACCTTATGCACATCTACACATACATATCACGTCACTACACACCTATGCACATCACTCAATGTATAACATACCTACACACACACAAGACACAACCTCACAATCTATATATAACACACCACAAACAGCACTGATACAACGTATATACACACACACACACCACATGACACATTGTACACAATCTACCATAACCTCCATTGGAGTCTGTGTTGGAGCAAAATTATTGCAGTGTCAAGAATTTTACATAATGATTCACTCACTGCACTAAAAAGTGCTCTAGTAAACCAATAAGCATTACTTGGCCTAGGGTTTTAACATCACTCCCAGTCAACCAGTAGTAAGACACAAGGATATCATATCAATAATATTCAATTGTTGGGTTTCTTTAAAACTCCCAGTTGTTAATGCTAGTTCAAGCTTGAAGGTATTTCTCCAGGTGATAAATGATGCCTCTAACATCAGTTTACTTGCAGCTAATCTAACATAATCTAACATAAATGACTAATATGAACAAAGGTATTGGGGTTTTCTTGTGAGAGAGGCTTGGTTATAAAGATTAAGGAAAAAAAAAAATTACCATATTATCCAGCATATATCATCATCATCATTTAACGTTCGCTTTCATGCTGGCATGGGTTGGACGGTTTGACTGAGGATTGGCAAGCCAGACGTCTGCACCAGGCTCCAATCTGATCTGGCAGAGTTTCTACAGCTGGATGCCCTTCCTAACGCCAACTCTGGGAGTGTAGTGGGTGCTTTTACGTGCCACCGGCATGAGGGCCAGTCAGGCGGTACTGGCAACAGCCACACTCAAATGGTGCTTTTTATGTGCCACCTGCACAGAAGTCAGTCCAGTGGCACTGGCAACGATCTCACTCCAATGTTGTTTTTCATGTGCCGTGGCACAAGTGCCAGAAAGGTGACGCTGGTAATGATCACGCTCCAATGGTGCTTTTTATGTGCCACCGGCATGGAAGCCAGTCAGCGGCCCCGGTAACGATCATGCTCGCATGGTGCTTTTAACATTCCAATGGCATGGGTGCCAGTCAGGCGGTGCTGTCTTTATTTCCCCAAAATTCCTCCCAAGAGTCCTCCTGTTCTTTATATGGTGATGGTCAGGCTTTGGGTAGATTTGGTTAATGTCATTAAAGATGGACAATACTGGTGATAGTGGTAATATTTGGTAGTTCTAAGGTAAATATTATAACTTAGCCTACCATAACAGCTTACCAAAGGTTGTCAGTCTAAATTTTCATGGTTCCTATACATGAAAATATGTGAGACATTCAGCTCAGGTATTAAGGGTTAGCTGCAGGTTTTTTCTTGCAGATTAGGCCTGTCAAAATTGGGGTGCACCTTATAGACCCCAAAATATGATATTCTCCATTAATCACTGTAAAATG
This sequence comes from Octopus bimaculoides, assembly GCF_001194135.2. NCBI lineage: Eukaryota > Metazoa > Mollusca > Cephalopoda > Octopoda > Octopodidae > Octopus > Octopus bimaculoides. The sequence goes on along the minus strand of NC_068984.1, from coordinate 127,620,197 downwards.
TTTACTGTAAATAAATGCTCATTTTTCATGTTGGGACTCACCAAATCCCTGTCATTATTGCTCTTATTTTTTTATGGAACTTTCCATAAACAGCAGGTAATGAATGAGAAGTCCCGTTTTTGTAATTAGTGCCCCTGAATCACCCAAAGATTGGGAACTTAGATATGTTTGTGCCACATTACTGGTGATAGTAGAGCTTAATTGAGTTTTTGGTCATTCTGTAGCAGAAGTTAGAGTTTTGTGTGGATTTAAAAAAAGAAAAAAGAGACAATAAAACAATGAAGTTATTTCTAAGAAAAGCAATATTTTGGACTATGTTCATCTTTTCATCAGATGTCATTAAAAGAAGTTCAATCCCAACTCAAACATGCGTGTGTGTGAGAGAGAGAGAGAGATCATCATTGTTTTAATGTTTACTTTTCTATGCTTACATGAGTCAGACAAAATTTGCTAAGGGGAATTTTCTAAGGCCAGATGCCCTTCTTGTCACCAACCATCACTTATTTCTAAGCAAGGACTTATTTCCCCATAACTTAGACATATTCTCACAGAAGATTGGAAACAAGCGACACTGCTTACAAAATGGGCTTCTTTCAGTTTTCATCCACCAAATCCACTATGAAGGCTTTAGTTGGCCCAGGGTGAGAGAAGAAACACTGCCTAAGTGCTCTGCTGTGGGACTGAACCTGAAACCATATGGTTGGGAAGCAAACTTCTTACCACACACACACACCCTTGGAACTCTCTCATTGCCTCAAGATATGTGTATGTGTATATACATGTGTGTGTGTGTGTGTGTGCATATGGCATCATGACAGTGGACTAAACCATTCAAAATATTGTGTTTTACCAACAAACAGAAATGATAATGTTTTCCCTTTAAAAAGTTTCAATCAGTATTAATTTAGATATATAGATTTAGGTATATTTTCCCTCTGAAAAGACAACTATGAAAGTGAAATGTCAACTATACTGACCTGTCAGGAGTCTCTTATAATCAGTTTATATGTACTGATATATAACCCTTGATCAAATACCTGTTTTTGTAGGTCATCAGGAAATGATATTGCATGTAATTTATTATTAGCACAGTTACATTACCAAAACCTGCAGCTGTAAATGGATTTTCCTGTACTACATTCTTGACAAATAAACCCTCTGAATACTAGCAAAGTGAGCCTCTACATGGTTGCTCAAGCAGCTCATCATAACAGCCAAATCTCCTTCAAATTACCACCTCTGTTATTATAGCCAGAGCATGATACAATGGATAATGTAATCCTAGACGCAAGCAAAAAGGCAAGGTGGTCATGACTGGAATGCTTTTAATTATCAATCTGCTCAATCAAATTTGACTTGTGGTTAAACAACAGCAAACTGGTGAATTATCTTCCAGGTTTCCCAAACAGCTATTTGGGACCTGATAAGTGTAGAAACCAAGTTTTTGATGCAAGTGAGATGTGTCAACTATCTCAAGCAAATGGTCATCCAAGACAAGATAAAGAATGAGATATCAATAGTTGTCATAATGAGTGGTAATCAGTAGTTACCACTCAGTAACCCCAGGTGGTTCTAAAGACGTTAGCACAATAGAAGAATCTCAGAAATTTACTGAAATATTCTTTTCTACTCTAGGCACAAGGCCCGAAATTTTTGGAGAGAGGGTGGCCAGTCAATTAGATCAACCCCAGTACGCAACTAGTATTTAGTTTATTGACCCCGAAAGGATGAAAGGCAAAGTCAACCTCGGCAGAATTTGAACGTAAAGACAGACAAAATAAATTTACTGAAAATATTACAGCCATAATGATGATGATAGTGACAATGAAAATAGTGATGATGATGTACAACAAGCTCCACAACCCTCTTAATGCAATCATTAAAAAAAATGGACACATTGGACAACATAGCACTGAATATACAAAAGATATATAAAAAAAAAAGATGGGTTAATCAGGGCTAGAATGCCTTTGAATCACAAGGCTGCTTAATCAAGATTGACCTGGGACTATAACAATCAATAGTTTATATCAAATGCCTGACCGTAAACTTTAACTCCTACAAATGTAAACCTCAACTCCTAAAAGCAGTAACAATTTGTCCTACCTGAGAGCTTGACCACAAGCAATTATTAATTTCGAGTACTAATGAGAGAGAGATGATTGGCTCAATACAAGAGTGTCACCAGAATATATGTAGCAAAGACAGACAGACATATGTTAGGAAATATGTCAATTCCAAAATGGAATAGTATTACTTATTTTACCTTTCAATGTTTACCATTATTTAATGCCACAAACAAGTGACATTTCAACAAAACTTATGCTTCAGTCTCTTGGGTGGGAGGTAAGGAAAGCAATAAGAGAGAATTAGCATCCTAAATTACTTTGATATTTTCATGTGGTCAAGGAATGATGCTTATCACCATTTATTTGATATATTTGGTAAAAGAGAAGGAAATAAGTTAGAGACTAATTAACATTCAACTTATCTCTTAAATATCATTAAGAACACCACTAGATGGAAACAACACTGAATTTTTATAATTATTATCATTATTAAGGCAGTGAGCTGGCAGAATCATTAGCACACCAGGAAAAATGCTTAGCGGTATTTCATCCACCTTTGTATTCCAAGTTCAAATTCCACTTTACCTTTCATCCTTTCAGAATCGAGAACAAATTTTTTTTTTTGGGGGGGGGGTGATGTAACTGACTTAACAAACCCCTTTAAATTGCTGGCCTTGTGCCAAAAGTTGAAATTAAACATCATCGGCATTACGTCATGCTTGAGAAGAAGACCCAAGAAGAAGCCAAGCAAAATCACTGTCGTGGCGGATACTGGTGTCATGCAAATGGCACCCCTGTGCTGGTGGGACGTAAAAGCACCCATTACACTCTCGGAGTGGTTGGCGTTAGGAAGGGCATTCAAGCTGTAGAAAACCATGCCAAATCAGAAATGATGATGATTATGATTAAGGCAGCAAGCTGGTAGAAGCATTAGCATGCCAGACAAAATGCTTAGTGGCATTTTCTCCATCTTTACATTCCGAGTTCAAATTTCACCAAGCTCAACTTTGCCTTTCATTCCTTTGGCGCTCAGTGGAATAAGTATCAGTCAAGCACTGGGATTGATGTAATCAGCTAACCCTCTCCCCTAAACTTTTAGACCCTATACCTATAGTAGAAAGAATTATTATTATAATTAGTGAGTACTCATAAGGTGCCAAGTTGGCAGAGTTAGTTACTGCGCTGTCAAAATGCTTAGTAACATTTTCCTGGCTCTTTACATTCTGAGTTTAAATTGTGCCAAGGCTGATATTGTCATTCATCCAGTCGATAAAATAAATACCAGTTGAGCATTGGGGTCAATGTAAGTGACTCACCCCCTCCTCTCAAAATTGCTGGTCTTATGCCATATTATTATTATTATTATTATTAGTGAGTACCCATGGTAACAATGGTTTCATTGTGAGCTGGGAATATTCAGACTGGAGAAGAATTGTCAACTAGATGTTATAAATGGTGGGTTTGATGTATACAATATAGTGTACATGTGTGTGTGTGTGTGTGTGTGTGTGTGTGTGTGTGTGTGTGTGTGCATGCGTGTGTCAGTTAATAGTGTAGCTATTAGTATAACAGTTGCTGGCTAGGTAAAGTACCCAGGTGTTTCGTTGTCATGTTGGTTAAAAATACATCCAATAGAGCAAGGAAGATAGTTTTCCATTGCTGTCATTAATAGGAGAGAAGGACTTCAAAATGTTCATTACAGCAGATTATATTTTAATCCTTGACTAGATAATTATCTTATTTAACTTGAAACAACTACATTTGAGTATTCAATGCAGGATATTATAAATGGACATGCTCAATGGTGGTCAAATGGATAGCAGGAATTAAGGTTGTGATTACAAAGTGAGTTCATGTATGATTCAATATGAAGTATAAAATATAAAAATATTAGCAGAATATTGATAAAAATATTAGCAGAATATTGAAGCGTTAATACAGATTTGCATTAAAGCCTAAAGTGAATTTATGAAGAAAGACATGCATGGCAGTATCGTAAAAAGTTGGCTTCCCAACCACATGGTTCTGGTTTCAATTCCATCTGGGGCAACTGTCTTCTGTCATAGCCCTGAGCCAACAAAAGTCTTGTAAGTGGATTTGGTAAACAGAAACTAAAAGAAACCTGTCATATAAGATATGTATATAAGGTGGCCCAAAAGCAGGTTTTATATATATATATATATGTATATACATACACATGTGCGTATATATATACATATATATATATATATATATATATATATACATACATATAAACACACACATAAAAATATATACATGTGTAGCTCAATTAGCGACAGACTTTAAATGTTAAAGGCTGAGAAGGCAACAAATTATCACAATAGCGAGTTTGTGATGAGCTCATTAATTAAGTGTCATAATAGGAATGTCAGCTTAAGTATGAAGATCTGCAGATATGCAATGTTTTTGTTTCTTCTATCACAGGTTATTTTTTAATAGCTTAACAGCCATGACTGGTCTGTTTCGTGTACTTTTGGTGACAAGTAAAACTGCATTATCTAATAACAACAGCTGTATTTTTAGATAATTAGTGAAGCATTTCTAGCTGATTTCGTAACTTGTAACTGTAGCATTGTGACAAGAGAAGGTCTTAAACAGGACAGTCATTAATAGTTGGGTTGTCAAGGTATCAACCTACTAATCACAATACTGATGGTTCAAATTCCATCAGAGTACTGCTGTGCCTAGCAGTCATTCATCTCTCAAAACCTTAGTCCATCTAGCTGCAGATATATGTCATGGCAAGGTGCTGTTCACTGTTGTACCCAGCTCATTTGGTAGTAAGTAGATATCAAAGTAAAGAGGTAGTTTACTGCAGTACTCAATCCATAAGGTGGAAATAGGCTTCTTGAAGAGATATATACATTCTGTTCTTGTAATATAGTTCCACATCAACCCAGATAGAATAGATTTATGATCCAAAGTATTCCAGCCAGGACCATCCTGTTTTTTGGATGGTGTCTAAAATTATGTTACCCAATGTGTCTTTCAATTAAGCAGTGGATAAAAATATATAAAAAGGCCCAAACATTGAATGAATATAAAACAATTCTCTCCTGGTGTACTCTGTTCAGATCTTTAGCATTTGGATTACTGTCAAATATTGGATAGATTGGACTGGATTGCTCATGTTCAGTCCATGGCAGGATGAAGGCTTCAACATGTTGTCTTACACCAACCACAGACTGATGTGAAGGCCATGAACATGAGCTTGAGGTCATACTGGTTTGATGAGCCAACTCTACCATACTGGCTCAACATGGATAAACAGAGGAGTGCAGTTTTTATACTCTTACCCTGGAGTAGTTAAGTCAATTACATCAACCCCCAATGTTCAGTTGGTACTTATTTCATTGACCCCGCAAAAGAATGAAAGGCAAAGTCAACCTCAGTGGAATTTGAACTCAGAACATAAAGACAGACAGAAATACCATTAAGCATTTCAACTGGCATGTCAACAACTCTGTCAGCTCGCTGCTGTCAAGGTATTTCTTATTTATTCACACTGACTCAGAATTTATCATGCATTATCTCGTAGCTTTAAAATTTTAATGATGTGTTTGTTTATCAGTAGAATAGCATTATAGGGAAGGTGGGAGAAGTCAGATCTGATCAGTTTGAACATAAAACATGTAGAATATTGGAGTCAGATATGACTGGTTTAAATGCGAAAAGATTAAACAAAAAGTATGACAATGCCATTCAGAAAAGTTATGTTACAGTTCAATTTCAGAATAAATTATTCTAACCATTTACATCACTTCTTTCTCCTACCACTGAATTAGACAGGTCTGTCATAGGTCATATTATCAACTGGCCCTATGTCCACAGATCTGTCCTCACAACTACTTCCTATACTACAGGTACCCTCTACTAATATTACAAGGTTTTAGAGAGCTGGCACAAATAATATATAAAGTAGCAAAAGCTAAATGAATACTAGATAGTGATACACAAACTCAACACATTGGATAGCTCACATTTCAACCTGGTTATATTATAGGTAGACAAATACAGGCATATCAAATGCTATACAACATAAATGCCTGATTTTTAATAAAATTACCTCTGCCTCTAGCAGATGTCATAATTACCTTATGGCAATTAAGATCAACCCCATATAAGATGGGAAGATAACCTCGAGAATCAAGAATTCTCCAAATTTGACATGCCAATAAAGAAAAGGAGATGCTTATTATCTGAAGATAAGAGGACAGTTATGGACACATGTTTCTGCCTCAATAGGCATCATCAACACAACAGTTGTCCAATCTTACCTCCAGTTGCCAAGGAACTTGGGCTTATACAAAAAGATAAAACACATTTATGGCCTTGGTAATTTGCATAATTTTAAACAAAAATGAGCTAAGAGAAATAACTCAAAGTGGACAGTGGCATGTATTTCAACATCATAGACAAATACAATTATATCAGATGCCATACAACATAAATCCTTGATTTATGCTGTATGGTATCTAATATACCTCCAATAGAGGAAGTATCATTATTACCAAATGACAAGCCCAGCTCTATATCAAAAGGTAAGATTATCTCAAGAATCAAGAATTTCCCAATTCACTTTACAAATCTTAAAAGCATAAATAAAAAGACCAGTTGAAAATCAGTTAGAACTTGAAATTATAGATGCAATGCTAAAAGCAATGTGACTTTATTTAGTTGGAAGCTTTTACTGCTGTATTCAATCAATCATGTGATTAAACATGGAAGCCCTGTCATTGGCTGTTGTCAATTTACAGATACGTGTACAGGATCATTTAACAGATGAATGTCTTAGTCTTGGAAATAGTACAATTAACTCTACCACGTCATGGTAGTTACTTACAGCTAGATATACTTGACTATTGGTTGTTAAGTCTATTGTCATAAACATGATACAGGCAAATAAATATCCCACAAAGTGATCACTTCTTACAATGAGGTAGATATGGTGGTTCACTAACAAGTGTTTTGCTTATTGATGTAGCACAAGGAACTACATGGAGGCACATGGCCTAGTGGTTACAGCAGCAGACTCACGGTTGAGGTATCGCAGGTTCAAATCACAGACTGGGCAATGTGTGCGTTTATGAGTGAAACACCTATGCTGTTTCATTCAAGTCATCTTGAATAGAACAGACCTATAATTAAAGGTATCAGCTGTAACCCTCCCATCATTTTGTATATACATCTACAGCCTGTGTTGTTTTTGTCTTTCTTTCAGAGGTTATAGAATGCAATCTGAAGTAGACTTGGCTGCAATTTCTAGCAAATTCAGTGAACTGGTCTTTAGAACCAACAGGACCAGAGGTTCTCAACCAAAATTCATATGGCCCTTGGTGGGGGTCCATATAAAATTTATGTGACATAAATCGGTTATACTTCAATAAGACAAAATATTTTAACAATTTTTTTTCTATACAAATCCTAATAACATTTAACGATAAAAATATAATAGGAGATTTTAGACATCAAACGGCTATGAGGGTTCCCCCACCCCACCGAGTGAAACGGGAATCAAAGCAGTCCATAGGTTAAAAATGGTTGAGAACCACTGAAGTAGACAGTGATAAATAGTAGTAATAACAGCATCAATGAAACAACAGCAGCAGTAGTAGTAATAATAGTAATAGCAAACAAACTAACAGAGTAAAATAGTTAATGATAGCCTTCTTTGATTATTACCTCCCTCTCTATCTCCCTCCATTCATACTACTGCTATTTCTCCTCCATCGTCTCACACCATCCCCCATCCCTTATTTACACCTTATACAATTTACTTTTTTTCTTTTCTCCTACTCCCTCCACTCACACTTCTCACCTCCTCATTTAATTTTTTCCTCAAACTCTGCTGACTCTTCACTCTCTCCTCTCTCTCTCTCTCTCTTACAACCTTATTCCCCTTACCACACTCTACCACAACCTGCATCCCCCCCACATACCACACTCCCTTACCCAATTCCTATCCTTGCACTACATGACCACTCCACACCACCACCACCAACACTAACCAATAATACAGTCAGCTCTCTTTCTACTGTTTTACATTTCAGACATCCTGAATCATGTAATGAAGGGGGTAGATTACAAGATGAAATAATGTAAATAATAATAATAATAATAATAATAATAATAATAATAATAATAATAATAATAATGAGGATAATGATGATGATAAAGAGGAGAAGGAGGATTTCTAACATTAGGCTATATTATTGATTTCTAATAATAATATAAAGAAAACTAATAAGAAAGCTTGAGAAAAAGAAAAGAAAAAATATGGTGGAGACAACTAAAGTAAGGAATTGAAATCAAGTGCAAAACTATGTTGAAAATGTAAGACATTGCAAAAACTACCATAAGAAATTCTTAAAACTGCTGTAAGTTGTTAAAAATGTCATAAGGCAATGTTACAACTGTTTTAAGACAAGCTGGTATAAGACATTTTAAAAACTGGGATATGATAATTCTAAAACTGACGTAAGACACTGTCAAAACTGTTGTAAGACTATGTTATAACTGGCATAAGACAATGCTAAAACTTGTTCACAACAATGTTAAAACTACCATAAGACATTGTCAAAACTGTTCTAAGACACTGTTAAGACTGGCATAAGACATTGTTAAGACTGACATAAGACAATGCTAAAGCTAGCATAAGAATGTTAAAACTAACATAAGATGATGTTAAAACTGTTGTAAGACATTGTCATAGGATAATGCTAAAACTGGTGTAAGACAAAGGTAGGACTTTTATAAGATGACATTAAAACTTGTAATAAAGGGTTAAAAATAACAATTAGTGAAAATAAAGCAAAGACATTAAAATGTGTGATTAAATGCCGTATATTCATCATGTTGGCGGCTTAATCAGTTAACGACAGAGGGAAATAATGACAACAATAGTATTTGTTGCTGTAAGTATTCATTCTCTGGAACATAAGCAGTTAAGGTAGAGAAGTGTATAAACAAGTCTATCTTGTAAAGAAAAGAGAAGAGAATTAAATACCTTTAAATACACAACAGTGATGTATAGAGCACAATAATGTCAAACACTAATCAGGGGGAACTCTGTTTGAAACAATTCCACAAGATATATTAGAAATTAATCACCAAAATTAGCAATAGACACAAGGAACTCTAATATCACAAGACTTTTTCTTCATCTAAGTGATATTTATTTAAGTTTATATCCTTCTGTCTTCTTAAATACAGGTTTCAAATTTTGTCACAAGGCCAGCAATATCAGGCAAGGGGGTAAGTGTTGATTATATCAACCCCAAGACAAAAGGCAAAGTTGACCCCAGTGGCATTTGAACACAGAACGTAGAGACAGACAAAATGCAGCTAAGCATTTTTCTGGCATGTTAATTCTGCCAGCTTACCACCTTAGCTGTCTTATTAAATATTAACAAATTATCTCAGCTATAGACATGGGGTGGGGAATTACATCAAATGGTGTAGTCTCTAGATATACTAGGAGCAATATAGCAAACTTGAATAATAAAAAATAATGGTGCTAGAATGGACTTATATCTCATGCCTGCTTGGAAGACAGATGCTAAATAATGATAACAATGATGATGACAATTCCAATAATACGACACTTTGATTATCCCTAATGTTCCCTTACTAAACTTCCACCCACTCTACTCAGTATAACACTGCCATAACTAAAGAGTTGCAATAGCAGAGAGATTTCTGAGTATTACAGATCAAGAAAGCTAACATTGGCAATGGTCTAGGATAGTGGTGCTCAACCATTTTTTGCCTATGAATTCCTTTGATTCCTATTTTACTCTCCCGGACCTCCATAGCCATTCAATGTGTATAAAAAAAAAAACCTTAATGAATTTTTATAATTAAATATTATTCAGAATTGTATAAAATACTGTTAAAATATTCTGTATATTGTAGAAGTATAAGCAATTTATTGTACATAAATTTTAACAACAAAATCTTATATAAACCCCCAAGAGCCATATGAAACCCCAGTTGAGATCTACTGGTCTAGGACCTTTGCAGTATTTACCAATGTAGGTATGGGAACAGAACACTAGTGAGTCATATCTGAAGCCTTGTAAACATTCACAATAGTGCAGGGACAAAATGTTTTGGCTTTGAATGGGAAGTCATGCGTCTGTTTGATGTAGTTGTAGCAATGTGAAGAAGATACAGTTTGCAAAAGAGGCCACAGAAGATGATCAGCAGTAACATGTGTGCAACAAGATGCCAGATGTCTCAGTGCTGAGCTGGAGGAAATCCATCCAACCAATACAACATACAAACATATAAATATGGAATATTGGTGAGGAATCTGAAAATCTGGTTTCTAATATACATATTTTCAGCTTTATATTGTTTATCATTGAAGCAACAGGGTATATAGGCAAAGTCGACCTCAGCGGAATTTGAATTCAGAACGTAACAACAGACGAAATACCACTAAGCATTTCACCTGTGTGTTAACGATTCTGCCAGCTCACCGCCTTACTACAACACACGAGATGCTGTTCTTGTCACTAACCTTCTCCCCATAGCCAGACATGCTTTCACAGAAGATTAGAAATGACAGACATTGCTTGTATGATGATGACACTTGCTTACAGCTATAGCACAATGTCAAAGCAAGATGACAGTAACACACACGCACAGAGATATATGCCCAGAGAGAAGGGTTGGTAGAAAGCCAGCAGGACTAAATAGCAAGACCTGTAGAATGGAAATCACAGATGCAAGCCCAGGTGAACCTAATTGCTGGTGCAATGACCTCATGCATGGGTATTGCTGGCATTTTGCATGGACAGTGGTTAGGGATGGTCTTCCTTGGTCACAAGTGGACAGCAATCATCAAATATATATATGTGTGTGTGTGTGTGTGTGTGTGTGTGTGTGTGTGTGCATGCATGCACACATACATACATACATATGCATACATACCCATGGTGGGTCTCTTTCAGTTTCCAAAAGCCAAATCTACTCACAAGGATTTTGTCAGCCCAGGTCTATAATAAGACACTTGTTCAAGGTGTCACACAGTGAGACTAAACCTGAAACCATGAGGTTGGAATGTAAACTTCTTACCACACAACCATGCCAGTGTATATACAGGTAATAAATCTCTATAATGCATATGCTTCAAACAACTGTGGTATCTGGGACAATAATAATCTGTAAGACCTAAAAGCTTAAAAGTTGGAAGATAATAAAAAGAATTCTTTTTATATGCATATATATTTACAACCTTACCACAAAATGAATGACCTGTCAAAATAAACTTCAAATTTCCAATCAGAAAAAAAAATACACACACACAGAGGTAATCAGGTACAGTGAAACATATGTACACATACTAATTTATACATATTTGCATATATATACATATTTATGCACATACCCACATATATATATATATATATATATATATATATATATATATATATATATATATATATATATATATATATATATATATATATATATACATACATACACCACACACACAAAAAAATAAGATAAGAAGAAAATAGGTATGGTATTAAAAGCTTTATAGGATATACATGCACACATGTCCTGTAAAGCTTTCAATAACATACCTGTTTTCTCTTTGTATTATTACTTAGCTTGTATTCTGCACACTAGCCTATCCTAAGGTTGTACTATGCTATATACTGGAGTGAAGTGAGGAAGCCACAACTGACAGTGAATTTGCTTGTGTTGCACTTTACTGTGCCTTTTTTTAATATGTGTGTGTGTATACATGCATGTGTGTGTGTGTATGTATATGCTTGTTTCTTTAAACATATTCATAGACTGTCAACAACCGATCAAGGTCATGGTTGTAGGTATTACAAATCCTATCTTCGAAGCCAGTTGGACAACTGCTCACAACTATGGTCTCCTGGTAGTCCAGGCTTTACCTACAAACTGCAGAGATTACAAAAAAGCATTCAACAGATATACTCGGAAACCTCAGGAACTGGAAATGTCCCCAGAATAAACACCTTTAATTTTTGACATTCAGACAGAAATGATACAGTCAGAGACATGAGCAAAAATCTCAAGTGATGACAAAAGGAATAGGAGATGTTGATTGATCCCTACCCTCTCTCCTCAAACATTCACATCAGGAGTCCATGCAACAACAGTTTGGCATTTAAAGGGCTGCACTTATTCAACTGACCCCAATGAACCAACAAGGCTTTACTAAAAATTCTTTTAACTCTTTAGGATGTAAACCGGCTGTATTCTACCTGTTTTATGTTCAAACTGGCTAGATCTGGCCTCTCATGCCTATCCAGCAATGTCCTTTTAATAATAAATACTTACAAGTCAAGTGAAATTGTAGTCACGGCAGATACTGGTGTCACACAACTGGCACCCATGCCAGTGGCATGTAAAAGCACCCATTACATTCTCAGAGTGGTTGGTGTTTGGAAGGGCATCCAGCCATAGAAACCATGCCAAATCAGACTGGAGTCTGGTGCAGCCCCTCACCTTACCAGTCCTGGTCACACTGTCCAACCCATGTCAACATGGACAACGGACATTAAACGATGATGATGATGACATCAAAATCTTGAAGCTAAAAGACAATGCATGATTAATTCAAGACAATGTTAATAAATAAGCTTTACATTTGATAGAATAATCTGAATGTTAAAGGGTTAAATGCTATTCAGATGCAGTTCTCTTTAGACTACCAAATCAGCCATGTGCAAAAGATACAACCAAAACAGAGCAGCCACCAACCATTTGCTGTACCAACAAGAGATGCAGCATACACTGAAAAAAACTCAACAAAAATTTTTTGGCCCCTGGACATAAAACAGAGAAGAGAGAAAAGATATAGAACATTCAACTTCATGAACATTCCAGCAAGGCTTTAAATGTGATGGCTAAAAGAACTGAAAGAACACACATTTCTGCAAGTGAGTACATGCATAAACATCAACACAAGGAATATTGGTGGCGCTTTATCAACAAAGCTTCTGCCAAAGACAAACATAATAGAGCTGGTATGGTTGTTCAGGAGAGAAAAGAAACATTATACAATTAGAGAGGCCAGCTGTTAATATTTCTTTCATGATTTGTGAGAAAAAAGAATATTTCAGACAACTGCTTCAAAACCTATAATTTCTCTACCTAGATTGTAAATCTACATTTGTAACTTTTTTGTTTTATGCATTTGGCTATTTTAGTAAATGTCTAAGTGATAATTGAAAAACCTGAGATCTTCAACCAAAGTACTTTTTAAATACAATCTGTAATGGCTTCTGTATAAAAAAAATTTTTTTTTAAATAACAGTAAAGATATACAAAACTTTTCTAAGACCAACAAGTACTGCTTTATCATTATTGTTATCTAAATTGTAGTAAGGAAGCAGCTTCATTTCTTTGTTAAAAATGAGTTTCATCTTCATAGGAAATTTTCTAACACTTATTAAAAGAAATGTCAATAAATATGTACACATGTCCAAACACACGTGGCTGCGTTTGTGAATGAATGCACACAAACACAGAGACACACACATATACGAGGTGGGTGCTGAAAAGTTCCTGACTTTGGGTAAAAGAATATACAGTAGGATCAGTTAATTATGATTTCATCCAACATATTCCCTTCTCAGACTCACGCACTTATTGCAGCAGTCCTTCAGTTTTTTTAAGCTCTGTAAAAGAACTTGGAACATTGGGCCTCCAACCAGGCCTTTCGTAATACCCTTAAAGCCAGGAACTTTTCAGCGCCCCCTCATATAAAAAAAAAAGTAAGAGAATTCCCATGATTTCATTAATGAATATTCCAACTGTTCAACCAACTAAACTGCATACTCAGTAAATTATAGTATAAGTGGCTGAGTATTCCACAGACACTAATAACCTTTAACTCAATCCTCAGGCAGACTCAATACAAGACAAAGCTGCCTGTTAGAATTACAGGTATAGTCCATCCCACAAGCTTCCAAACAATTTCATGATTACCCAAGCTACCACACAGTAGACTGAACCTGGTCTTCATGGTCGCAAAATAAACTTCTTAATCACTTAGCCATCCTATGCCCAAACACACACACACACCTCCACAGATGTATACACACATGCACACACACATACACAAATCTCAGATCTATAGCTAAAGGAGGCCATAAGTACTTGGCAATGGTGGAGCCTGTATCCTCTGCACATACAAATGGCAATTAGCTCCTCTGTGAAAAAGTACTTTTTCTCCTTCACAGGTTTTACTTTTAATCCAGCATCAACCACTAGACAATGACACCATACATAAATACCACTTAATTTTAGTTTGTGATTCAGAAATGATATAAAATTTCACAATACACCCTTCTGTTATAAGTGCATAAAGTCTATATCATTATGATTTCAACATTCACTTTTCTATACTTGAATGGGTGAGACAGAGTCTAAGGATGCAAAATATCTATAGCCAGATGCTTTTCCTGTTTCCAATTAAAGTGATAATTCCCTATAGCCACACGTTTCCACAGAATATCAGAAATGAATGACATGACAATGCTTATATGACAGAGACATTCATTTACAACTATCACTTGATGTCAAGGCAAATGGATACAAACATATATATATATATATATATATCTGTATAGTGTAGTGGATGTTTTTTACATGCCACCAGGGCGTTTTTTACATGCTTGAATAGTGCTTTTTATGTGCCACTGGCACAGGAGCAAGTCAGGCGGCACTGGCAATGACTATACTTGAATGGTGCTTTTCACGGGTGCCAGTCAGGTGGTACTGGCATCAGCCGTGACAATGATTTCACTTGACTCAACAGGTCATCTCAAGCACAGCATATTACCTTATGATTGAAGGGTACTCTTAAATGGGCCAGTTATGCGACACAGGCATAAATATATATATATATATATATATATATACACGTGTGTGTGTGTATATATGTACATATGTGTGTGACACTTATTTACAACTATCACGAGATGTCAAGGTAAGGAGATACATACAAACCATAGATTGTGTGTGTAAATAAATAAATATATATATATAGAGAGAGAGAGAGAGAGAGTGAAAGAGAAAGTGAGAGAGATAAGTGCACACACACAGAGGCCACTTAAATGAAAGTGATTTAGACGTGAAACACTTACATAAGCAGGATGTATTAATAATGCACAATAGAAATGCATGTGTGTGTTATGTAATTTAGCATTAAGACCGGTTTCGTATATTTCAGAATTAGCAAAAATTGTATTTCTTATACCCATTGGTGGTCTGTAGCTACTGAACAGAGACAAATTATAGAAATGAAATAGAGAGGTGTTTATTAAGATAAAGACAAATGAAAAAAAGTACAAGTTTAGTATAATTATATAAAACTTAGGAATTATTTTGAAAGAATGATATAGCTGCTAAACTAAACCTTAGTCAATAAACAGCCAGTAAGAGGCGTGGTGAGACAAGAAAATTAAATATTTGGCATATTTCCGATTTGGCACAAACTCTCCAAGACTCATAGTTAGCCGAGTTGATAAGATGTTGGCTGACTATCCAAACAGTTGACAGTATATGTCCCATAACTGGCACTGTGATGTATGTATCCTTGGCAAAGCCTGTAAACTCTTTATGCTCAGTCTGTCTATCAATAAATAGGTCCCAGAGTGAAGTATAGTTCACTACTTTATCTAAACTAATCTACTAATAAATAGGCAGAATGTAGAAAAACTGCTTACAATTACAGGCAAAATGACAAGTTAGGCAGAGAGTAGTCCATAGTTGTCTTCAGTTTGCAGTGATATGTGGGCCGGGTGCAGGCAAAGGAAAACTGTTGGCAACATGCTAGATTAAGTGACATCATTTTAAAAAGATGTTTGTGTGATAAACACTGAAAAACTCATCATGAATACATTTTATCCACAAACACATATATGTATATAGCGTGTATATATATATATATATATATATATATATATATATATATATATTCTTTTATTCTTTTACTTGTTTCAGTCATTTGACTGTGGCCATGCTGGAGCACTACCTTAAAGGGTTTTAGTCACAGAAATTGACCCCAGGGATTATTCTTTGTAAGCCTAGTACTTATTCCATCAGTCTCTTTTGCCAAACCACTAAGTTATGGGAGATACACCAGCGGTGGTTGTCAAGCAACAGCGGGGGTACAAATAGACACACACACAGCCAAATCCACTCACAAAGCTTTGGTCAGCCTGAGGTTACAGTAGAAGACACTTGCCCAAAGTGCACACTATGGGACTGAACCCAGAACCATGTGGTTGGGAAGCAAACTTATTACCACACAGCTATGCCTATGCCTATACACACACACATACACCCACAATGCATATTCTTATATATCATCATCATCATCATTTAACATTCACTTTTCCGTGCTTGCATGTATATCATGTATATGTATATATATATATATATATACATATATACACACACATATATATATATTTATATATAATATAAGGAAATTATTGTATACAGTGCTCAGGTGCACTACAATTTGTCAAAGTGTGTATAAAGCATATGCAGTAATGTACAAATGGCTGGAAAGTGAACAGTGTATGAGTCATATACATGCTTGTGTGTGTATGGAGGGGAGAAAATCAGGTGTAGTGTTGGCGAATCTCAAGAAGCATGGAAGTTTTGAAGGATGCAATGCTCCGACAACTAACAACTGATGTCGGCAGTTTGTTCCATACATCAGCAACTCTTAGCGTGAAAAAGTGTTTCCGAAAGTCATGGGAGCTGTGCTGTTTTCTAACTTTGTAAACATGTCCAGGGGTGTTAGACAGGTGGAGTTTGAAAAGGTGCTCACAGTTATTGTTAGTAAGATGGTTAATAACTTTATGGGTGTCTGCCAAGTCAGTTGCCAGACATCGGAGTTTCAATGTATCCATGCTCAGGGAAGTAAGGTTTTCAGAATATGGCAAATACTTGATAGAGGGTATTCTCTTGGTTGCACATTGCTGAACGGTTTCCAGACAATTAATAACCTGGGCAAAATAGGGGTTCCAGACTGGTGATGCAAATTCCAGGTGAGGTCACACCATAGCTATATAAAGCCTCAGATAGATAGCGGGACAGCGGCTCACAAAGGACTTGGTAAGTGATGCCAAGACACCCTCAGCCTTCTTGCCAATTTTAGCAATGTGCTTTGTCCAACACAAATCGCTGTCGACAATAATGCCTAGGTCACGTTCACAAGAAGACTTCTTGAGATTAGTGTTGTGGAGGGAGTAAGTAGACGCTGGGTTTTACCTCCCAAAATGCATGGTAGTACATTTGTCCACAGCCAGCTTGAGTTGCCAGTCCATGATCCATTGCTGCATTGTGTCCAGGTCTGATTGCAATAAAGATCTATTGTGTACAGGATCTGTCCTCTTTATTTCGAGGTACAGCTTGATGTCATCTGCATATTTCAGCACTGTGGCATTCTTTAACTTAGCATATATATATATCTCAATTAATGAATGACAAAAGAACAGGAGTTACAAGATCACTTTTATTAGCTTACAGCTGTTTTTGCTTTAAGAAACTGTGCACTCACAGCAGAGAGCTTGTGCAACATCCTATAGCTTCCTTGGAGCCAATTAAAATGAAGTGTATGTTTATTTCAGAAAGCATTCAAATGCATAAAAGTTGGTTACATTCAGAACCACACACACACATTTATATCTATGTGTGTGTGTGTGTATATATGTAATACTGTTTGAGGGGGAGAAATGCAGATTTTACGCAAATATATGCATTCACATATGCACATAATAAACAATATCTACACATATTCATACAAAATATATGCCAGTACACATATATAAATGCACAAGATTACAGTATATATAAATTAGACAACTAGACATATATGCATAAATATATAAATGTATATATACATGTGAATATTTATGTATGTATATTTAAAAAATTTTTTTTATTCCTCATCTCTTAAATATAGAACCTTTATCATCCTTCTCCCTCTCTCTTTCCATCTAGGGAAACCATGTATTCACTTCTTCAGCAAGACACTTGTTCCTATCCCTCTATCATACATTCACATCCTTCAATACTGTATCCCAATCAGTTGAGAGGTCTTTTCTTGCAAGTACCTGGTGACCTCACAAGTGGTGACGCCACATAAAAAGCACCCAGTACACTCTGTAAAGTGGTTGATGTTAGGAAGGGTACCCAGCTGTAGAAACCAAACTCTGGGGATATAGCACAGTTCTCTGGTGATGCTATCTGTGAGATTCTCAGCTTTTTTAGCTGCTATTTCTGAACTTCGGTAAATGGTGAAGCAAATATTTGCTGATCCCTTAATTATATTTATAAATATATATGAGCTTTTAAATAAGTTCTCCACCAATAATGGTGCTTTCATACCGATGGGCTTGGTAAAAATTATTAATTGTTAATTGATTTATTAATTAATAAATTGATAAT